>NC_072429.2:70956428-71295000 GCF_028878055.3 Symphalangus syndactylus | reverse complement strand
TTTTGTGCGGCTGGGGCATCCATAAAGAGGCATGACACATAGGGGTTTGTGATTATTTCAGGACTGCTGCATATAAGGGTATAGGCTGTAAACTGGTCAATTCCAGAAAGAACCCATCAAGAGAGTATAATGTGAATGATGCCTCTATCTTTTGTGCAGTGCACAACTTGCACAACCAATTGCGAGAGCCTTGATTTCAGAGAATTGAGTAGTGTGGTGTGGTTGAATGCAGGTAGAGGCACAGAAAAGAGTGGGAGGCCAGTGCAGTGGCTCACGCCTGTAATTCCAGCACTTTGGGAGGCCAAGGCTGGTGGGTCATCTGTGGTCAGGAGTTCAAGACCAGCCTGACCAACACAGTGAAACCCCATCTCTACTAAAAATACAAAAATTAGCCAGGCATTGTGTCATGTGCTTGTAATCCCAACTACTCGGGAGGCTGAGGCAGGAGAATCGCTTGAACCTGGGAGGTGGAGGTTGTAGTGAGCCAAGATCGCACCACTGCACTCCAGCCTGAACGACACAGAAAGATTCCATCTCAAAAGAAAAAAAAAAAAAAAGAAAGAAAAGAGTGGGGGTGAGACATTTCTGGAGAGTTGGATGATGGACAAATTCTGAAGGGCACCCAGTGTAGTGATGAAGACTTTGATGCGCCTCCTTCTATAGACCAGTTTTCCTCAAGGTGTGGTCCTCAGAACAACAGCATCAGGTCAGCAGCACTGGCTTTATGTGGTAACTTGCTGGAAATGCTAATTCTCTGGCCCCACTCCATGCCTCCTGGATCAGAAACTCCAGGGAAAGTCCCAGCAATCTGTGTTTTAACAAGTTCTCCAGGTGATTCTGATGCTTGCCAAAGCTTGAGGACACTGCTGTAAGGAGTAAAAACCATTCAAGGAATTCAGGCAAGGCGAAGCTATGCTCAGATTTGCATTTCACAAAGATTACTGACTGCAATGCATAGGACTGATGGGGGGCTCAGAGTGCAGCTGAAGATAAGGCAATATATTTTTAATGCCATGGCAGCAGCAAAGGGAAAGAAGGGGATACATTATACAAATATATATGAAGTAGAATCTCGACCCTGCTTGCTATGGAGATAAAAGGATCTAGGACTTCCCACGTTTATGATAAAATTTACCAGGAAGATTGAGTAGCTCCAACAAATCTCCACTATTATCTTATAGATGTAGAAAGAGAGTGATCCTTGACTTAAATCATCATTTATCTTTCTAAATAATATTTCCTTATGTTAAGAAAAGCTAATGGATGCTGGGCTTAATATCTAAGTCATGGGATGATCTGTGAGCAAACCACCATGGCACACGTTTACCTGTGTAACTAACATGCATATCCTACACATGTATCCCTGAACTTAAAAGTTGGATATAAAAAAATGATAAAATGAAAATAATAAATGTGAACACATTTTAACTAGATTTTATAAGTTGAGAGCAAGATAAAGTTTATGTGTTCTGGAAAAAATATTTCCTCCTGTTAAAGAGTATTCTAATAAGAACTTTAGGCTATGAAATTTCTCTTAGAGTTAAACATTTCTTTCTCTTTTTCCTTCAACGTTTATTTTAAGTTGTTGGGTACATGTGCAGGATGTGCAGATTTGTTACATAGGTAAATGTGGTTTGCTGCACAGATCAACCCATCACCTAGGTATTAAGCCCAGCATCCCTTAGCTATTCTTCCTGATGCTCTCCCTCCCCCAACCCCCAGCCCTGACAGGCCCTAGTGTGTGTTGTTCCCCACAACGTGTCCGTGTGTTCTCATTGTTCGGCTCCTACTCATAAGTAAGAACATGTGGTGTTTGTTTTTTTGTTCCTAAGTTACTTTGCTGAGGATTAACGGCTTCCAGCTCCATCCATGTCCCTGCAAAGGTCATGATCTCATTCCTTTTTATGGCTGCATAGTATTCCATGGTGTATATGTACCACATTTTCTTTATCCAGTCTATCACCATTGATGGGCATTTGGGTTGATTTCATGTCTTTGCTACCGTGAATAGTGCTGCCATGAATATACTTGTGCATGTATTTTTATAATAGAGTGATTTATATTACTTTGCATATAAACCCAGTAATGGGATTACTGGATAAAATAGTATTTCTGCCTCTAGATCTTTGAGGAATCACCACACTGCCTTCCACAATGGTTGAACTAATTTACATGCCCACCAACAGTGTGAAAGCGTTCCCTTTTCTCCGCAATTTCGCCAGTTTGGTATCTCATTGTGGTTTTGATTTGCATTTCTTTAATGATCAGTGATGTTGAGCTTTTTCTCCATATGTTTAAACATTCCTCTTTTAAACAACAGTTCATTGGTACATGAGAAAATGATGAGATAAATACTATATTATTTACCAGACCTTTCTTCTTTTATAAAATTGTATCTTAAGTGTACATTCTGAAATCACACAGGGAGAAGACCAGTTTAAGGACCTATTTATACTAGCTGTCCCCTGAAAGCATACTCATTTGTTGAATTATTTCTCTGCCACTCCAACTTCCAATTTCTGCAAGGAAGTCTTCTAAATTTCCAGAATTAAAGTGCCATTAAAAGCTGGCTTTGTTCCTTGGACACGTAGTCGGCTTCATCGTCTCATCTATCACCATTAACAGAGAATTGCAGGGATTTATTTCCACCATTATCCCCATATCTAAAGACCATGTCCCAGCAGCTTGAAAGAAAGAAAAAACAAAAGCCATAATGCAATGCAATCATTTTTCCTTTTAATGAATCTCTGCAGTAAACCTCTTTTGAAAAGTACTTTTGGGGTCAGCATCATTAAGACCACATTACACAATGCCAGAAAATAGAATATATGGACGGTCATGCTGAAATGGAGTGGTTCTGCCAATGGAAAGTCAGATGGGAGCCAAATCCAGCCGTGACTGCAGAGAGCTTGTGTGATCCACTTTATATCTGCTGTTATGGGAGGCTGCTATGCGTTCCAGGGCCCTATGAACAGTAGTGTCTCACTGAATCTTCTGTTGCAAGCATGACAGGTGTTCTTCCTGTCATGAAGCTAGGCATCACAGACAAGGGCCTTTCATTGAGTCCTATTTAGCCTGTTTGGGCAGCAACCACCAAGGACTCATAATTTGAATGGGCCCAAGCACTTCTGTATTTATTAGAGACTGAGGAGGTGTTTATTGGGCAGAGAGGCCCTGTTTTTTATAGCTGTCTGATGCGGACATTTTCTGCAATCACATAGACACATTCTATTATCTGCTCCTGGGTTCTGTTATGAGGGCTGCATAAGGCCTTGCCATTCAAAATGTGGTTCTTCAATCTTTAGCATCACCTGGGAACAGATTAGAAATGCAGAATCTCAGGCCCCACCCCAGGCCCACTGAATCAGAATCTGCATTTTAGCAAGATTCTCAAATGATTCATATGTGCATTTAAATTTGAGAGGCACTAACCTCAGACATAAATATATGCCACTTAAAAAAAATCAGAATTGTAGGTTCTCCTATACAGTTTTAACCAGCGGATCTCAGTTCTGGGGACAGGAATGGATTCTCATGGGCTATGGGGCTTTTCAACACTGTTTAGAGGTTCTGGGATGGGTGGGTGTAATTAGCTAGAAAAAAACCTTGGAGATGATGCTGAAGTGGTCTCTAATTCCACCCTGACCTCCTCTCCCAGCCTGTGCTTGATAGCCATTGCTTTAAACACTTTCACATAACATAATTCAACTTGGTAGTTGAAAGAATGCTGGATTTTGAGTCAGATGACTTGACCTTCATCCTGGTTCTGTATTACTGAATTAACTGCATGACCTGAGTCAAGACACGGAGCCTGTTTCTTCATCCATAGACTGGTGCTAGTCATGACAATTACATTTATAGTAGTAGGATGTAGTGCTGAAATGATATAATGCATGTGAAGATGTTTTGGAAGTTTGACATTTCAGTATAAATGCCAATTTTTAATGATAATTAATTACATTTTT
This sequence comes from Symphalangus syndactylus, assembly GCF_028878055.3. NCBI lineage: Eukaryota > Metazoa > Chordata > Mammalia > Primates > Hylobatidae > Symphalangus > Symphalangus syndactylus. Next base: position 71,291,035 of record NC_072429.2, on the reverse strand, counting down.
AAAATAAATGAACTAAAGAGTTTGGGCAGAATTATTAACTACTATATAATGTTAGGGGTAGAAGAACTTTATCCTTATTACGTCTTGTTTGACGTTAGTGCCTGCTTTCTTATGTAATTGCCAGTTAGCCCATTTCTGTGCATGTTGCTGCCTGATTTCAATAAGTTTGGTAGAGATAAATATATAGTCTGTAAACCAAAAATAAAATTCTAAGCCCCCCAACCAATTGAATGGACCACCCCCGACTCCTTGACTAAGGGCATTCTAAATTAACCTGAAAAGCTATTTCAGGCCATGATGGGAAGTGGGGGTCGGACATGTCTCACTATTCACTCCACCCTTTGGAATTCAGGGACAGCTGACCAGCATATAACATTAAAGCAGAGACCTTAAGACTGACAAAGCAGACTCTGTAGCAATAAGATACCAACATGACAGATAGCAGGCCCTAAAATAAATCTAAGTGTTTTACCCCAAAACATATTTCTTTGGCATATTTTAAAATGGCCCTACAAAGCTGTCTTTTGTGGGTAAAATCTGCATTGTGTAGAGAATTCCTTTCCATTTCTAGGTCTCCTGCCAACCCCCCTTATCCAAGAGAGAATTAACCAAGAGTCAGGTACCTTTTTAAGTCTGATAAGAAACACAGTCTATTCTTTCTGAAGCCTCCTACCTGAAGGCTTCATCTGCATAATAAAAACCTTCCTCTCCACAACCCTTTAACTCAGACAGTCCCTTCTATTGATTCCAGGTTTTTAGACAAACTCTTTCAACCAACTGGCAATCAGGAAATCTTTGAATCCACCTATGACCTGGAAGCTCCCCCACCCCCCAACCCCCACTGCCTGAGTTGTCCTGCCTTTCCAGACAAAACCGATGTACATCTTACGTAGATTGTTTGATTCAAGTCTTATGTCTCCCTAAAACAAATAAAACCAAGCTGTAGCCCAACCACCTTGGGCACCCATTATCAGGACCTCCTGAGGCTGTGCCATGGGCATGTCCTTAACCTTGACAAAATAAGCTTCTAAACTGATTGAGACATGTTTCAGATCCTTTTTGGTTTACAGATCCCTTTGGGAAATCAGCATACTGGGTTGAATAGTGTAATGGTCTGAATGCTTATGTCCCTCCAAAGTTCATGTGTTGACACTTAATCCACAATGAAATAATACTAAGAGGTGGGGCCTTTTGGGAAGTGATTAAGACAGAGAGGGTCTACACTCATGAATGGAATTTGTGCCCTCATAACAGAGGCTGAAGAGAGCATGCCTGCCTTTTCCACCACGTCAGGACACATCAATGATGCCCCATCTTTGAAGCAAAAAGTGAGCCCTTATCAGACCCTGAATCTTCTGGAATATTCATCACAGAATTTCCAGCCTTCAGAACTGAGAAATTAATTTCCATTGTTTATAAATCACACAGTCTAAGGTATTTTGTTATAGCAGCAGGCATGGACTAAGGTAAATGACATCTCTCCAGAATTCTTGTACATCCAAAAGCTCAGAGTGTGATCTTATTTGGAAACGGGGTCTTTGCAGATGTCATTAGTTATGACGAGGTCATATTCAGTTAGGATGGGCCCTAAATCCAATGACCAGTGTCCTTATAAGAAGGCCATGAGAGACACGGAGAGGCCCACAGAGGGCAGATAGCCATGTAACAACAGAGGCAGAGATTGGAGTGGTATTGCTACAAGCCAGGATTGTCAGCAACCAGCAAAATCTAGAAAAAGACAAGGAAGGACTCTTTTCTAGCACATTCGGAAGAAGCACAGCCCTGTCCATACCTTGGTTTTAGACTTCTACCTTCCAGAACTGTGAGAGAGTACCTTTGTTAGCCCAAGGAAATGAATATGGCCAGGTTATATTATTCAGTGAGAAGGTCCAGAGTTTAATGAGAGATAGAGCTAAGAACACTCACAGAGCCATTTCATACATTCCTTTCAAAAGTAAATCTAATGTCATTTGAAAAGGAGAGGAAAGTCACAGGGGTATGGAACCTTAGTCAGCAGGAAAACCAATTTAATTTGGAGAAACTAAGTTGTATTTACTGCTGGAAGTAAATAGTTATGATTTGTTAAATAGGTAATTAACACCTGGATTCTAAATAGCAGCCCAGGACAAGTTAGAACGTGTGGTCCCAGAAGCTGTAAAAATCACTTACACCAGTGGAATGAGGGAGAAATATAAATAAGGAAATACTACAAAATAACATATTAAAACAGGTTAGCAACAAGAAATTTCTCTGATGTTAGGAAATTTAAAAACCAATTTTTAAAACACTTCCTCTAGTGGTGGTTTGTAAGTTAAAGGTGCTAAGGACTTCTCATCCTGTTGTCTAGATAAACCCATGTTTATATCCGAAATACCTGTAAGTTTAACTATGTACCATACCTCATCTCTCTGCTATTCAGCTCCTAGTAAAAGCAGGTCCTGCTGAAACGTGGTGGCAGTTACCTATGTGTGGCTCATGAGAACAGCATTTTTTCACATTGTGGGTAGCAATCCGTTGGTGGGTTATAAATCAATTTAATAGGCTTAATCAGCATTTTTTTTAAAAAGTGGAATAGAACAGATGAGAGTAGAACAGAAAATGTAAGGGTAAACAGTGTTTTGTAAAATGTTTGTTGATGTTTGCATGTGTATACTAAGCCATATTCCTACCCCAAATGATGATAATAGTAATTATTAAATTATAATAATTATTACACTTTGAGATTCATATGAAGGTAACATGATCCCAATGTTTCTCAAGCTGAACTTTGGATAATTTCACTCAATAAGAGAGAAGGTAGCCTACCTTCCGCACTCTGCAAAAAGGGACAGAACTCTCGCTCTTTTGACATAACTTTAGCTTAGGACTTCTACAACTTATCTACCTGTTATACCCTGTGTATACCTTATCTACAACTTACTTATATGTGCATAGTTTCTATGTTATGGTCCTATTGGTCCTTTCTTAGTTCTAACATTTGTATTTCTGATCTTTTATTTACTGCTTTTTGTATTCTGTTGCTATTTGGGTTTTGAATAAAGTAGTTTACTTCATAATATTTCCTAGGATTTAAACTGGGTTGATACATTTTCATTAATCACTAGCAAAGCTACTTAGTACTTAAATCTTCATCATAAGAAAATGCCATATATTAAATTACACCTGGTCTTTAGTGCTATATTAGGACAGCATTTTTGTTATTATTTTATATTTTGAGACAGTGTCTGGCTCTGTTACCCAGGCTGGAGTGTGGTGGCATAATCAAGGGTAACTGCAACCTCCACCTTCTGGGCTCAAGCCATCCTCCCACCTCAGCCTCAGCATCCTGAGTAGCTGGGACTACAGGTGCACACCACCATGGCCAGCTAATATATATATATTTATTTTGTAGAGAGGGAGTTTTGCCATGTTGCCCAGGCTGGTCTCAAACTCCTGGGCTCAAGTGATTTGTCTGCCTTGACCTCCCAAAGTGCTGGGATTTTAGGCATGAGCCACTGTGCCTGGCCAGGACATTATTTTAAACTTCTGATGAAATCCTTCAATATTTATGCAAAGTTAACATTATTGATAGACTATTGATTGATATTGGTTGCTAAATATGTGGGTTTTTTTCAGTTATATGATTTGTCTCAAAATAAGAAAAAAGACCCAATTTTTGATTAGGTAAATGTTTATTGATCTTACATGACTTGAGATCTAGTGATCTTACATGACTTAAGTTATATATAACTTAAGTAATTAATTTTAAAATAATCGATTCAATAGTTTTAAACTATAATATTAGGGTATAGGTCACATTTTGCATTCAAATCTCAGTTCTATCGCTCACCTGGCTATGAGGCATCTACTCTTCAGGTAATAGAGGTGATAGCATTGAGATTGGAGCTTAAATATGTCTAGTACCTAGTAAGTGCTTTTAAATAGTGGCTAACATTGCTGCATATATTCAACAAATAGTCTTCATAGATGAAGACATATGTCTGCAATAATATCTGATTATCAAAGCAAAATTTAACCGCCAAGATATTTAGTCTACAGATAAAAATACACTGAGTATATTACGACAAATATCGAGATAATTTTCACATGTAACCTAAACATTTTCATGTTTAAATTTCTTACTTCTTATGTAGAAATTTAAAATATTTCTGTAATTTCAAGCTAGGGATCCTCACTTGGTCGAATGCAATCAGTTTGTCAGTGGTAGACCTACATATAGTCACTCCATCACAGCCTATGGCCACGCCTTATTTCCTGTACCTGTCAAATATTCATCAGCTGCAAAGGGGAGGTGGCAGGTCACGACTGAAGGATACCACACATATCTTCTCTTCTGATGATGGAAAAAACAGTGGTTGTTCAGAAGCCTATCTTCTGTGTGGTACACAACTATTTTGAATCAGTCCCAGTTTAAAAACTACCCATTCCCCCCCACCCTCCCAAAAGTCTTTCTTAACCTCCATAGTGACAATCACTTCCTTCTGTGGTTTACAGAAGCCTAGGGGTTCTTTGGATGTGCCTTGGGGGGCCACTGCTGAAAGAAGGAGAAGACTTAGTGGACAGGGCTATGGGAACTCGACTTCGGCCATGAACCAGGTGGAGCTGTTCCTCCATATAGTGCTGAAGATGCTTAAATACGTAAAGAAGTGAAAAATTCTCATAGAAACACCTTAATGCCATGGTGTAACATACGCACACATATAAATACATGCATTTACATATATAAACAGATGTATATCTCCTTTGGAGATGATAATACTGATAAATATTGCTAGCTGTGCTTGAAGAGATGGTGGAAAAGACCTATGGGTGCCCAAAAGCCCCCATTCTATTTACTCACAAATAGATGGTATTTTATTTGTGGTCACAGCAGTTGTTTGCAGAGTTGGTCACTGAGCACAGTGTTGTCTTTTAGACTTCCAGGTTTTCTAAATGCCAGGCTAGTTTTGTATATGCCAGGAATCTAAAATTTGATCTCCTAAAATAGGCAGAGGGCATGACTAAACACATTATATTACAGTAGCACATAAAACTGCAACCCAATGAGCCCTGGCTGCCGCTGGCCAGCTGCACCACATTAAATGGCCTCTAGGAGGCTGAAAGCTTTGTGCACCAGGAGAGACTGAATCATTGATTTTCTCCTACTATTGGAGTAATATTTTATGCTTTTGAATCATTTATATAAACATAATAAAATATACAAAATTCATTTTGCCACATTATTTATAAACTAGTTTAGAATTCCTTAAAAAGGGGAATTTTAGGAATTTTCCCAGATCCGAGTACTTACCTTAAATGCCTATTGAATATGTGTTATTTTCATTAAATTTTTATTTATGCAAATGCAATCCAACAAATACTATCTGTGGCCCTTAGGCTTTCTTTATCTTATTTTCTAAGACATTAAGCTAAGCAAAACAAATTCTAAGCTTTCTACATAAATAAAGGAGTTAACATAATAATAATAAAAAATATGCCCAGTGTCATTGCCACAACCCCATTCTCTCATTGCTTAAATAGTGTTTGCTTCTGAAAGTCTAAGCAGACAAAAGAACAAAGCACAGACAGATGATGCCTTAGCACTGCTACAGAAGACACAACTTTTATGCTGCTTGATCTTTCTGCTTTAAAGTTCTTATCCTAATGATATGGTTGGGAGATTGTCAGGTACCACAGATTTGGCAGATAAATAAAGAACACCAAAATTCACAATAGAAATAGGCTGAAAGGAACTAATTTTCTCTCTGTAAAATCATGACTAGGTAGGTTGAAAATGAGAATATAATTGCCTGTTTGCATATTGGCATTCCTGATCAACCTGGGAAACACTGTGGGGCAAGTTTTATTTACCTTGGATACCCTTCAGCCTGCTTCCCCTTCTCTCTACACCTTTCACACCTCTTTGGGTCCTTTCTCTTCCCTGTCAAAATATCTGCCCAAGCAACCATTGCCTACACCTCCTGTTCTACCAACCTGATATCACTATGAGAGTCAGATTATATCTTGACCCATCAGTAGAATTCCATCATCATCAGTAGAATTTTAGGCAATGGAGATATTTTTGATTAGTGGGAGCTTTTAAATTATACCACAAAAACATTCACCTATTATACCTAGTTGTAAAGCTGATATTACTGGAAAATATATTTTGTTATAAGGGACCACCATTCTTTTAAAAATTTACCACTTAAATTATATATAACCATCTTTTTCCTTTCCTGATTTCAACACCATTGACAGAATACAAATTCTGTTTGAACTGAAACCAAAATACTGAAACCAAAATACTATGTCATGTCACATACAATTGCCAATTAAGAATATTTTAAATGGAGTTGATTTAGTGACTAGGTCTCAGGCTTTTAACTCTGGAACTTTTTCTAATTTTCAATAAAATAACCATATGCTCATTTAATAACAGCATAAATTCTCTATTATTCATATTGTCTCTTTTTGCCTTTTTAAAACATCTGAACATTGTTATAAGGGTGATATCTCACATATTAATGATTACTTTTAGTCAACTGATTATAGTATTTACTCTGTCATTCCACTGGAAGTTTATTTGGTGCTAAATTCAACCTTTTGATCCTTGTTTCTCTTTGCTGTACATGAGTTGATTTCATTTTGATTTATTCACTCTTTAAATCATTTCTCAACTTTAGTACTCATCGAACAAGCCTCACAAGGAAATGATTTCCTTCTCAGATTAATGATTTACTATTGTTTATGTCTAGAAACTGATAGGGACAGACGGCAAGAAAATTCTGGGGGGAAGAGGGTGGGTCTGCAGTGAGGGACCCTCAAGCCCAAAAGCCTGATACTGTGGCCCCAAATGATAAATTCCATCCCTGTTTTCCAGCTCGAATGTTGCCTTTTCTAAAATGACCCATGGCCTGCCCCATCTCCCATCCTGTGCCCATAAAAACCTCAGGCTCAGCTGACAGAGAGAGGAGAAGCAGCTGGACATTGGAGACTAAGGTTGGACACTGGAGAGAAAAAGCTTGACTTCAGAGGGACAGCTTGATGATGTAGCTTTAGAGAGAAGTCTGGCTGGGGATGGCCAAACTTCATGGGAAGAATACCTTCCTGCTCTGTCCACTTTTTAGCTCCCCTTCCTGCTGAGAGCCACTTTCACTAGCAATAAAATCTCCCACATTTACCGTCTTCATTCAATTCATTCATGTGACCTCATTCCTCCTGGATGCCAGATAAGAACTTGGGTGCCAGGAGTGCAGATGCAAAAGGCTGTCACACTGAACCTACACTGAGCTATTAACACTTAAGCTGTCCACGGACAGTAAAGTTAAAACAGCACTGTAGCACTCCTTCTGGGGCTTCAGGGGTTACAGACACCACCCTCAGATGCTGCTGCGGGGCCCCCACGGAGTTTTGCTCCTGCTGGTGCCTAAAAGCTCTCACCCTGGCTCCTGTCACCTGTGCTCCCCATCCCATGAGGGGGTGGAACACAGCGGGACCAAGCAAGTGGAGTCTGCTCCTGCCACCAGTGAAGTGGCTAGCTAGTTCCTGCATCTGTGCACTCCAGTTCCTGCCCACGAAGGGGTCAGGGAAATATCCTGCCTCAAAAATCTCCCTTATAATCAATAATCTTTTATATTTAGCCAACCTTTTCCAAAAGCATGTGGGAGAAAAAGTGATTTAAAATTAACCCTTAATATAAACAAATTAATATCATTTTTTGCATATGATATCAGTGAGCTCCCAAGATCTCCTGGATCCACTCTATGGATCTCCTGGCTTAGAAATGGTCTCCTGAGACCAGTTCCACATTTCCAAATTCTTCTGTGATATTTTCACTTACAAATCAATTGGTCCCTCTAGCCTTACAAATGGTTGAAAAAGGAAAGTCATGATGTTGCTTTCTATTCTACCTTCCTGCAAAGAATCCTTTCAGATTTTTCTTTTCTTTCCTTTTTTCTTTTTTTTTTTTTGAGACAGATTCTTATTCCGTTGCCCAGGCTGGAGTGCAGTGGCACAATCTCTGCTCACTGCAAGCTCTGCCTCCCGGGTTCATGCCATTCTCCTGCCTCAGCCTCCTGAGTAGCTGGGACTACAGGTGCCCACCACCACGCCTGGCTAATTTTTTGTATTTTTAAGAGAGACGGGGTTTCACCGCATTAGCCAGGATGGTCTCAATCTCCTGACCTCATGATCCGCCTGCCTCAGCCTCCCAAAGTGCTGGGATTACAGGCATGAGCCACTGTGCCTGGCACCAGATTTTTCTATTTCTGTTAAAAATACTGCCTTTATTTCATTTTTCCACTTGGAAATTAAAGTTTCCCCCCCCTAGTTCTAATACTCTATGTCTATATCTATGTTTATGTTCAGCTCTTCTTCCATAAGCTCTACATCGAACTCCCTAAATTTGATTCATTCATCCTTTACAAATTTTTTCCCCAATCCATACCACCTTCCCCCTCCCATGTTAATTAAGAAACTTAACTTCTCATTCCCAAACAATAGGATTAACCTTCTACCTGGTTCAACTGCCTCCAGTCTTGCTTGTTTTCTATTTGGGATAGAATGGATGTGGAGGAAGAGGGAATTCAAAAAGTGAAGGGTGCTTTCCATTGTCCTTATCTGTTTCATTCTCCCTGCAGCTTCTTCCTATTGTTTTAAGGATTAGTCCTGCTGGGCGCAGTGGCTCATGCCTGTAATCCCAGCACTTTGGGAGGCCGATCGCGGAGTCAGGAGTTCGGGGTGGATCACAAGGTTAAGAGTTCAAGACCAGCCTGACCAACGTGGTGAAACGCCGTTTCTATTAAAAATACAAAAAAAAATTAGCCGGGCATGGTGGTGTATGCCTGTAATCCCAGCTACTCAGGAGGCTGAGGCAGGAGAATCACTTGAACACAGGAGATGGAGGTTGTAGTGAGCCGAGATCGTGCCACTGCACTCCAGCCTGGACGACAGAATGAGACCCTGTCTCAAAAAAAAAAAAAAAGAAGATTAGTCATTTATCTTATCTTTCCTGCTGGATTACAACTCCTCAATCATCAGGATATGTCTGATTGAGATCTGTTTACTTTACAACACCTAACACAATGCTTATACTTAGGTGCTTCATGAATAAACTCTAATCAGTAATATTCATGAATTTATTTTTAATATTAAGTCTGTATCTCAATAGTTGGCTGAATTCTCAACACCAATGTATCGTCCATTAAATTGTTTTAAATTCTTTCATCCTCTCTTCTCCCTTAGATCAAAGTATCCTGTTTGGATCTGAGGTGTAATCACTTTTGTATCATTCAGTTGCACTTTCAGGTACGCAGACTGTCTTACTTTAACTCCAAATTCCACATCGAAACTAAAACCAAACCACATAAACTATTGCATGCATTCAAACAACCCAACTGAGAACTATTTCTTCTAAAGCCATTAAGAGTTTTCAATTATAAGTAAGCACGGCTAGGAAGTTTAGAAAGTTTAAACTGAGAATCCAAAGTGTTTTAACTAATAAAACAAAAAAAGTAATATTGTCATCTCCCTATATAGTTTTATTTTCTCCTAAATTTCATTTTCATTCATCCTCCTGTGGTTTGGATGTTTGTGTCCCCACTAAATTCATATGTTGCAATCATAACCCCCAAGGTGACTGTATTAGAATGGGGGAATGCTTTGGGAGGTGACTAGGTCTTGAAGGTGGAGCCCACATCAATGGGATGAGTACCCTTATAAAAGAGGCCCAGGAGAGATCACATGTGAGGACGCAGTGAGAAGGTACCATCTACAAACAGAGAAATGAGCCCTCACCAGACGCTAAATCTGCTGGTGTCTTGATCTTGGACTTCCTAGCCTCAAGAATTGTGAGAAATAAATTTCTGTCATTTATAAGTTACTCAGTATATGGTTGCAGCAGCCTGAATGTACTAAGACACATCCTTTTCCCCATTTCTCCTTTCTGAACCCTTTCTCCTAGTCAAAACTTAGGAAAGTACAATATTCAAAGTGCAATCTCAACATCAACCAACTGACATGTCACAAGAGGAATTCAAACAATTATATATTCATGAAATGTTTGTTGAAAAGTGTCATATCTGGAGAACCAAAGTAACATCTGAGTACTGCAGAAGAGATACAAACATCTGATCTGATAAGACCAGGTCTGATCCTGGAACTCCAGACTGGCTGGGAAGTGTCTGTCAAGGGCAACCACAGACATTTAGAATGATCAGCCCCTTAGCTCCTGGCTTCTGAGTTGAGAGTGCCTCGTGGCCCTCTGTCTCATCCATCCTTGGAATGCCAGTATTCAATCAACAGACACTGTTGATTGAGATGAGAGGAATGCAGGACTCCAGGGACCTTGCACCTAGCCTGGTACTTGCCTCATCCAAGTACAGCTACTTATTGCAGTACCCTCAAAAGTACCTTGGTATTTCTGTAAGGGAGAATAGCAATCCTGTGCTTGAGTTATTACATAAATAGTTGAATACATATGATATTTTCTGTTTAAAATGTAATCTCCTGAAGGGAAGACTCTGTATCTTACAACCATACTGTCCATATCCAATACATTTCAAATGATAATGAGATCACTGTCATTCCTGAAATAAATTATGATAGAAATCTATGAAGTGAGAGTTGCTCTCACCAGTAGGTGTCTCTGTTCGATCATGCTCTGCCCCTAACTTGCCCAGGGTTCTCCTGGAAATATTGATGTTACATAAAAGGCACCTTTTCTTTAGAAACTGTATACTTTATAGAGAAGAGATGAAATAACTTATCTTTTTACTTGTATTCACTTTAGCTCTGAGTTTGGTCTTGCTTCACAGAACTGGTTGCCGAAAATGTTGGAGTGCATTTTCAAGATAAACCCCCTTTCACCTTTTGGTACTTAAATTAGCTTTGTTGCTGAGCTTTATCTCACACAGATCAGTGGTGCATTTCGAGCAAAACAGCAACAACTAAGCTTCTAGGTATGTGAAGCTGTTCAAAGGTAAAAATCTTTCTCCAAAACATTTATTCCCTTGCCCATAAAATGAAGCCCTGGGTTGAGCATCCTTTGGGATAATCTCAGGTGTTAATTACTGATTGATGGTATAACAGTTAAGTATGCAGCCTCTGGCTTCAGACTATGTGGGTCCAAATCCTGGCTCTGCCTCTCATTACCTGATTGATCTTCTTTGAGCTACTTACTCATTTTGCGCTTCAGTTTCTTCATATATAAAAGGAGGATACTGATAATGCTAGTACTACATGATAAAGTTGTTGTAGAGGTTAAATTATCTAAAGTGCTCAGAACACTGCAAGACATGATAGATTGTATACATCTTTTACATATATAGGATATATAAACCCTATATATCATATTATATATTACTCACATATATATATATGAATAAAAACTAGTTATCACTTTGAATAGCTGAACTGAGGTACTAAGGTTACTGTAGAGAATATGTGACCTTTTTTGGTGACTTGTCTCATAAAGGCTATGAATGTTGGAATGGATGTAAATCTTGTGGCCTTTTCCCTGAAGTTAGTTATTTCATCCACCTCATGTATTTTCATAAGAGGAGAGCTGCCAGTCATCTTCTGAACACCTGAGAGGTTTTCCACTCCCCACAACACAGGAAACCCCTTTCCAAGTGGAGTTGGGTTACACATTTTGGGTTGTTACAAACACAACTTCAGAAATGAAGATAGTGACATAAATTGGGAAGGAATCATAGGAAAATGACCCACATGAAGATGCACACAACTTTTGATGACAAAGCCCAGGAGCTAGCCTGGTTTTTTAAACAAGTTTGATTAGAATATAAAGTGAATGACGTGAGATATTTAATAATGACAACTAAACACTTACATTCATCAGCTCATGCCAGACTCTTAGCCACATTTTAAGGTTGGTACCATTATTACCCTTGGTTGTAGAAGGGGAAAGAGAAAGACAATGGTTAAGGACCATGCACAGTGCTAAATACTTGACATGTGTTAGTTCCTGTTGTCCTTGCCTCTACCTACCAGGTGATACTGTTGTTCTCATTATGCAAAACAGGAAACTGAGGCACACAGAGATTAAGTAAATTGTCCATAGCTACTAAGTGGCCTAGCTGGGATTTGAACCCAGACAGTCTGGCTCTAGAGATGGCCCTGTGAAAAGGAGGAATTAGCGCAGTAGTTCTCAAACTTAAGATGGCACAATAAGAATCACCTGCTGCAAGTCAGCCCATTGAGATGATGCTGAACATTGGAGACTACCATGACAGCTGGAAAGTCCTGGCTAAAAAGGCAGTGTTGGCCTTTCATTTGAAGGCCATAATGGGAAGGGTACTCAGCTTGGGACCTGGCTCTAGTTTGATCAATGATGTCATGGTACAGTCTTGGCTAAAACGACTCATTTTGTGCCTCAGTTTCCTTATTTGTTCAATGCTATTTCCAGGTCAAAGGCTTTGAATGGTGTGTGCCCCTGCACGCACGTGCATGTGTGTATAGGAGTGTGTGCTTCTCTGCGTGTGTGTTTGGACAAATAAAGCTTATTTCATTTGAGGGTAAAGGCCCTAACACAGATCATGTAAAATGTCCTCACAAAGATAAATGAATCCTGAGTACCAGTCCCAAATCTGTGTGTTCTCTTTGATAGTGAAGGGAAGGCAAGGCTGCTTTCGAATCCACAAAAGTCATTGAGAAGACCCTGAAATGGGATCTAGCGATGCAGACTGTTGTCAGAATTCCCGTCTGATAGAGACCTTATAATGCTGTAAATGGGAAAATGAATTCTCCAAGTGAATACACATGCAATGCAGAAAATTGCTACTGATGCTATATAGAGTTTAATTCCTTTTCAAAAAAGCCTTGAGAACAGAATAAACACATTATACTTGGATGGTGTATTCAAGAAATCTCCTCTATAGGAAATGACTTTGGGATTATTATTTTCCCTTTCCTTCGGCAGTGTGTGACAATGCACGATAAAGAACTAGAATGGAGCGTCCAAATTCAGACCCTGAAGGTCTTTTTGTTACACTTCAAACCACAGCATGAGGCAAACTCAAATTTCAATAGTCAGAATACACTTTTAACTTTGTTCTTATGCTCCTGCCCTGCACTGTTTTTAATGAGAAGTATTTGCATATTAAATAGTGATCCATATCTGGCAACTTCTCTCAACCTGTTATAATTTTGCTTTTACCCCTGCCCTTCTAATGAAACACTTGTCTCAGGGGTCACAGATCCTAACTTGTCCCTGAATTCAATGTCACTTTACAGTCCTTACCTTTATTGACTCTGGTAGAATTTTACTCCACTGACCACTTCCAGTAGAGTTTCTTCAAGCCCTCTCTTCCCTTGGATCCCATGATGCTATGGCACTCTCTTCATTTTCCTCTTACCTTCCTAGCTACTTTTCAATCTCCATTGTGTATGCCCTTTATGTATCCCTTCAATGTTGGTGTTTTTTTCTACACTCTTATCATCATTTCCTCCAGTGGTTCCTGGTATCATCTATGCATTGGTGGTTCTCAAATCCACCTTTGATGGTTCTACGCATTGGTGGTTCTCAAATCTACATTTCCAGGGTAGATGACATTACTACTCCCACCAACACTACTCCCACCACCGGCACTACCACTACCGCCACCAGCAAAGATTGATTGAGGCTAAGTGCCTTACAAATATTATTTCATTTATTTCTCTCAATAGCCTATGAAGTAGGTAACATTATTAACACATTTTTGTAATGAAGAAATTAAAGCTCAGAAAGGCTTAGCAATGTAACGTGTACAAGCCCACACAACTCATAAGAGATTTGAGCCTTGGTCTCCCCTGACGTGAAAGTCCACGTTGTTATGACTGTTGTATATGCCTACATGTGAGGACTACCAACAAGAGGAGTCACACAGACTATTGGGACCTCTCTCCTTAGCTCCAGATCTGTCAAATCAAGTAGCAGCTGAATATTTCCTCTAAGATGTCCCATGGATACTTTTCACTCAAACATACCTCAAATAGAATTCACCATCTTTCCTCTGGCACTAAATCTATTCCTCCTCCATGTGTCACAGCTTAGGGGAAGGTCCCATCATCCCGTAGTGATGCAAGCATCCTTGATTCCTCATCTCTTCTTCCCTTATCATCCAATCAGTCCCCAAAGCCCAACCAATTGACCTCTTAAATATCTCTCATACCTCCTCATTACTCTTCATCCTTTTTGCCACTACCTGAGTGTGGGACTGCCACCATTTCCCCCCAAGATTCATGCCCAAACCTTGGAACTGTCCTTCCTCCCATTTCTTGCTCCTCGAGTGCATCCACCATCTTGTAACAGTCAGCTCTTTAATACTCCCATCACCTCTAATCTTCCCATTGTTCTCACCATAAAGCTTGCACTCCTGAGGTGGATTACAAGGCACTGTGTGATCTTGTCCTGCTGAACTCTACAGGTTCTCCCTCACCTCTTGCCCCTGTGCCTTCCTGCCACTCCTCTCCTCCACACCATGCTCCAGAATCCCTCTCCCTTCCTCTCACATGCAATGTTCTCTCTTGTCTGTGACTTTTTGCATACTTTGGTCCCTTTGCCTGATGTGTTCTTCTTCCCCCTTCTCCCTTGATTAACTCTCCTCATTGGGTTCACATCTTAGAGCACATGTCCTCTGGGACCACGTGTCACCTGGGACCCATGAGCTATACCCATGTGAGCCTATAGCTCTCTGTGCCTTCCCTATCAGAACACTTACCACATGGAACTGCCCTGGATTATTTGCTGTTGTTTTTGGCTCATTAGTCTCTAAGGTTTGCAAGGACAGTGGCCATATCCACATCAATTAAAAAAAAATCCTTCTATCCCCAGGACTTGGTACATGACCAGTGCTTAATAAATATTGTTGACAGTCTGACTACACCTGGAATTCCAACTGTCTGAAAAATGGCTGGGAAGAAAAATAGCAACTCGTTACTCTGCTGTATTGCCACATGTGTCAAAACCAAGTTTGGATAAGCCCTTGGTTCAAGTCTATTTTTGTCGTGTGGGTCCCCTGGATCAGGGAGTTTCTGTAAGCCAGGCCCC
Source organism: Symphalangus syndactylus (assembly GCF_028878055.3). Lineage (NCBI taxonomy): Eukaryota > Metazoa > Chordata > Mammalia > Primates > Hylobatidae > Symphalangus > Symphalangus syndactylus. The sequence goes on along the minus strand of NC_072429.2, from coordinate 71,276,007 downwards.
ACTCTATGGGAAGGAGATAATCTTTTAAAGCGTCTTCCTTGCAACCCTGATTACTCTTCCAAGGAAGCAGAGGGATGTGTGAGGTGCTCTGACTCAGCTCCTGTGCTCCTGCTGTTCTGCAGCTGTTGCCTTTGTCTAAACCACATCTCGTTAGCATCTTCTTTTTTTTTTTTTTTTTTTTTTGAGACGGAGTCTCGCTCTCTCGCCCAGGCTGGAGTGCAGTGGCGCGCTCTCCGCTCACTGCAAGCTCCGCCTCCCGGGTTCACGCCATTCTCCTGCCTCAGCCTCTCCGAGTAGCTGGGACTACAGGCGCCCGCCACCACGCCCGGCTAATTTTTTGTATTTTTAGTAGAGACGGGGTTTCACCGTGGTCTCGATCTCCTGACCTCGTGATCCACCCGCCTCGGCCTCCCAAAGTGCTGGGATTACAAGCGTGAGCCACCGCGCCCGGCAGCATCTTCTTTCCAGCAAAATAATGTGAAAACACCTTAGCCAGGCTGTTTATAATTTTATCCCATTCTTACCTTTCCAGTCTCATCTACTTTCCCTGCCCAGCTATACTTCTTTTCCTATACTATGCTATGAGCTCTTGGAAGGAAGAAACTATGTTTCATTCATTGACCTATCCATTCATTCATCAAGTACTAATCAGTCCACCAATTAACTGAGCAGTATTGTGGGCCAGGTACTGGAATAAATAGGTGAACAAAATCAGACATGGCTCCTGTTCTAATGTTGGAGAGATAGACAATAATAAAATAATCAATAAATGAGTTGATTTACAACTGAAATCAGTTCTATAAAGGAAACACTGAGGTTCTATGCAATAAACATGACCAACCTAAACTAGAAGGTCAGGGATGCTTCTGTGAGGAATTGATGCTTAAGATGTAGGAAAAGAAAGAGTTAAATTAAGTATAAAATGGGGAGAAAAGTTTATATTCCTTCATAGTTCAAAGATCTCTCCAGTGCATGGCACAAAAGAGGATCTCAATAAATATCTGCTGAAAGAATCATGCAAGGTGAAAAAAAATACCCAAGAAAAAGTCAGTTTAGACATTTTCTTAGAGGAAGAATAACCAAGCTATGCATACAATGTGATTCAAAGGCTTGAAATTTTCAGGATGTGCCAGAAGAAGAGATAAATGGTCTTTGTTCAAGTGGAGGATGACAGTTCTTGTAGACAGGTGTACAGCTTTTTTCTTTAACTCAAAAAGGAAAAAATAAATTGGAAGTTAAATGTAAGAACTTATTAATTCAGGTTGTAAACCTTATTATATAACACTCAGGGTATATTAAGGCTATAAACTTTTAAATTTGTCCATTGGGTTCACAGACAGTAGGGAGGCCACCTTCAGCTACCTCTGACTCTAAATGACTAAACATAGGAACATACAGGCAGAGAGAGACTGATGCTTTCGAGCCTACTTTTGGCATGGTCTGACTGCAGAAACTTTTAAACACAGCTTTGATTTTCTGTTTGCAAACATTTTTGTGTTAGAGAATCCAAATATGTCTCTGTATTCCTGCTAGGTTGAATTCTCCTTTTAGGTTGCATGAAGCCTTTAGGGAGGGGCTTCAAGCAGAATCTGCTCTGCTGAGCATACCATGAGCCTTGGATTGACTTTATCTGTTCCATCCATCTTCTACTTTGCATAGTGTACAGCTCTTCTTCTTCCTCTTCCTCTTCCTCCTCCTCCTCCTTCTTCTACTTTTAAATAGTTGTGTATGTGTGTGTGGTTTTTTTTTTTTTTTTTGAGATGGAGTCTTGCTCTGTCCCCAGGCTGGAGTGCAGTGGCATGATCTTGGCTCACTGCAACCTCTGCTTCCTGGGTTCAAGTGATTTTCCTGCCTCAGCCTCCCCAGTAGCTGGAACTACAGGCATGTGTCACCATGCCCAGCTAATTTTTGTAATTTTAGGAGAGATGGGGTTTCACCATGTTGGCCAGGATGGTCTCGATCTCTTGACCTCGTGATCCACCTCCCTCGGCCTCCCAAAGTGCTGGGATTACAGGTGTGAGCCAACGTGTGCAGCCTTAAATAGTTTTTAAAGGTTGCAACTTGGTTTTATTTATCAAGGATACTTCATGGTTGGTTAATTCTTCATAAATAAAAGTAGCAAGAAACACACACTTATTAGCAAGTACCTATTTTTACTTCCAAGCAAATAAACATTGATTTGTTTCTCTGCTATTAATGGAAATGTTCTTATGGCAGTACTGATTGTACCACACCTAAGGTTAGAATATGAGGAGATACATCTTTGTAGTCATAGACACCCACGGTCTTAATTGCCCAGTGCGTCCTACAAGGACAGGTAATACGAGGTCACAACTGGTAGCTCTGGTGGCAAAACTGTGATATTTATAATGGAAAACTTAACATTAATTAGAAAGCAATCAAATGACAAGGCAGTCATTGCTGTCGGGAAAGATATATTTTAAAAAGTCAAAACATTGTGAGTCACTCTCTTACGATGCAATTCTCTATTTTGGCTCCACCTCGTTAATTTGCAAACCAACTTCTACTCTAAGAGAGGAAATGATTTTTTACATAAAATCACCAAAGCTGCTTTCTTTCACCATATAGTTTAAATTTAACAGAGTATCTTTTAAACTATTTTTAAACCATTGAACACTTTGGTTGTAAAAGAAATGGAAACAAATACTTTCTTCAAAATTATAAATTCTCTTGTTTAATGTGAGCTAATCCCAGGACTAATGAAGGTGACCCAAACCTCTTCTGGAAGTATTTTTGATACTAGCCAGAGTCACAAGATCTATAGGGGACTGAAAAGCAAAAGATTAATTGGCTTCTTAAAATAGGAGTTTTAGATTAAAAACTATACATGGCTAAAGAAATTAAACCATCAGAAATGAATTGTTTTTAGTGGAAAAGAGCAAAAGGCACAAGGCCTGGGTCTCACTTTGCTATGTATTTCTTCCTCCCCTACAGCTGCCTTAAATATAGCTAACAGTTTTACTTATGTGCAAAAGCAAAGACTAAGATATTCATTTGAAAATGAAAATGGCAACTTTCGAGCTGCTTGACAACTTAACAAAAATGTTGAGAAGAAGAAAGAAAACTGAATTTTGGCTTACTTCAGATAATAGAGGAGAAAGTCTTGTTCAGGGTGAATCCAATGGGTTTGGCTTGAAATCGTCTCTGCTATGGGCAGTGACCCTGAGGGATTCTAAACTCCTTCATGGGCACCCTTGATCTATATCCCAAACATCTTATATGAATTCCTGATGGTCTGGTGGCATTTGGTAAGCATGGTACTGCATGAGTTCTGGATGGACTCAAATAATCAGTTTCCTCAACGTTCTTGGTGGGTTCAGAGTTAAAGTCAGGCTTTTGGAACACACTGCGCATCTGACAGAAAGCCTTTTTGCTAGAAGGAAGCCTGCCTCTTACCCACAGCAGTTGAAGTGCTCTACTTGCTAACAGACAGCCAATGGCATTGCAATACTCGTGCTCTCCGACAATCAGAAACAAAGGCCCACAGCAGAGGACTGCAGTCGGCCCTGCTTAAGTGCCATTACTCTCCTTGTACTGGAAGCTTCTTCCTTATAAAATTGCCTCATGCCATTAAAATTCACTTAACTTTCTAACCCTCTTATAATTTTAGTGCACAAATATTTCTATAAAGTTCTGAGTTTCATGTTGATTTTCTGCAATTACACTTCCAAGTGTCTTTCCTTAAGTTCCATCTGAATGGCCAAACTGAAGTAGAGAGCTGTGGAATTCTGGGAACTGGGGATGTTTTAGGTGGCCAGACTGAAGGGGCAAAAAGAACAGGAGAAAATCCTTGATAAAACTCTGTTAATTCAGCCTGTGAGTGCATTTCATCACTTGGCTCACTCAGTCTGCGGTGAGCTTTAAAAATATTCAATTACCTTCATTTTCAGAGGTCAAGCTTAGCTTCTAAGAGATTTTGATAAACTTTTAAAGACTTTGGTTCTTAGGTCATAACCATTCGATAGATAGGAGTCAGGAACACTGAAGGTGAAGTCAGTACTTAGCAGGTGTTTCATGGTTAAAAGATCATCATGATGATCATCATTCTCCAGATCTTGTGGAAGAGTTCACTTATAGCTGTCTCTCATCCATCCATCCAGCTATACATCTACCCAATACAAGGTACAAGGAACACAAAAGTGAATAAGACAAGGTTCCTGTCTCCTGGATGCTGTATTCTTGTGCAAAGGAAGGAGGGAGGAAGGGAAGAATGGAGGAGGGAAGGAGGCAAGTAAGGGGAGAGAGGGGTGGGGGGGCATTTGAGCAAGGGATGATAATAAGGAGTAATAAATTTTAAAGTAGATGTTTATGTAAAGTGCTATGGGAACACTAATGAAGAAACATTTTAAAAAATAAAACGTTGTGCACAGGTACCCTAAAACTTAAAGTATAATAAAAAAAAAAAAAACATTTAAACACCAAGCCTACTTAGAGGCAGCCACCTAAGCTAATTTAATTTGTATATATCTTTCTTTCTCTTGTCTAATTGTTAAATAATTTCTTTTTTGTTCTTTTTCTTTTTTAAAGTTTCCAACTTTTAAGTTCAGGGGAACACGTGTGGGATGTGCAGGCTTGTCACATATGTAAACATGTGCCATGGTTGTTTGCTGCACAGATCATCCCATCACCCAGGTATTACTCCCAGCACCCACTAGCTATTCTTCCTGATCCTCTCCCTCCTTCCACCCCCTGTGTTAAAAAATTTCAGAATGTCCAAATCTGTTTCAAAGTGCAGAGGAAAAATGGGGTGAAGTTAATATTATACAGAAAGTGAATAACTTTCAAAGAGTCTAAAACGATCTATACACACTTTAAAAATCATGTAGTTATGCATCTGAATAATGCTATACTTATCTGTAAGCACACTGATGAAAGTGATTGGTGATGCAGCCAACTTCTATATACAAGAGTAAGGCATTTAGATAAAGATAGTAATAGATGAAAATAGAAAAAAGATGGTATAAAAATAAAAAACGAGAAAGAAAAATGTTTCAATTACTCTACTTCTCAAACACTTTTAAAAAATAACCCAGAGGTTTATTTTTACTTATACTACTCAAATGGGAGTAAGGCAGCTTTGGACTGTGGTTATTTGCTTATATTTCCCCACGGTTTTACCTCCCCTTTAGCATGGAGTCTCGTCAAGGGCAAAAAGTTGTGTCTTATCCATTTAAGTACTCTATAAAATTAAGTTTTTTTGAATAAAGAAATATATTTTTCCTTCTAAAACCTAGGTAATCCACCTAGAAGAGGTAGAAGGAGAAATTTATATGTTATTGACATGATAAAAATGGAGGTATCTGGCTTCCTATATGTCCAGCTTTCATGGGAAAGAACATCTTTCCATAGATGACCTTTGATTTAGAGTCACCGGAATATTTGAGAGGTTATTTCCAACACCTTGAACCTCATTGTGTGGCCAGGAACTGGCATAATTTCCCTTAAATCGTTTATTTTATTTATTTATTTATTTACTTATTTACTTATTTTTGAGACAAGGTCTCACTCTGTCACCGAGGCTGGGGTGCACTGGCACAATCATAGCTCACTGCAGCCTTGACCTCCTGGTTTCAAGAGATCCTCCTGCCTTAGCCTCTCCAGTAGCTAGGACTACAGGCATGCACCACCATGTCCAGCCAGTTGAATTCTTAGGTTGTCCAGCCAGTGACAGACAAGAGTTGGAGCACAAATGCCCCAGCTTCCTTCCTTGTGTGGGTGGTCAATTATGACCTCCACCTACCAGCAGTCCTTGCCAGGACTCAACCTCAAACACCCACAGTAAAGACCTGGTCCTCAACACACCCAGTATCAGGCTCTTTCCCTTTGCTAATCACCTATTAGTGCTACCAGGGATCACCTCTCAAATAAACCACTTGTCCTCACATGTTTTTTTCAGGATCTGTTTCTGGGACAACTCAAGAGTTTCAGTGTTTGCCTTCAAAGCAATCTTAAACAAAAAGAATTTCAGACTAGATGGGTGAATACAACTAGAATTTTTACTTTCTCAGTTACTTCAAATTCCATACTCAAAGAAACCCAAATTTTAGAATTAGAAATGAAATAGAGGTTATCCAGAACCACCCTTATTTCTGAAGATAAATCAGTAAGAGCTTTGAATAAGGTTACAGGTAGTGAGCAGCAAATCTGGGACCAAATCTCTGATTTCCCATCTTATTGTTTAGACATTTTTCCACTATATATTTCTTCACAGATGGAGGAAAAATAAGATGCAGGGAAAGAAATATGCCAATTTTCCTTACTAGTCAACTGTCAGACAAGATCACAGAACAAGTCAGTAATACTATCTTGAATACTAAAAGTAGATATCACTAACATCCTTAAGTCATATTATCTCCTAAAAGCTGAATAAGTTCCTCCTACAGCAATTGGATTACTCATTCAGTTGTTCATTTAATGATTATTTTATGAACTTCAGCTACAGATTAGGCAATAGGCCCTATCAGAGTGAAATAATAGACATTTCCTCCATTGATAAAATATTTGGTCAAATCTAGCTCAAACCCCAGGAGAGTTCAATATCCATGTAGCATACCCTTTTAACGCCCTAGCATTTCAGTTTCTGAACCTTCTTAACTTGAATTATCTCCCAATTCATCTGTCCACATCCATTTTCCCACCAGGACTCTGCTATGACCTGGCACTACTCCAGATCTGAAATCTCAAACTCTAAAACTCCACCCTCTGATCACAGCTTCATATTTCTCTGGCTTTCCCTTCACTCTCCATCCACAACACCTATCTTTGGCTCTTCATCATGGTCCTTTGTTCCTTAAGTCCTTTCTGTTTAGGCCCTTTTAGCTTCATTTCCTTCTTCATTCTGTCTAGACTCCATTGTTTTGCCAACACTTCAATTTCATTACCCCCTTGTCTATGTGCCACCCCCACCTTGCCACAGATTAATCCAATCATTTATCATTTTTAAGTCCTATACTTGGTCCATAGACCACTCCTGAAGAAATTTGCCCTACTATGCTGACTAACGTCAGGAAAATCTCAAAGAACAGAGTCTTGGCTGAGCCCTTCACATTACTGAATGGTCCTGTCTCACTTGTTGAGTACCTCCCTTTTCTGCTATAACTTCCCTGCTCCCCTTAAGACATCAACTCAAACCTATCTCCTCTATTCACTGGTGACCTTGTTTTCTACTTCAACAGAAAACAAAGCACCAGGCTTAAAGTAGCTCAAATTCCTACCCTGCTTCTCCAACATAAAATTATCTGCACTTGATGGTCATTGCTGATGGGAATGCAAACTAGTGCAGCCTCCATGGAAGGGAGTTTGGCAGCATCCAGCAAAAGTGCATATACCTTGACTCAGCAAACCCACTTCTAGGAGTCTATCCCAGAGATAAAATGGCAAACACACACACAAGCCTATTAATTCTAGCACTGTTGTAAGAAGAAAAGATTGGAAACGACCCAAATGTTTTTCAGGACCATAAACTATGGCTCATCCAAAATGGAGCACTGTGCAGCTGTACAAAAGAAATGAGGATCTTCATAGATTATAGTGGAGTGATCTTTGGTATTCACTAAGTGAAAAAAGCAAGGTATAGAAGAAAGTCATAATGTACTGCTTTTGGTGCAGAAAAGGTGGTAAAAATATGAATCTATATACATTCTTTTTTATATTTTCAAAAGGAATAATGTGTAGCTCTTTGACTCTTACATATTGACTACTGCCTGGATATCCCAAGGCAGGGTTTTGTCTCTTTATTTGAAACCCTGCTACTGTTTCTTGCCAGTCACTTGCTAAAATGTGCCCAACATCGTCACTGCCCTCAGATAGTCTGCCACCTCCCCCTCACTGTACTGTTGGAGTCATCTCCTGCAGCAAGTCTATGCCTCCCACTGGATCCCAGCTTGCTATTCTTCCTTGCCTGGCTCGTGGTGTTCCCACGGGTCTCTGGCCTACTGCTTCCAGAGTGGAGGAGTGCAGAGGGCCCAAATAATGAAATAATGATGGTTTCAAAAGCTACCACGTCTTTGCTATTGTGAATAGTGCTGCAGTGAACCTATGAGTGTGTGTGTATTTTGGTAGAATGATTTATTTGGGTATATATCCAGTAATAAGATTGCTGGGTCAATTGGTAGCTCTGTTTTAAGCTCTTTGAGAAATCTTCAAACTACTTTCCACGGAGGCTGAACCAATGACATTCCTACCAATGGTGTATAAGTGTTCCTTTTTCTCTTCAGCCTTCCTAATATTGGTTAATATTTGACTTTTTAATAATATCCACTCTGACTGGTGTGAGATGGTATCTCACTGTAGTTCTTATTTGAATTTCTCTGATGATTAGTAATGATGAACATTCTTCATGTTTGTTGGACACTTGTATGTCTTCTTTTGAGAAGTGCCTGTTCATGTCCTTTGCCCATTTTTTATGGGCTATTTGTTTTTTGCTTATTGATTTTGTTTAAGATCCTCATAGATTCTGGGTATTAGATCTTTGTCAGATGCATAGTTTGTGAATATCTTCTCCCATTCTATGTTGCCTGTTTATTCCGCTGATAGTTTCTTTTGCTGTGCTGAAGCTCTTTAGCATAATTAAGTTCCACATGTCAATTTTTGTTTATGTCACAATTGCTTTTGGGGACTTAGCCAAAAATTCTTTGCCAAGGCTGACATTGAGAGGGGTATTTCCTGGGTTTTCTCTTAGGATTTTTATTGTTTGAGTTCTTACATTTAAACCTGTAATCCATATTGAGCTAATTTATATATATGATGACAGTTTGGGGTCCAGTTTTATTTTTCTGCATATGGCTAGCCAGTTATCCCTGAAACATTTATTGAATAGGGAGTTCTTTCCTTATTTCTTGTTTTTGTCAGCTTTGTCAAAGTCAGATGTTTGTCAATATGTAGCTTTACTTCGGGGATCTCTATTCTGTTCCATTGTTCTGTGTGTCTGTTTTTGTATCAGACCCTGCTGTTTTGATTACTGTAGCCTTGTAGTATAGTTTGAAGTCAGGTAGCATGATGCCTCTGGCATTGTTCTTTTTGCTTAGGATTGCTTTGGCTATTCAGGCTGTTTTTGTTTTGTTTTGTTTTGTTTTGAGATGGGTTCTCACTATGTTGCCCAAGCTGGTCTTGAATTTCTGGGTTCAAGTGATCCTCCTGCCTTGGCCTCCCAAAATGCTGGGATTACAAGCATGACCCATGACACCCAGCCTGTTTTTTGGCTTCATATGAAATTTTAGAATACTTTTTTCTAATTCTGTGAAAAATGATGTTGGTAGTGTGAGAGGAATATCACTGAATCTATAAACTGCTTTGGGCAGTGTGGCCATTTTAATGATATTGATTTTCCAATCTATGAGGATGGGATGTTTTTCCATTTATTTGTGTGATCTCTGATTTATTCCAGCAGTGTTTTGTAGTTCTCCTTGTAGAGATCTTTCACTTCCTTAGTTAGCTATATTCCTAGGTATTTCAATTCTTTTGTGGCTATTGTAAACGGGATTGTGTTCTTGATTTGACTCTCAGCTTGAATGTTTTTGGTGTATAGAAATGCTACTGATTTTTGTACATTGATTTGATATCCTGAAACTTTACTGAAGTCATTTATCAGTTTTGGGAGCTTTTGGTTAGTCTTTAGGGTTTTCCAGACATAAAATCATATTTTCTGTGAAGGGAGATAGTTGGACTTCTTTTTCTATTTGGATGACTTTTATTTCTTTCTTTTGCCTGATTGCTCTGGCTAGGACTTCCAGTACTATGTTGAATAGGAGTGGTGAGAGTGGCCATCATTCCCCTCAAGGGGAATGATTCCAGCTTTTGCTCATTCAGTATGATGTTGGCTGTGGGCTTGTTATAGATGGCTCTTATTATTTTGAAGTATATTCCTTTGATGCCTCATCTGTTGAGGGTTTTTATCATGAAGGGATATTGGGTTTTATTGAAGGCTGTTTCTGTGACTACTGAGGTGATAATATGGTTTTTGCTTTGAATTCTGCTTAAGTAGTGAATCATGTTAATTGATTTGCATATGTTAAACCTGCCTTGCATCCCAGGATTAAAGCCTAGGTGCCCATCAATGGTGGATTGGATAAAGAAAATGTGGTACATATACACAATGGAATACTATACAGCCATAAAAAATGAAATCACGTCCCTTGCAGCAAAATGGATGCAGCTAGAGGCCATAATTCTAAGCCAAATAAAGCAGGAAATGGAAAACCAAATATTGCATATTCTCACAAGTGGGAGCTAAACATTGGGTACCATGGACATAAAGATGGGCACAATGGAAACAACAGACACTGTGGAGTTCTCGGTTGAGAAACTACCTATTGGGTACTATGTTCACTACCTGGATGATGGAATCCACACCGCAAACCTCAGCATCATGTAATATACCCATGTAACAAACCTGCACATGTAGCCCCTGTATCTAAGATAAAAGTTGAAATTAAAAAATAAAAAGTACATTTCTAGGAAGCTCAACAAAGTTGGAAAGGAATAGGGAAGAGCGAGGGAAACTTCTGGCTTGGTTTGATAAGGGCCCTGGCTTGACTTCAATATATTTGGTAAGTACAGTTTAAGCCAATGTTGCTTTGGCCTCTAATGCAGTCCAGGGACTATTTCAGACAAAATAAGTGGTCAGCTTTCCAATGTTTTTTTTTTCTTTTTTTTAATTATATTTTAAGTTTAGGGTACATGTGCACAACGTGCAGGTTAGTTACATATGTATACATGTGTTATGTTGGTGTGCTGCACCCATTAATTTGTCATTTAACATTAGGTATATCTCCTAATGCTATCCCTCCCCCCTCCCCCTACCCCCACAAAAGGCCCCGGTGTGTGATGTTCCCCTTCCTGTGTCCATGTGTTCTCATTGTTCAATTCCCACCCATGATCAGCTTTCCAATGTTAAAGGTGTTCAATGTTTCCAAAGATATTCTCCTCAATTCTCTCCACATATGTCAGTCCTTGTTAGATATGCAAATCCTCCTGAATTCCATAGAGAAATAAATCCCCATTAAAAAAATAGACTTGAAGTATGAAACAAAAGACAGATAATCCATTTCCCAGGGTTCAAGGGCTGCTTTTGGAAAGCCCAAGAAATCCATTAAAAGCTAGAGGTATCAGAGGTGTGCCTTTGAAGCACACAGGCTTTGTCACTACCTAGGGTATCTCTGTCCCTCCAAGAGGGTCTGTGACAGTTTTCTCCAAGATGCACCCTCCATATCTGAGAACAGGGTGCACCCAAGAAGTCAAAATTGCAAATGAAGAACAAAGTGTCAAGGTAAAAATTTCTTTTATGGATGATAATTTATATTGATTTCCCACATTTAGGATTCATTTAAAACAGCCATCCCTCCTCTGCAAGCAATAGTGCTTTCAAAGGTAAGATCAAAACAGCCCAAATGTGGGGGCATGTTGGAAACAGAAGTTATGAATTAACGAATTTTGGACAAATAGACAATGTAAATAATTTGGATCAAACCCTAATCTTCAGTTTTGCATGGCTGTGTCGTTCTGGTCATGGAGCTAATTTTAAATGATTAGCTGCTACCATCTTTTAAATAGGTTCTTAAATAAAACACTTAATTTTGATCTATGATTACACAGATTACACATGCAAAACAAGGAGAGGGCAATGAAATATTCAGTGTGTAATTAAAACTGAAGATGATTTATATTTCAAATATCTTAGTGGCAAAATTTGGTTTTCTGAATTTGATGTTCAGGTAATTTCTTATATTCTCTACTATCCTGCTAAACTGGATGAGTTAGGATCTGGAGGCTTAATTACTCAGTTTTATTGTGCATATGAAACAGGTAAGTTAGATAATTTTTTTATTTTCACTTGATTTTGTATTATTTTATTAGTTTTCTATTATCTACAGAGTAAAATTCAACAAAAATTTAAGGTGGCCACTATATTCTAGGTGTAAGGGATTAGACAAAGTTAATAAGGTGTGGTCTCAGTCACACTATAGGGGCATGCATAGGAAAGATCAAGGCAATTTCCTACATTGTAATGACATAATAAAAAAAGTTCCATCTGGAATTGTCTAGAATCTAGAAAATGCATTTATGTTACATAAGTCTATGCATTTGCAAGCACAACCCTAGTCTGTATTTTCCATAATACTATTCCAATTTACTAGTTCAGAACGACAACAACAAAAAGCAATTCAAAAATGCTCTTTTGGGGTACACAGATATTGACAATGGCAGTGAAAATAAAGTTTCTGATTTTGATGTCTTTTGATGTCTTTGTTAGGCTTGAAGATATGAATGACTCATTTCTTGACTTTTTCTTCCTAGTGACAGAGCCTAGATGTAGAAGAACCCTCAATTAAGATAGTATATGAAAATCAGTCATTTTGAAAAAGCACAGTGAGAAAGGGAATTTCTGAGTTTTAAATACAATGTTTTTTTTGAAATATCTTCTGGATCATTGAAATTAGTGTATTTGATCTAATAATTTAGCACTAAGAAGGCTGATATTTGCTGCTGGCAAAATTAGATATATTAGGATAACCTTTGTATATTTACACAGACACATATCTGCACAAATGTTTAAATGCAGTAGTTTCATACATAAGCATAAAGATTCATACATAATTATGAATCTGAAAAGGAGACTTTGCTCAACCTTTCTGCTGTAATTTGAATGTTTCATTTATTAATTCATGAAATATCATTTAGTGTTCACCTTATGAAAGATACTGTGCTCATAGTCATGTGGAAACAAAGGTGAAAGGTACATGTTGCATTTGCCCAAAGGAAGGAGAAAATTTAGAGAGGGACAAATGCCAAATCCACAATAATTCCCAGTGTAAGGAATCCAGGTGATGGTATCCTCCTCTAACTTATGTAACAGATGAACAGTGACCTTGCGGACTTTCTGGAAGAGGGACTGGCTGAAACTTGTCATTAGAGTTAAGCTTATTAAATATCAATAGCCACTTGAGAGGATTTCCTGAGCTAACTTTCTTTCAGTCTGGAACATTCAGCAAAACAAAACTCTGCCAGAGTATAGATAATGCTTCATTATAACTCCTCTCAAAGATTCGAGTTTACAGAAACTTATTTTGGAAACCTGAAAAAAATAAAGGCTCAAGGACATTATGCCCTGCAAATTTTATGAGCTGTAAATGACAACTTAAATAGTTATAAAATATAGACTTTTAAAATTAGGAACAAAATCTATCGCTAATCAGTAGTCATATTAATTAGCCCAAATATTTTTTAATTTATACAGAAATCAATCAAAAACATCCCTGTACCCTGTACTAATTTAGTCAGGCTGCTGGTCTTGAGTATTGGTCTTAAAGGCGTTGAGAGTTTTGTTTTGTCTTACCCTCTGCAGAAGGTAAGGTGTTCTATCACAGGTTTTATGGACAAAGATTTGCCTCTTTTATGAAACCCTGAGCCTGTGACTTTATGTTCATCTCTCATCCTCACCTCTTGCACTTTCTAATTTACTCCATGACGTGGAACTTTATTCTGTTGCATTTGTTTCTATTGCTGCTGTTAACAAATTATCATTAATGTAGTGACTTACATAGCACAGATTTATTATCTGGCAGTTCTGTAGCTGAAAAGTCTGACATGGATCTCACTGAGCTAAAACTAAGGCATCCTGACAAGGCTGTGTTCCTTTTAGGAGGCTCTAGGAGACAATCCATTTCCTTGCTCTTTCCAGCTTACTTAGGTCATGCTCCCCTTCTTCCATCTTCAAAGGCAGCAACACTGCATTGCTCTATGCCTTTCTTCCATAACTCCATCTTTCTACAGCTGTCTACTGACTCCCTCTCCCACTTTCAAGCATCCTTGTGATTACCTGGGGCCCACCTGGATAATCCAGGATAATCTCCCTATTTTAAGGTCAGCTAATCAGCACCTTAATTCCCTTCACAATCATAATTCCTTTCTGCCATATGACATAACCTATCGACATGTCCTGGGAATTAGGATATGGACATCTTTAGGGGAACATCATTCTGCCTCTCACATCTGTCATTATAGATGCCTAATAAGTATCATTCTGTTGTGTTCACCGATTGTTTTATGACTGTTGGTCCATTTTCCCAACCACTTTCTAAGAGCCTTGGGGGGGGTCCAGTGGATCACAGGAATATTTATGATCTCAGTCCCTGCACTTAAGGGATCTAGGGAAACAACATGAAAATTCTCACCTGATTACTTAACAATACTTTTCAAACATCCCTCCCTTCCATCTGGGGTCTATCTATCCCCATCATGTCTGTGTTCTCACTGAATGTCCAGATGGTCTAAAATATGCAATGCAAAGCTATTGTAAAGTGAAATTACAATTCCTGAAAAGAGGCAGGATTTTATGAACTTATGGAAGGTGATGGAGAACTGCTTAAATCACATGTAAAGCTCTTGGGAAATGGAGTTTAGACCAGTCAACATCCAAACAGGATGAACTGGGAAGGATGCTGCTGCCCTGGATACCTCACAAGAGAGGCCTTGGGAAGACTGATGAAGGTTTCAAATGTGGGTCACACTGCAAGGGGAAAAGTGAAGCCAGGAGGTGACATGATGTCATGCAATCTAATGTAATCAATACACAATTCATTGTCTTTATTCTAAGGATTAATGCGTAGTTATGATTCTAACTTAAACTTTTAAAACTTAAAGAATATATAAATTGAATCACAACCCTCATCTTAAAACCCTCCAAGGGCTTCCTCTCACATTTAGAATAAAACACAAATTCTTTGTTCTGGCCTGTAAAGCCCCACGTGGCCTTGCGCCTCCACCCTCTCTGACCTCATCTTCTTCCCCCTCCACTTTGACCAGTGATCTCCAGCTACACAGCCTTCCTGCTGAGCTCCACCCTTAGGGCCTTTGCATTACTCCACCTTTACGGTCTTTGTATTAGTTTGTCCCTATACCTGCAATGTTCTTCCTACACACTGTTGCATTGCTGGCTCCTCCTTGTCACTTGGATCTCAGGTTAAATGTTGAAGTGAGACTTTCATCATTCACCTACCCCAATCCCTTATTTGAATTCCTGGCATAGTATTTATCACTCTGAGACTTTTCTCGTAACTAGGCAATTTGCTCCAAAAGAGCAAAGAAAGTATCACTGTGGCTCACTGTTGTATCCTCTGTGCCCAGAACAGTGCTTGGCAGAGGGTAGGGGCTCAATAGTTAGGGATGGCATGAAAGAATGGACAACTGGATTTACACATGACTTTATTATTGTGTCATTTTTGATGGCATACCCCTGGGTTCAAACCTAATTTTACATTGTCATGAAATTTGCTCTGTTCTCTGTGAACATTTCTGTTCACTGGCTATGTAGCCAATCAATTCAATCAAAACATTTGGCTTTTGAGTTTGGATAACAACAAACATCTGTGTTGAAAAAAGAAACTGGCTAGACATTTTGGTGTGTATAGATACTATCTAAGCCTCAACATTTTTTCTTGTGTTATCTGCTAAGGGGCCAAAAAAAGATGGGATAATAGTGATCAGTTGTTTTAATCTTAGTTGCTTCAACTAATTTTGATAAGCACTATACATGGAGATTGAATATGGTGATGCACATATAAAAACACTTCACACAGCTCATTTAGTGCTATTATTTTGTGGAAGGTATTATGGTTAAATTTTAGCTCTTAATTGTGCTTACTAAAAATGCAAGGTTTTTTTTAATTAAAATAGGTAGAAGTCCCAGAAATGCAAATACAATAACTAAAAGTAAGAAATGCATAAAATATAGGGTACAAAACACTTGACAGAGTTGGAAAGAACAAATCAAAAATATAGTTTTTGCCCCATGTTGAAATAAAAAATAATAAATTTACTGTAATAGGACTTGGGACATGAAATGTATTTATCATGCCCAGAGAGCAAACCGATGAGTGTGACTTTTTTTTTAATAAGCAGAATAAATATCAGGGCAGATAAATCTATCACAAAATCTATCACAAAAGCAAACAGAATCTCTTCATAAATAGCAAATCATATACCATGCCATGGCCATCTTGTTTTTTGTTTTTGTTTTCTGTTTTTAATCAACTTGCATCAACCTCCTTCCTTTTACCAGTCCTCAGATCTAAATCACACATACTCACCATCCTAAGTTCAAAGCAAATTTTCTCACTGTGCAGTAGTCTAGTACAAAATCATTAAATATTCCCAAGGGTTGATCAGCTGACATTGCAAAGCTCATAGTTTCCGAAGTGAAATGTTATCATGGCCATTTCCTTAAGCACATTTGCTGCTTTTAAAAATAATTTTGCATACTTATTTGAACAATAATTTAATTTACAACCTAATGGCCATATGTCCAGAGCTATAGGATGGTGGAAAATTTTCCCTGGGTAACAGTTTTCATAGAGGATTTAGAAAAAAATTAACAAGAATTAAGGTATGGAATTTAGGATAAGAAGTAGTATAGGAGAAGGAAAAGGGCTCAAGCTTGGGAGTCTCATAGATGGGTTCGAATTCTGGTTGTGCCACTTTGCAGGGACATAAACTTTGAGCAAGCTGTGTAAACTTCGGGAGACTCAGTTTCCCCATCTACAAAATATGGATGGTCTATAAACTTTTCAGGCTGCTGAGGGTTCAATGAAGTGATTTCCATGAAACATGTGGCATATGCTGGATGCCTAGCAAATTACCCTGGATTAACTGAGAAGAGCCAGTTTTCCCATGTCAAAAATGGGAAAAAAGGATGAAGTAGGCTTAGATGTTTTAATTTAACGAAGAGGTCATTTTTGACTTTCTGTGGGTAGTGGCCCAACTGGAAGCTCCTTCCTGCCACATTTCGTGACTTGGAACCCTTTCTAAGGTCACTGCTTCTGGGGCTGCCTTCCACACACACAGACCTTGTTATCTCCCCTTTCTTACATGGGTAGTGAGATCACTACCCCTCAGGAATCAAATAGTGAGAGCCCAGTATGGGGAATATACTAATTTTAAATCAATCCCCAGTGGGAGAGGGGTTTAAAATGAAGAACCTAATACAGCTCAGGGAGAAACTTCAGATTTCCTCTCCTGCTGTTTTGTGTGCGCATTAACAATGAAATGGGGCAAAACTGAGAGTGTTGAAACAATATCTTCGGCTTCCCTCCATCCTTTAACCCACTTTCCTTCAAGCTGCTCTGGCTTCTCAGACCTGTTACCACCTGCCAGGCTCCCAAATTCTCTCCCCTCCACTTGGAGCCTATCAAAATCCCATGTGACCAGTCATCCATCACAGGGATGACATTTGATTAAATTATTCACACCAAGGAATAATGGTTGGTAGAAAGTGGGATGTGTTAATTCCTAAGGGATTATTTTTCTAATTTAAAAGGAAAAGAAAAATCTCTAGGTATCTGGATGATGACCAGCTTTTGTTAAGTCTCAGAAAATGTTCTATAATACAAAGATTTATGAACTATGAGTCAATGAAGTCATCCATTTAGTAATTTATTCATCGAAGTTCTGTCTGCAGTTTAGGTGTTGTACTTAAGTGCTAAAATGGATCACAAGACACCAGGGTGCCTAAATTTTTGGTGTTGGCTTTCTTGATACCACATTGGAAAGGATGTGATTCTTTTGTAATTTAAGCTGAATGGTTACCATTTCAGAGAACTGCCTCATATGACCCTGGTCCATTCCTAATTGTATAAGCATGTCCTTTTGTTATTAATCCCTCCTAAGTCTTGCTACATAAACATGTAAAATAATTTTGAAGACAGTGGTGGAGCTTTATGGAACGCATCCTGCGTAACCCACAACTATACTGTACATTGAAGTGGTAAACACTACCATCTCCAGCTCTAATCTGGGCTGCTTCTACCATTGCTGCCTCATGACGATATATGACCACAATCTTTACAGTGCCAAGAAAACATATTTATTTTACATTAAAAATATGTAAGCAGCATGTGGTTTTAGAACCATTAAGATTTTTCTAACAAAACACAAAACTGGTGTTCCATTTCAATCGTTTTTAGAAATGACACTGTAGCCTGGCACAATCTGAATGAAGGAGAGGTGACGATCTTGGCCACTACTGCTGTTGAACTATGTGTCATATGGATTCAGTCTTTGCTTATGTAACTTTATTGGTTTTAAGGACGATGGGGTTTGTGTTGAGGTTATCACACGAGAGAACTACACTTGGTATTCCTTAGGATTCTCTAAGGCAGTCCTAAAATTTATGTAATAAGCCACCATTGTTGACAGTTAGTTTTCTGCCATGAATTGCAA
Organism: Symphalangus syndactylus; assembly: GCF_028878055.3. Taxonomy (NCBI): domain Eukaryota; kingdom Metazoa; phylum Chordata; class Mammalia; order Primates; family Hylobatidae; genus Symphalangus; species Symphalangus syndactylus. Next base: position 71,257,773 of record NC_072429.2, on the reverse strand, counting down.
TCTACACTAAAGAGTCTCAATTTAAGTAGACAGTAACAAAACTATGTCTATCGTTGTTTACAGTTACTTATGGGCAAAAGCAGTGGAACCAGTGAAACATAATGGACTTCGAGGTCTGGGGTGGCTCCTTCACTTCTTCCTGATGTTAGTACTACCTGACCTCTCTGAGCCTCAGTGTTTTCATCTGGAAAACGGGGTTATGGTGAGGACTCAATAAAATAATGCCCCCTGTAGGCAATAAGAGTTCAAAGTTTATGCACATTTACTTTTTCCTCCACAAGGGGGGGTTCTGCTGATTCTTGTGGTGACTGCTGGGAACAGATGAGGCAGTGTGATGGGATGGGGGAAGGGACCTGAGCCTCACAGGTCTGAAGAGCACTGTCTGAAGGTAGCTGCAGCTGATGTGCCATAGTCTTACTAAGAAGGCACAGTATAAGCCTCTATTACTGAGGAACAAGGGGCTTAATGTTGTTTTGTTCAGGGCTGAGACTTACTCGCATTGTGTCTGCAAAGCAGCAGACTTCAATCTCCGCCTCTGCCACACCCTTAGGACTGCCAGTCCCCACCCTCAACTAGACTTGAAAAGCTCCTTCAGTGCGTGTCTTTTCATCTTTGTAGTTTTGGTGCCTGGTATTGTTGGAAGAATAAGTGGAATGACTTCTAGATATTTGTATTTAGGTAGATGAATCATCTGCGGTCACTTTGTTACAGAGAATGTTATAGAACTGTAGAATCTGAATCAGATCCTTTGTCAGATGATTAAAGAACATGTTCTCCATCCCTCTCTTTTCTTTCCAAGCCCAGAAATAAAAATGAAAAAATAAGGCCGTGCATGTTGGCTCAAGCCTGTAATCCTAGCACTTTGGGAGGCTAAGGCGGGTGGATCATTTGAGGTCAGGAGTTCAAGACCAGCCTGGCCAACATGGTGAAGCCCTGTCTCTACTAAAAATACAAAAATTTGCTGGGCATGCTGGCACATGCCTGTAATCCCAGCTACTTGGGAGGCAGAGGCAGGAGAATTGCTTGAACCCAGGAGACAGAGGTTGCAATGAGCCAAGATTGCACCACTGCACTCCAGCTGGGCAACAAAGTGAGACTCCATCTATATATGTATATATTAATGGAGTTTGGGTGCCAAGAGTTTTACATTTATTACTCCATTTTGTTGATTGTTCAAGTGTGTGTGTGTTCTTTTTTTCTTTTGAGACAGGGTCTCAGTCTTACCCAGGCTGGAGTGCAGTGGTGCGATCTTGGCTCACTGCAGCCTCCACCTCCCAGGCTCAAGTGATCCTTCTGCCTCAGCCTCCAGAGTAGCTGGGATTACAGGCATGCAGCACCATGCCTGGTGAAATTTTTATTTTTTGTAGAGTCAGGGTGTTGTCATGTTGCGCAACCTGGTCTTGAACTCCTGGATGCAAGCAGTCCTCCTGCCTAAGCCTCCCAAAGTGCTAGCATTACAGGTATGAGCTACAGCACGTGGCTGTTGGTATGTTTTGTTTGTTTTTGTTTTCATTAGGGAAATGTCTGTTTTCCTCATTGAGCGAGGCTGTGTGAAAACGTGCCTCTAGTTTAAATTCCTACCTTATCCTTTAATGCCCTGGGATCATAAGTTATTTAGCCTCAGTAAGTATGTCTTTTTAGCTGTAAAATGAAGATTTCTACATCCAGTGATGCTGGGAATAGTAACAGTGATGTGTTGCAAAGGGATTTTTCAACCATGAAATGTGGTGCAATACCTGGTACCATGCAGCTATCACACTCCCTCTCCCCTAAGAAGCATGGGGTAATGCTTGTCACATGTTGGGAAAGTCCTTCAGAGAGTGTGCTCTCTACTGTGCCGAGCAGCTTTTAGAAGTAATCCAGAACATTTCCTTCAGGTGATAGATCCTGCAGTAGATTTTCCGAGTCCCAGAGTTAGTGTTATACAAACTGCAATTTGTGAATCCCAAATTTCATAAGAGCAGTAGCAGCAGCAGATGGCAAAAATACATTTCTAATTCATTTAAAATCTGCTCCAAGAAATGAGTTCTCCCTGTACTCTTTATACTGTTATTTTTCTATATGTCTCTTCTATGCCTTCTAAATAAAATAATTATGAAGGAGAGAGACTGGCTTATGTCCCCCTCTACTGAGAGGCAGCAGCAGTTTATATCCCATAGTTTTACTGGGGAATTGTGACATAAGCCTTTATTACTGAGAAACAAGGAGCTTAATTTTGCTGTTTTTCAAGTCAGGCTTTAATGATGGCAAAGTACTGAGTATAATTTACCTTTATGTTTATGGAATGTTTTCTTATTTTAAAATGCATAGCTGTGTCAAAAGCAATAGTCAGCCTGAGCCAAGGGCTTAAGAAATTTACTTCAGTCTTGTTTCTCCGAGAATTTTATGTACTAAAAGCAAAATTTTAATAGCTGCTTAAAAGTATCTGTTATAATTATGACTGTGATTACAGGGAGATTAGAAAATTAACTGACTGTGGCCATGTGCGGTGACTAAAGTCTGTAATCCTAGCACTTTGGGAAGCTGAGGTGGGTGGATCTCTTGAGCCTAGGAGTTCGAGGCCAGCCTGAGCAACATGAAACCAGCCTGAAACCCTGTCTCTATAAAAAGAAAAAAGTACAAAAATTAACCCAGGGTGTGGTGGTGTGTGCTTGTAGTCCCACTACTCAAGAGGCCGTGGTGGGAGAATCACCTGAGGCCAGGAGGTTGAGGCTTCAGTGAGCTATGATTGCACCACTGCACTCCAGCCTGGGTGACAGAGTGAGAACCTGTCTCAAACAACAACAACAACAACAACAACAACAACAAACTGGCAATCAATCAAGAAATATTTATCAGGAGATGATTATGTGCAAAACACTTGATTAAAGCAGTAAGGCTCTTGCCTAAGGAGCTTAAAATCTTAGGGAGACAAGACACACAGGTGGTATAAGGCAGACTGTGTTTATTGGGTGTATCTTCCAAGTAACACTCTTCGGGGAGCCAGGGAATAGGCTGAAGAGGATTGCAATGGTGTGTTCACACCATCAGGCCCATTCACATTCCAAGCTCCTTTCTGAGCAGAGAGAAAGTGTAGGGCCCTGGCTTCCATCTGGGGGTTTCAGAGCTGGAGTTGATTGAATGAGAAGAGTTGGGACAAGGTTGGGTTGGATGCCACCTGGGAATGGCAGGAACAAAAATCCGAGAGGCATAACTAGTTAGGTCAGAGAAATAAAGCACTTAGGAAAGTAGAGGCTTGAAATATCTCTGGGAACAACAGTTTGCCTTGGAAGGAAGCCTTTTCCTGAGAAACAGTATTTCCTCCTGTGTGCAGGGGGCCAGGATGAATCCATTGAGCCAGTTTACACAGTGGCTTTTGGTCAGAAGCCCTCTTCCTGTCTTCCTGTTCCTGGCTAGAGACTGGGCCCATCTTCTGATGAGCTCGTACAGTGTTTATCTGAAATTGGGCCATCCAAGAAAATCAGGAACCATGTCAGCTCCTCTCCTGTATAACTGGTTGGTACACTAAGTTTATTATGCATTTTGGTAAAGTTCCCGCTCTCTGTGCTTTTAGGTAATATTTTCCATCTTGCTTTAGCTTTTGAAAGGTTGGTCACTAAGTAGTCAAGATCCATTGCCCTCGTGATCAACTTTCCGATGTAGAAAACTGTACAAGGTGTGATGTTGGACTGGATTTGTATTAGACAAATAGGCCATTCCGGGATGGAATGAGGCATTTCTAATGCTGTGGCATTATTTTAAGGTCTATACTTGGGATCTAATTCAGCTCCCTTACTTGATGGCTCAGAAAACAGTTATAGAAAATTCTCACTAAGCTGGCTTAAGGTGCCCTTAATTATCCCCTTTCACTAATACAGATCAACCATAAACAGAACATATCCTTTGTCCTAGAGAGTTTGGCACCCAGAAGCAAAATCCTTTTGGCATTGGGCAAATTCTCCTGGCCTGTGTTTCTCTAGCTGAGAGAACATGTGCCATCCCTTGAAAATTAGGGCCCAGCGATTGTTTAATGTGACCTTGGTTAAGCCTTTAGATTATTCTTTTGTCTCTCTTCAGTGCCACTGGACAGCTATTGATTAATATTTACTGAATGTTCACAATGTGCCAGCTGCCACTGCGATGCAAGTAGCTGATGATCTGTTTAAATCGCTGCTATTTTGTTTGGCTGAAAGAGTCTGGACTGTGAACGTCATTGCCAGGGCAGCATCAGGGGAAATTAAGTAGGGTCGAGGCCAGCTCTAGGCTTTGTGGGGATAAGCCGAATGAGCTCAGGGGTGCAAGTAGCTCTGTTCTCTTCCCCAAGGAACATGACTTGGAGAAAATATTTATTTCTGAGCAGAGAGTAGATGGTGAGGACTGATGTTTCCCAGATAGAAAGATGCTTTATGTCTAACTCCTTAGGGGAGACAGAATGTCTAGGAAAGAAAGAGGAAACCTTTCTTGTGATGCAGAAAACCTTCAAATGATTGTTACTAGAATTAAAAAGCATGCTTACAAGTCAACATAAAGGAGACAACCCAATAGAAAAAAAAAAAGAGGAAAATAAAGGAATAGGCAATCTATGGTGTGAGAAACACCCATGGTCCACAAATACGTGGAAAGATGCTCAAGCTCACTAGAAATCAAAACACAAACATTTAAACAATGACAAGATGTCATTTCATCCTCACATTGGCCCAAATTAGAAGCCTCGACAATGCCAAGTACTAGAAAAGAGAAAGAGGAATGAAAGTTCTCACATATTGCTGCTCAAAGAGCTAAAACAATGCAATTATTTTGGAGAAGAATTGGCAATAAAATAAAGGTAAAAAAGTGCTGCCTTGTGATTCGCAATTCCACTTCTGGGTGTGTAAAGAGACCCGTGCACATGTGTGTAGGGAGACAGATGTAGGAACATGCGTCGCAGTGTTGTTGGTAACAGCAAAAAGTCAGAAACAATTTATATGTCCATCAAGAAAAGACAATATTAAAATCAGTCATGATGTATTTTCACAGTGGAACACCACATAATGCTTCAAAATGGGCCTGTTGTCAAATGGTTAAATCTAAAAAGTATATTTAAAATAATGCACGAAAAAGATAATTTAGGCTGCTGCTAACCTCTGGAAAGTTAAAGAGAATGGGATTGGGGAGGGATACTGGGGAGAGCTTCAACTATCCTTATACACTACTGTTTTATACCTTAGAAAAAGAAACCTAGAGCCATATGGCAGTGTTAGCTTCCAATAAAGCTGGGAAGTGGCTGGGTTATGCTATTCTCAGTTCTCTTCTATAGATCTGGGATAACTCCTAATAAATTGAAGTAAGGGGACAGCAACAAATGAGTTGCTTTTATACAACTGAAGTGAAATGCAGCAACAAATCCAGCAACAACGGGTCATTGAGTCAGCTGAGAGACTAAGACCATCCTTCCAGCCAGGTCAGTGGATAACTGAGGACAGCAGGAACCTATGCAGAGACTGTAGTTACGCCAGGATTAGATGCTTGTTGGTGGTTGGCACCCCATTAAATAACTGCCTCTAAGTTTCGCCACATAGTTGTTTCATCTTCTTTTCACTGCCTTCCTATTTTTAAAACCTGATGCTCTGAGATAAAAGAAACATTTTTGTGCTTTGTAAACCTAGTGAAGTGGACCCTCCGCCAGCCATGTTCTCAACCATCTGGCCTTGCAGAGACTGAGAATCTGGCTTCGCATCAGATTGTAAAAGCGTTGAGAACGTAAATGACTTCTGGGACCACGAAGGTAAATAATCAGGATCCAGACGTGGGCAGGTGTAAGCCTGGGGAGGTGAAGGGAAGTGGAAAGGGCCTGGAGAAGGCAGATAAAGAGGGAAGTGGCCACAACTTTAGCTGATTGTGGGCACATGGAAATGAGGCTGTGTCATCAGATTTTCCAATTCAAAGGAAGCCAGAAATTTTAATTCTTTTTTAAAAATGTGAAATCTCCTGATTTTTAAATGCTTCAAGTAATTTGAAGCATATCTTAAAATAATATGTAGCACAAAACAACAAGAGCAACATGAAGCAAGCCTCTCCTGGATTTTTTTTTCTTTTTCTTTTTCCTATTCATTCTATTTCTAGAGCTCCTTGAGGATTTCTGCTAGCAGACCATCATCTTGTTTAGAATTGGCAGAGAAAGCACCAGCTGCTGGAATCCCACGACCGACTGGGTCTCACTACTGGCCCAGTTGCTAGGAACTTCAAGTGCAGAGCAGTAATGACACACATTTTCTCTCTCTCTCTCTCTCTCTCTTTCTCACAACTGTCAACAGTTGGCATGGTCAAAAATAAAGTACAGACCTGACATATCAGCTTTGTAAAATCCAAACAGGACCACTGAATGAGCTGGAAAGAGCAGTGGCACTCACCACGTGATGAACTGTGACTTCAATGTACACTCTCCCTTTTCTGCACAGTCTCCTCCCACTTCCTCGCTTACATGCATTCCAAGGGTAGCCCCTGAAGGCATGTGAGTTTTTCCAGTTCCTTTACAACAGCTTACTGCAGATGGGGAAACTGAGGGCCAGAGTGGTATAGGCGGCCCATGAGTCACAACACTGCACTGTTTCACCCGAAAAACCACCCCCGTGTGGAGGTGCTGGTGGTATCTCAGGAATCTGATGAGCGCTTTGCCGGGCACAGGTGTGCCCTGAGGGTCTAAATAACACCTGATCGCTTCAGCACATTTTTTTTTTTTTTCCTGCTAAGGAGAGAAGATTGCAGAATCAGAAGAAAAAATTTAGAATTGGTACAGAACTGCTCTTGTTTGAAGTTATAAAAAGGAACTGTACATTTTCCCAGCCTACCAAAATGATAACGCTGGGTTTTATTTTTGGAAAATGTACTTTTCATCTTGTAAAAATTTAATGGCCTTTCAGTGACAGGGAAGTTCTGAGTGGTTTTCACTGGCTCTTTTCTGGCCACAGCAGAAGGTGGATGCTATGGCTAGGGCCTCCCCCTGCTTGAAGGGACGGCCAGGGAGAGGAAACACGCCCTCTCCATTGTCTGGGTGCTTCACAGATTGTGCCTGTACAACATTCTTTTCTCTTCTTCCCTCTCTGAGCTAGAGGCAGGGCAGAGGTAGCCAGACCTTAAGATAAGATTGCCAACATTAACATCTAACTTCTGGTAGTACTTTTCTGTCTATAGATGTTTGAGTGCCTTAATTCCTTTATTTTTTAAGATTTGCAATGAGCAGAGATTTCCTTCCACTTGGCGTTAATATAAAATGATCATACATCTGATCATTAATATAAGACTTGGACCAGGGCTTCTCAAGGTTGAACATGCATCTGAATCACCTGGGGGATCTTGTTAAAAGGTAGATTCTGATCCTGTGTTTGTGGAGCGGGCTGCCAGGCTGCTATGGCTGCCAGGTGGTGCTGATGTTGCTGGCTCATGGACAGCACCTGGAGGAGCAAGGGAGGGTTCAGGATAACAGAAAAGGAGGGTGAGAAGGAGAAGATGCAGGTTCCCTCTTTTTGTTCTGAGGGTGTGTCTGTTCTCCCCTCACCCAGGATAATCATCCATCATCCAAGCTGGGAGGAAGCCTCGGCTACCAGCAAAGGCCCAGGAGGAGGCTGCGGGTGTGTGTTTCTTTGTGAAAAAAGATCACAGTGCTAGCAGTCATTGTTCTGAGAACAGCAGCTCTGGTTCCTCAGCTCCCCTGACAAATATTCTCCAGGATTCCAGAGCAGCAGCTGAGGCTGGAGGAGGTGAGCCTGCCATCAGAGGGTGTTAGTGGAAAGAAGCTCTGTGGACTCTTGAAAGCAACAAATTATCAGTTGTGTTTGTTTTGAGGTTGTAGCAGACTAGGTAATTGAAAGAGAGGGTGAGGATGCTATTAGTCTGCTCCAAGATTTTTCCTTGTCGCAGACTAGATGGAGTGAAATTAAGCTCTCAAGTGCCAGGCCTTTTGGCCCGAGTCCCTGGCACACAGATGGTGTCACAGTCAGGCCAGCCCCCCTCCTGCTCCTGACACAAAGGTGATGAGGGCCTTTGGGCCTTGTAGGACTGCAGCAGATGTTGTTTGGTTCCAGCAGCTGAGCAGGAGCCTCGGCTGCAATGTAAACATTTCATCAGCTCGGCCAGTTCTTTTGCTGCTCTGCCTTTGAACAACTCCCTTCCTAGAGGTGTCTATGTCCACCTGTCCAGGCTTTGGCTGGTTAGCTACTGAAGGGCAGGGGCTGTGATGCATTTCCAAAGCTTGCCCTGCTTGTCACTTAGCTTTACTGCAGAAGGCCTTAGATACAGACCTACGGGGAAAGCAGACTCACTGACTGTCCAGATGCTGCAGCTGGTGAATCCCACTCACCACCTCTCTCATACACCCTGATAGAGGTGCTGGCTCATCAGTGTTCATCATGGCTGAAGTAAAATAAAGCTGGCAGCCCTCAGTGTACAATGTCTTCAAAATTTTTAGAATATAACCAACTAATTCTGATCAGTCCCTAGGACTAAGTTATACCTAAGATTTTTCCAAAATAATTTTGGTAATGGTAAAGATTTTTTTAAAAATTAGAATGATGTCCTACTCAAATTAAGAAAAATGAGTTAAAGTAAAAGAATAGTCTCCAACTGATAAGAGAGAAAATAATCCCAATTCATTTTAAATTGAAGATCTGAACTAGTAGGAGAAGGCAAGTCCACAGTAGCCTACTGTTATTTCTTTCAGAAGTAAGGAAAATACTGCTTATATTTCATGGAATGCCAAATCATGTCAAAACTGTAAATGACACGCTATCTGCTATCAGAAAATAAGTTTCAGGACATGCTATTTCTACATACAAGGGAGAAGTTGAAGTCCACAGGAGGAGCTCTGTTCACCTAAAGGTAAATGGGCTAATAGGTGGATGCTGCTGCTTGCTGCAAGTCACCCAATCCCAGTGGAACTGCACGGTGACTTACAGCAGAAGATGTGAATTTCCCTTTGTTCTCAATGGAAAGACTCTTCAGGACAGGCATGCCCACTACATTGTGTAGGACCATGGGTCTGTGTCATTCTCTTTGTCCCCAGTGCTGTCACACAAATACAGAAGACCAGATTATGTATGTCTTACTCTCTTGCCACACTCTCAACACCTATAGTATGGGTTCTTGTTCACCTGTTGGTCGGCTTGGCCTCGCCAGAGGCCCTTATGGATAGCAAATAACATTCATTGAGAAGCTACTTTGCACCAGGCACTTTCATGTACATCACCAAATCCCACCCCAGTGGGGTAAGGAACACTGCTTTCACTATTCTAATTATGAAAAATCCCAAACCTAAAGAGGTTTTCTATTGCTGTTTTTAAAGTCAAAGGCTGCATGGCATGCATCTGAGCCAGGTTTCAAAGTCATGTTGACTCTCAGACTCTGTCCTTTCTACTGGCCCTGCTAAACAGTGAAAAGGTGGGGACTTGCATTTGTGCACGGCCTTGCCGTTCGGCAACGAAGCAGCCTTAATCCACGTGACATGTAGTCCCCTCCCTGCGGCACAAGAGGAAATGACTACAGTGGAGGCTGGCCATTCTGGCTCACTCTCAAGTTTGGATTTTAATGAATGAGGGATTTGAAGACAAAATGTCAACACTGAGACCTTCAGTTGTGCCATGATGGGACAAGGAAGTGGCTGGGAGTCTGGGAGAAGAACCTGACTTTGTGCTGTGCTAAGCATGGGTGCTGCTGCGTCGGTGCACACAGTGGAGCCTAGGTGATTCACCTCATCAATAAACGTCTACTGAGTTCCTACTCTGTGCCAGCCATGGATAGGCACTGGGAATTCAATGAGGAATATTCTGACACAGTCTTTATTTGGGGGAGACATCGTCCTTTGAGGAGATTCAAGACAGCAGGACAGAGCTGGCCCACACAGAGAAATGTAAAAGTTGTGCTAGGCAGATAAGCTAACCCCTCAGGATATTTTAGACTTGTTCTAGAACTTACTTTTCTTCTTGATGGTTGTACTCTCTATTCTAATGAGAGCAGCTTAGACAAAGAATGGAGACCATGTTTCTCATTCCATGCTCTTCTTTTATAGAAAGGTGCATTTCTGTTTTAAAAAGCTGTTCTCTCTTCCATGTAGAACATCTTGCTATCATTAACTGTTATGCACCACTCATGACAATTCACTGGTGATTTTTTAGGACAGAAATTAGAGTCACAGAAACCTCTTCAACTTGTAAGAGAAATCTACAGGCTTCCTTCTGGGGGAAGTTTCTTCCCAGAACTAAAGCTGATTAACATCCAAACAACTATCCAGGGACTCTTGCAATGCACAAACCACCAGCACATTAGAACTGATGGGGAAGGGAGAAAACTGCAGAAGACCACATCAAAGAAAGCCGGTTTATGAGGTTTAACTTTGAAAGGCTGACTGGGAAATGTTGGGGATGAAGCTTTTCTGACAGAGCTATTTGCCTGAGAAAGATGGTCAGAGCTCTTTCTGCTGAGAACTTTAGTCAATTACAATCACAGCTCCACTGCTGAGATGCCAATTTATACTCAGATGCTGCCAAATGGAGCAATTTCCACAAAATGCACCACATGCTTATTCTCCAAAGACACTCTCTATTTTAACAAGCAAATGGTCACTACTTCAAGGATTCAATAGGCTGTGTGAAGCTGACAAGCTGATATAAGATTTCACATTTGAGCACATTGTTCTTGGCCATGGAAGGGCCACTCTCTAAGGCTGAGAAAAGAGCATGGAGAACTGGTCCCATCAGTGAGAAGCTCCTAGATTTGGTCATGATTATGCTCCAAGGTGTAATGGACTTGCATGATGGAAGCCATTCATTCTAGCAAGAATCACTAGTGAATTTCTGAAGTTTGATTTGGGTAAGACACCATATGAGTTCAAACTATTCTACTGGCTCTCCTATGATATAAAACATGTTTTCTCAAGCACTTTTTAGCTGTAAAGGTAACAACATAAATTTAAAATAGAAGTGCAGTAGCCAATTTATCCATTTGAATAATATACCTTGAAAGCCCTTTTTAATTTCAGAGTTTTACGGACACAGAGAACAAAGGGAGAGTTTGCAGGAAATAAGAGAATTAAGAATGATTCATTATGAAGAGATATTATTGAAAGATTGGTTACAAGAGCAAGGGTTATTGAATAAGTTCAATTTGTAAGTACCTGCTTGGTGCCTATTGCATATCAACACTGGGATGGGACATGCTGGGGATACAAAACTACAAGTAATACGTATCTTGCAGAAGCCTTCAATCTAAGACACTTAAATGCTGGCAAAGGTTATAGTTATGGATTATTAGTTGTGATCTCCTTCTCATAAAATTTGATACTATTTTCTAGGGATGTCTTTATAATGCTTTTCACAATTAAGTATACCAATCAAGATTTTGGTATTTCAAATGTTGGGAACTTTGTGAGGTATGCATTCACTTAATTCATTCAATAAACATCTACTGAATAGCTTTTGTGTGCCAGACACTATATACTTCCCTTCTCTACATAATTTTTCAACTTCTTTGGTAATAATTCCTGTTGTATGATACTTTCAATTATAATACATGTGTTTCTACATCTGTTATTCCATTCGTTTCAGCAATCCCGTGAGGTTGGCAGCATGGATGTTATTACAGTTGATGAAACTAAGATTCAGAAAATTTAATTGTCTGGCTCAAGGTCACATAGCTAGTATGTTTGGTGGGAGGGAACAGAACTAGAAGCCATCTATTTTGACTCTACTTCAATAATTTTTCTTTCTTTTCTTTTCTCTTTTTTCCCCCTTGAGACAAGGTCTTACTCTATCACTCAGGCTGGAGTGCAGTGGCGTGATCTTGGCTCACTGCAACCTCTGCCTTCCAGGCTCAAGTGATCCTCTCACCTTAGCCTCCTGAGTAGCTGGGACCACAGGTGCACGGCACCACACCTGGCAAATTTTTTGTATTTTTATAGAGATGGAGTTTTGCTATGTTGTCCAGGCTGGTAGTTTTTCTATATGTCACAAAATTGCTATCCTTATTAAGAGCCACCATTTTTGTAGTGCTTTGTCACAGGCAGTAGGTAAAGTATTTTGTATACATTACCTCACTTAAATCCTCAAAATTACAACTTATGGGGAAGCCAAAACTCACATATATTAATTTGCTTAAGCTCATACATAGGTGGAAAAAAGTAACATTTGAACCCTTACCCTACACTGTTTCCCATTATGGGACACACTGTTTCCTTTCAGATGAGAACATAACATGAGGAATGTTCCAGTTCTGCATTATTGAACTCAAGTTCAGTTAGAAGAAAAACGACTATAATACAAGTAATATACAGTAATGAATCCAGCCTGAATTATATTCATATTTTTCTCAACGCAATTATATAATTTTAATGTTTTTTTAAAATTTGTTTTTACTGCAGTAAGAACACTTGAGATCTACCCTCTTAACAAAATAAGCGCACAATACAGTATTGTTAAGTATAGGAACCACGTTGTACACAGATCTCTAGAACTCATTCATCTTATGTAACTGAAACTTTATGCTCATTGAACAGCAACCCCCCATTTCTCTCCTCTCTAGCCCCTGGCAACCACCATTCTACTTTCTGTCTCTGTGAATGTGACTACTCTAGGAACTTCATATAAATGGAATCATTCAGTATTTGTCCTGTGACTGGCTTATCTCAGTTAGCATAATGCTCTCCGGGTTCATCCATATGGTTGTTGCATATGGTAAGATTTCCTTTTTTAAGGCTGGTAATATTCCATTGTATGTATATAGCATGCTTTCTTTATCCATTCATCTGCCGCTGGACATTTAGGTGGTTTCCATTCCTTGGCTATTGTGAATAATGCTGCAGTGAATAGGGGGGTGCAGATATCACCTTGAAATCCTGATTTTAATTCTTTTGGATATAAACTCAGAAGTGGGGTTGCCTGATCAGATGGTAGTCTACTTTCAGTTTTTTGAGGAACTTCCATACTATTTTCTATAGTGGCTATACTAATTTACATTGCAACCAATAGTGTACAAGGATTACAATTCCTCCACATCCTTGCCAACACTTGTCTTTTTGATAACAGCCAATCTGATAGGTGTGAAGTGATATTTCATTGTGGTTTTGATTTGCATTTCCCTGATGATTAGTGATGTTGAGCATCTTTAACATACCTGTTGGCCATTTGTGTGTCTTCTTTGGAGAACTGTCTGTTTAATTCTTTTGTCTGTTTTTAAATTGGGTTATTTTATTTTATTTTTTTGCTATTGAGTTGTAGGAGTTCCTTATATATTTTGGATATTAATCCTTTATCAGGTATATGCCTTGCAAATATTTTCTCCTATTCTTTTAATATGGTTTTAATAAAGGAAGGAGCCCACAAAAGCAAAAGTGCCTGAGGCCCATGAAAGTAAATATGCAGCTTTATTCCCTTGTCCCCTCCCTAATGTATCTAAATCCTTGAGAAGGGTCTGTGAGTTGAGTTTTCCTTGTGTTTGCTTCTCCCTTCAAACCCCTCTAGCTGGTCTGGAGGCACACATCTACTTTTCTCTGCCTCCCAAGGCCGCTTAAACCTGTTGCTGTCATTAAGCTCAAGGCAGGTAACTAAACCATACCCCAGTTCTTATCTCTGTGCAGCTTCCTGAGCTAGATGCATTTCCTCTCTATGTTAGTGAAAGAACTGGTGCTGGCTTTGTAGGGAGTGGTCATCTTCTTGGGGTCTGGCACCAATTTCTCTTACCAACAACTATCCCCTACCTTGCCCCCAATTGATAGTCATCTGCCTAGTTCTGATTTTGATAAATGAGGACTTTGGTGGAAAAAAGGAAGAGACTCTCCTGTTGAAGGGTTGTTTGTGTTGTGATGGGTGGTGGTGATTTTGGGATATGGAGAGGTCCTGGTTAGAGCCTTTTGTGGACAAAGATGTGCACCTTTGGCCCACACATGCCCTTCTGATAGCCATTTTTCTCTATTTTGAGTATTTCTACTTTTAAGAACAAATCAGTTTAGAACAACACATTTTATGTCTTGCTGCCTGAGCTATAACTCAGGCAACTAAGGTAGCATTATAAAAATGTTCACTTAAAGTAGACAATTAAACTTCAGAGTTGCTTTTAATAATGGGGTCCTTTTATTTGTGTGTGTTTTTTGCTTGTTTTTTGGGTTTTTTGTTGTTGTTGTTGTTTTGTTTCTGAGACGGTGTCTTGCTTTGTTGCCGGGCTGGAGTGCAGTGGCATGATCTCGGCTCACTGCAACCTCCAACTCCCTGGTTCAAGTGATTCTCCTGCCTCAGCCTCCCGAGTAGCTGGGACTACAGGCGTGTGCCACCATGCCTGGCTAATTTTTGTATTTTTAGTAGAGACGGGGTTTCACCATGTTGGCCAGGATGGTCTTGATCTCTTGACCTCGTGATCTACCTGTCTCAGCCTCCCAAAGTGCTGGGATTATAGGTGTGAGCCACTGTGCCCCGCCAGTAATGGGGTCCTTATTAGAATTGGAAAGCATGAATGTGTGATGATTAAAGAGCAAGAATAGGCTGGGTGCAGTGGCTTATGCCTGTAATCCAGCACTTTGGGAGGCTGAGGCAGGAGGATCCCTTGAGCCTAGGAGTCTGAGGCTACAGTGAGCTATGATTGCACCACTGAACTCTAGCCTGGGCAATGGAGTAAGACCCTGTCTCTAAAAAAAAAATAATAATAATAAAAAAACCAAAATCAACCTCCACTGGCTTGTAGACTATTATTTCATTGGCCAATGAAATGAATATCTGCCATGTTTGCCAATCATTTCAAAGAACTGGATACAATTTTTCCTGTGAATTCTCATGTCATCCTTATGAGGTAAAACGCAGAAAGAAGATAACAGCCAAATAATGTTGGAATCTATCTACAGCGAGTGGCCATTGCTCCACTGCCCCAGTCTAGAAAATGATAGTAGTGATGTCATCTTTATCTGACATAAAAGAAAAAAAGACTTTGAAATAGGGCCGCTGTCACTGGATGAATGGTTCAGGTCATACCATGTCTAGTATTTGCTAATAACTAACCTGAAATGTGAGTGGATTTGTAGGGCATGCCTTTTCGAAACCTCAACAAGCAGGAGCAAAAAATGTCTCAACTCACTAGTTATATTCATGACAAATGTAGCTTGTGTCACTGTGGACTACTTTTTACATAGGTCTATAGATCACACACTCATTTGACTAAGTTTAAAGAAGAGCCATTGTTTATTATCAACAAGGTAATCTCTGGCCCACTGCTTTGTTTTGTTTTGTTTTTGGTAGAGAAAGGGTCTCCCTTTGTTGTCCAGGCTGGCTTCGAACTCCTGGGCTTAAGCAATCCACCTGCCTCTGCTCCCAAAGTGCAAGGCTTATAGGCGTGAGCCACCACTCCCGGCCTCTGGCCCACTGTTTTAAGACATGCTCAACACGGTACTTATTGTACAATATAGGTAACAACTTTTTTTATAAATGAGTAAACATTCACATCTGGAGCTACCTGATTTCTCATATCAAGCCATATGCTTCACAATATGGTATTTGGTGACATATTAATTAGGTGTTACTTGTGTAGATACTGTCTAAAATACAGGAAAATTAAGAGGGTTATAAAGGGATGGACAATTGACTCATATCTCCAAGTCATTGGCTAATTATTCATTTATCATTTTTTATTAAGCTTCTACTATATGCCAGGCAAAGTGCAAGATATAGTTTGGGATTTAGAAATTCCTTGGGACTCAGAGCTGAAGGACACAGTCCCTGTCCTCAAGGGGGCAAGTCCTTTGGGACAGTGTGCAATACTGAGATGTGTAGGATGCTGTGAGAGCACAGAAAAGGGCCACAAGCACACACTGGGAGTTCTGGGATGCCTCCCTGGAGAGGCTGACACTTCCACCTGAATTAATTTCAAGGCTGTGATTAATTTAATTGGGAGTCCCTAACTAAAAGAAAATACCTACCTTCCTGTGCTAAAGCATTAAAATAAATGAGATGAGAATTTTGCTTTTCTTTTAAAAAATAGTAAAATGAGAGGTGCCCATAGCAGCTGTTGGGTTGCTTGTAGGAAGTGCATCCACTTCTCTGAATGCTCCTGCAAGTGGGTCCTGAGAGGTTCAAGAATGTTACCTTGACAAACGTGTATTCCCAAAAGGATTGTTCTGAAATGTGTTCAAACAGAGCAACTGCAATAACAAGAATTTTAAGCTTAACTCTCAAGTGCTTTTGGAGTGGAAAACTTGATATTTTTGGGATCCTGTGTATCCCTATCTTGTACCTGTTAGGCAAAGATGTTCAGTAGAAACTGAAGTTGGGTAATTGAAGCTGAGGTAGAAATAAATCTGTGCAAACATACTTAAAGGACAGTTTCCTATTTTCTCAGCTTGCTCCATTGACTGTCCCTATGGGGCACTTTACTGAATTCAGATACCATCGATGTTTGAAGCAGATAATGTTTCTGTTTTCCAGTAGAATGCTCTCAGTATTGAGTGGAACTGGGAAGGATGGCTTGTCAAGTCACACATACATTGGGAAGAGCAATGCGAGTGTGTTCCAGGAGTAACACAGCACAAGTTTCACAATAAGAACTATTTTTCTCCAAAGTCAGAATGCTCAGCATACTCAGATGTTTTTGTTGCTCTTTTCCATTACTGATAGCCCTTTGTGCTCCTCATTTCCAACATCTGAATGCCAATGTGCAAAGAGTTGAAATGGGTCATTAATTCAACAAATATTTATGGAGTGACCACAATGGGGCAGGTCTTGTGCCAGGAGCTGGGATACATCACGGCCTCTGCCTTTGTGGACCTGATAGTATAGGGTGAGAGACAGATGGTATCACACAGACAGATTACTGCAAACAAATAGATGACTACAAGTAGCACTGAACACCAAAAGGAGAGGGACAAAGTGAAGTTAGAGTGGATGGGGGTCAGGGTGTTTCCTTAGGATGGTCAGGGGATGTTTTGCTGAGGAGGTGACATTCAGAAGAGACCAGAAGGATAAGTAAGAGGCAGTGAGTTGAAGAACAGGAAGACAAGAATACAGAAGGCATGAAAGAGTTTAGTGTGTTGGCAACTCTGAAAGTCCAAAGCTTTTAAGAAGTAAAGCTTTTATAATTTTGGAGTTCTGTGAATGACTCTTATATGTAAGCAAAGAAGAAGGGGTGAAGACTAATATTAAGCAATTGTCATGGGACTATTCTAAGTGATTTTGTAATGATTATCATCACCATTGTTAATTATTTAGTGAGTGTCAAGTACTATGCTATACGTATTCAAAATGCATTTTCTCATGAAATCAGCCAAACAAAATATGTCCTTGGAGTTCCAGGGAACTTTTTTCAGAGAGAGAGAACGGAAAAGAACAATAAGATGGGTCAGACAGGAAACTGAGGCACAGGCCTGGGCACTAGATGCTCTGGGGCAGAGTATTTCTATAGTTAACAGAGGGGTATCTGGTCCTGGTGGAGGGAATAGAATCTCAAGCCTTTGGGGGCCAAGCAAAGGACAATTGTAAGGGATGGGAAATGAAAACAGGAATGGCAAGGGACCCTCAGGCGTTTCTGAGCAGAGGCCAGGCATGCTTAATTTATGGCTACAACTCAGCCAACAGCAGGATGAAGTAAAGGGAAAGGCCCAGAATAATCCTCAGAGGTCAGCCAGGAGCCTGTTGCAATAATTCTGGGAAGAGACCAAAGGCCTTTGCCAGGAGAGTGGCCATAGGCAGAGGAGAGAGACACAGGTGAGACAGGTGGGAGGTGAATGAGGCCCAGCAGGAGGTTGGGGGAGAAGATGAATCCTGTTAGGTGTCAGCAGGACAAACACATAAGTATCTAATGCTGGTTCTGATTCCTTCTCGCACCCACTTCATTAAACCAAACAGAATCCCTTCTGAGAGATTTAATTAACTAGGGCTCTAATAGAGCCTGGCCGGCAGCAATTCCTATTCCTTCACAAATGCTCTTGAAGAAACATCAGATGGCTAATCAAGCCATGCAAGGAAAGAGGAGAAAGTGCTGGGAATGGCTCTATATAACATGCTGTCTGTAGAATCCTATTACAGTCACCTTCGTCTTTCTGCTACTTTCCATATCTCTATTGGCAAATTACATGTTAGCACACATCGGTATTCACAGAATGCATCAGAAACCTCACCTATCTTGATCCTTAATCATTAGCTCAGAGCTCATACCCCTCTGACACAGGTACACTGTAGGTTGACCTTAATGGAAATGAAATAAATTATTTATACCTCCTCTACCACAGGCAGAAGTGTGTCTACTAAGGGAACTCACAGGTTTTTTGCTTTGGTTTTTGTTTTAAAGAACCAGGATAAAAGAGAATCGCTTCAGAATAAATGACCCACCTTAAAGACAT
Source organism: Symphalangus syndactylus (assembly GCF_028878055.3). Taxonomy (NCBI): domain Eukaryota; kingdom Metazoa; phylum Chordata; class Mammalia; order Primates; family Hylobatidae; genus Symphalangus; species Symphalangus syndactylus. Next base: position 71,239,457 of record NC_072429.2, on the reverse strand, counting down.
AAAAGATAGACTTTAGATTGAAACAATTTTGTATTCTCATGGATCTATTTAGTGGATATTTTCCTTGATAGGGAGCATGAAAGGGCCACCATTGTCTTCCGGGTGGACACCGGGGGCACTAGACTCTTCAACCTGATGTTTATTACTCATTTAATGACTTTTGTGTCCTTTAAGTTCTGATTCTTTGCCTTGGCCACCACGCATTCTATCCAGGAAGTACAATTGGTTTGAATCAGGATTAGGGAATCAATTGAGACAACTGAGGCAATTGTGAGGCAGTCTGGAGTTTGGTTTGAGAAATCAGTGGTTTTTCCCTCCTCTGCCACCTGGGTAAGTGTGCAAAAAGCGACTATTCCCCCACCTCCCCTCTTTTTCTTTGGAGACGGTTTCTCTGTCACTCAGGCTGGAGGGCAATGATGCCATCTTGGTTCACTGCAACCTCTGCCTCCTGGGCTCAAGTGATCCTCCCACCTCAGCCTCTCAAGTAGCTGGGACCATAGGCACATGCCACCACACCTGGTTATTTTTGTTTGTAGAGACAAGGTTTCGCCACGTTGCCCAGGCTGGTCTCGAACTCCTTGGCTCAAGTGATCTGACTGCCTTGGCCACCTAAGTTGCTGGAATTACAGGCATAAGCCACCATGCCCAGCAGTGGCTATGCCCTTTTTACACACCTTGTCACATTTTCACAAGTTGGCGGGCTGCCATGGTGGCTCCGTTACTGTTTCAGAGGCTGGAGGCCTGTAAAGGAATGTCCTGTGTGTGTACAGACACCAACTCTTAGATCATTGACCACTAATGATGACACGATGGTGAGGGCCCAGGTGGGAAGACAGCTCAAACAGCATTGCTGATAGGGATGCTGATACAAATATATGCCTGTTTTTTTCTTTTTCTTTAAAGGATTTTTTAGTTGACCTGGGTTTTTGCATAATAATCTGGTGTGAATTCTGAAATCCACTAAAATATACAAAAACCTAATAAAAATTCCACAAATTCAAAATTTATTATCATTTTGATAGGCTCAAGCTGTGTTGGCTTATTTTTGCTTGGTAAATGCTTTCTTAATAGTGTAAAATTAGTAGTGCAAACCAGATTGCAGAGGGAATGTTTAAAATACTTAAAGGACAAATTGTTTTCAGCACTGACAAGCCCTGTAGGAGTGCTGTTTACATAGAAACAAATAACATGCTGCTTCTAAACCATTAGAATTTATTAATTAAATCAGCTCTTCCCTACTAGGCAGCACTGAATTGGCTTATTTTGAGTTATTTTATGGTTTTTTGAGAGAATAAAACTGTACTTCTTAACATTATATTGTAATTAAAAAGAATACTTGGAATAGGGCAAAAAACATGGGCTTTGAAATCAGAAAAGTCTGAATTTGTATCACAGGTTTTTAATTTAACCATCTTTGTAACTTTGGTTGGGTGGCTTAATGTCTCCGAACTTTAGTTTTCTCATAGATAAAGTGAAGAGTGTATGCTGACCTTTGTGAGTCTCTATGAAGATACCACAGTTACCTGTAAAGCTGCCAGAACCACTCCTAGCACATAATAAGGGCTCATTAGTGTTTCTACCTAGACAGCCATCGGATTGAGAAGTAAAAATGAAAGTCCCACAGAAATACAATATGGGCCGACAAACTAGAACATGAACAAGAGTGGAGACCTAAGTAATGATAGTAACAGTAAAAATAACAGCTTCATTTACTATCAGCTATTATTGAATCCCCCTTTTCATAGGTGAGGAAACTAGAAACTCCTCTCCTTTATAATTTTAGTGTTAAATCCAATGACCTAGATATAGAAAAGGAAAAGATTCTCAATAAAAATGATCTTAGAAATCATAAAATCTCTTTAATATAAGTATCTTGAAAAACTTCAAGTTTAGTGACTACTAAAAATTTTGTAGGTCTTAGGTTTTGTGTAAAAAAAAATTGTAGAAGGGAATGCACTATACAGTTATTGGCCACTTTTAACTAATAGCCACAGCTGGCAAAAATACTAGTGCATTCATGACTTTTACTTCTCTTTACACCTGTATTTATACCTGAAAACTAATTATTTGTTTAACTAATTAAAAAGATTAAATTTGCCTTGTCTCTAGACTTGCAAAAATTAAAAATAGTGGCCATTTTTTTTTTACAAGTTTCTTTGAGTTTCAAATTGCTAGTGTTTCTCAATGAAATGAAGATGCAATCAAACATTTCTTAAGATGGTAACGACTCTTTTTGTTTGATTTTTTGAGACTGAGTCTTGCTCTGTCGATCAGCCTGGAGTGCAGTGGCGCAATTCTCGTGTCTCACCCTCCAGGGTAGCTGGGACTACAGTTGTGCACCATCATGCCTAGCTAATTTTTGTATTTTTAGTACAGATGGAGTTTCAGCATGTTGGCCAGGCTGCTCTTGAACTCCTGACCTCAAGTAGTCTGCCTGCCTTGGCCTCCAAGAGTGTTGAGATTACAGGCGTGTGCCACCGCACCTGGCCTTGGTAACAACTCTGATAAGGACAGTCTTTGGCCACAGGAGACGTAAACTATCCCTATTTTACAGAGGATTCATGGGACATTAGGAGGCCACCATAACTAACAGTAAGTAAACTTTAAGCACATCATTAATTTTAACAAGATCAATGAACTTTTTTAAATTAGTTTTTCATTTGCTTTGTTTTTCTGGTCAGGCAGGCCGATTGAGAATTTCCTTTTGGCAGGGAACGTTTATTCCAGTCCTGCTGCAGGCAGGCTGGGTGAGCAGCCCACCAGGAAGGGTCAATGCCAAAACCATCTCGGGCCTCCTCCCACATTCTGCTGCACAAAGGAACCCTTGGTACTCAACAGCTGAGTCTCAAGAGTTTGCTTCTGCCTGTACTTTACAGCAGGTGCTGCTGCCTACCCTTGAACCATCAGGCTTCTTTCGTGAGCTTTTATCTCTCAAGACCAGCCTCGGGAAATGGTGCTGTAATTACCTCTGAAAGGATGTCAAGTAAGAGGAACTAGACAGCATTCCTTGGCTTTTAAATTGCGTGGATATGATCAAATTCTTATTTTTGCCAAAATTGCATTATAATAAATGACATAATGGTTTTGAGGTTGGAAATACACAGAAAAATCATGATTTGCAAATTTGATCATTTTGGTTTCTTTCCATTGGGGACATTAGCAAATGTGTAGGACCTCAACATTTATAAATGGACTTTGTTCAAACAAGACACTTAAGCTGAAAAGTAAGAAAAATCACTCTCATTATGGATCTTACTATTTTGAGAACATATAAATGAATGTACATAGAAAAGAAACTTCCGGTGTCCTCCTAGCTTACTGAGGCTTAAGGTGTGGATTCTTCTAAGCCAGATAATTAAGTTACTAATGTACTAATTTGTGAGAAGCTACAGTATGCTCTATGTTTTGTAAAGAACTTTAGTGGTATTAAAGAAATGACACAGCTCTTGATTTGAAGTGGCTTATAATACAGTATACACACATAAAAAGAACTTGTAAATATTTTCCATGTAAATCGGAAACTTTTCCTTCAAAAGTCTTTTTGGTTCATCCTTCAAGAAGATGCATCATGCATTTGAGAAATATCTGAAGGGATACTCATCTGTTCTTGTGACCATTTAAATATAGATTGAAAAAAGGACAGCGGAATGCATCTTGCCTCTTGATTTCCTTATGCTAGGGGTAGAAATGACTTCTTTTGAATGCATTTCCTCAGATAGCAGTAAAGGGCCTGCTTGCTATGAGATGCTGCTTCTCCAGACAAATGCAGCTGCAGCTTTATAGATGTGAGCAGAAACAGGAAAGACCAAAAAGCCAATGATTTATTTGAGGGACTCTGCCCATTACCTGGTATTCAACTGGTGTTACTTTTAAAAGTCAGCAGAGAAACTTTTTTTTTTTTTCAACAGGCTTTAATACAAATGACTAGTAAGCACATGAAAAGATGCCCAACATCGTTAGCCATAAGGGAAATGCAAATAAAAACCACAATAAGGTACCATTTCACATCTACTAGGATGACAAGAAACCAAAAGATAACAAGTGTTGATGGGAATGTGGAGAAATTGAGACTCTTCATACACTAAAATTATGGAGCCTCATTGGAAAAAAGTCTGATGGTTCCTCAAAAGGTGAAACAGTAGGTACCATATGACCTAGCAATTCTACCTCGTATACTGAAGGAAAAATGAAAACATATGCCCAGTCAAAAACTTGTACATAAATGTTGACCTCAGTATCCTTAATAGCCAAAAGATGGAAACAACCTAAATGCCCATCAGCTGATTAATAAATAAATAAAATATCCTATATCTATGCAATGGCATATTGTTTGCAATAAAAAGAAATGAAGGCTGGGTGCAGTGGCTCACGCCTGTAATCCCAGCACTTTGGGAGGTCAAGGCAGGTGGATCATCTGAAGTCTGGAGTTTGAGACCAGCCTGACGAACATGGAGAAACCCCGTCTCTACTAAAAATACAAAATTAGCCGGACATAGTGGCACATGCCTGTAATCCCAGCTACTCTGGAGGCTGAGGCAGGAGAATTGTTTGAACCCGGGGGTCGGAGGTTGTGGTGAGCTGAGATCACACCATTGCACTCCAGCCTGGGCAACAAGAGCTGAACTCCATCTCAAAAAAAAAAAAAAAAAAAAAAAAGGAAAAAAAGAAATGAACTACTGACTGATCCATGCTACAGTGTGGATGAATCTTGAAATCATTATGCTACATGAAAGAAGCCAATCCAAGAGGACCATATACTGTACTGTGAATGTATATGAAATGCTGAGAATAGGCAAATCTAGAGAGACAAAAAGTAGATTAGTGGCTTGCTTAGGGTTGGGAAAGTGTAGAGGTGGGATGAAGAGGTGATGGCTAAGGGATAGAGAGTTCCTTTCTCGGGGTAAAGAAAATGTTCTAAAATTGATTGTGGTGATGAATGCAGGCCTCTGTATACATTGAAAACCATTGACTTGTACTTTTAAATGGGTAGATTGTATGGGATGTGAATTATATTTCAATAACGGTGTTATTTGAAATAGGCATCAATGTATTGATAACTCACAGGACACTGCTGCTTGATAATATTCCACACTACACTTCCCCACTTTGCTTGCTATACGTGAGGAATCTCAAGTCAACTCCTTCTTATGTTTCCCCATCTGTGAGATGCCAATAACCACAGCAGACCACTTCATCCTTTTTCTTCCTCATACGGGCCCAGAGAGACCAAACATTTGTGTCCCAGATTCACTCTGAGAGGTCCTCCTCTCTCTGAGACTCATGCTTTAAAAATTGGAGGCATTAATTGTGAAAACTGAAGGTTCGTAGGGTCAACCTATGAGGACATTTTGCAGGAGCAATCATCTTAGAATTTGTGTAATCCTCTATTTGTGATGGGGACAAACAAAATTAGAAGCTCCATTCTTGAAGCCAAGACTAATTTACATGAGATAAATGGCATAGCAAACAGAGAACATTATTACCCTTGGAGAATTACATTTATTCAGAGAAAGTTACCAGGAAGAGGAGCAACTCTTATTGTATAAGACAACGCGTATTGAGGAAGAGAGAAGGCAACAATAAAAGCTGTATTTTCGGATGGTCCCATTCTGTAGCCAATTGCAAGGCCACTGGCAATGCTGGCAGGTTCTATTAGAGATTTATAGTGACAACTATCTTGAAACTTCATGTATTGCCCACCTCATTTCCAGATCTTTTCCTGATATTCTTCATTGTATGAGAGGGTCATAACTACAGTGTCAAGCTGTGGAGAAAAGCAAGTTTGTGCTGCCAGTTTAGCTCTGCAAAGCAGGAAAACTGCCTAGTGCCTTAACACAAAACAATGCAGGTATGAAAAAATTATTTAACAAATTTCAGTAGAAAATGGCTAAGCTGTACATTATAGTAGGGAGTCAAAGTTACTCCTTGATCTAAGCATATATATATATATATATTTTTTTTTCTTGTAAAACCACACTTCTTTTTTAAGAAAGTTAAAATAGTGCTGTTAATGGACTTGATTATGGTTTCCTTTAAAGACATATCTTAAAATTATGGAAATCTCATAAAATATTATTGGACCAAAGCAATTTAATTTAGTTAAACTTTTTAATGATTTTAAAATATTATACTTTAAAAAATGTTATCTATCTGAACTAGAATGTAATAAATGTGGATTTTTATGTGTTACCATTCTGTCTGTTAGTTCAAAGTACTGAAATATATCATCTTATGACTACCTATGCATGTAGGAAGGTAATGAAACTAAAAAATGCTCAGTTTTAACATTTAAGGCCAAGCAGATAAGGTTTAACAACTTTTCCAATATAACTTTTAATGTCAGAGACTAACTCCATTTTAACTCTAAAGTTACTCTTAAACATCAGCTAAGTAAGATTCCCTTTTTTCTTGGCCTAGCGGAAAGAATGTAGACATTGCAGGTTGACAGATCAGATTTTATATTCCCGTGCACCCACTTGTTAAGAAATAATCGCAGGAAAGTTACAAAACTGCTCAGAGCTTCAGTTTCTCTATTGCAAAATACATTGTGGGGAGAATGAAATAAGACAATATATACACAAAGCCTGAAAGCCCTATGTTTTTGATGAGTGGATCGCCTTTCCAAGGTTATTGCATCGTGATCATTGGTTCAAACGCAGTTTTGATCTATTGTGTTTAGTGAAGTCCTCTAATTTTTTTTCTGACTCTTCATTCTTCTTCCCCCTCTTGTCTGCCACCTTGCCCCATTACTTCCACTTCATCTACCCACCTCCATCTCCAGGCAGGCACTCTGCCACTCTTTTTAACCCATTGCAAACAACCATCTCGTAGGCACCTGGGATTTTATCATTTTCAGCTCTTTGTGAACTTGACCTCCAACCTACTTCTCCAGCCTCACTAACTGCCATTTTAGTCCTTAAGTTCTACCCTGCACTATTCATGAGCTTCTTCTCACTCCTAGAAGGGCTAGCTTCTGGAAGCCAAGATAACCATATGCAATCTTAAATCTGTGTCTTCCATATGCTCATTCCTCTACCTGGAATGCTCTGCCCCTTTCCATTCAACTAGTCAACTCTTGCTTCCCCTTCAGTTCTCACCTCAGTGACATTTCCTTAATGAACCTCTGGTCCAGGCTCCATCCTGCTTCTAAAAGCTCTCATACCTTTCACTGTGCGTATTGTTCAAGTCCGACTCCCTCAAGAGGCTCATGTACCTGAAAGACAGTGATTGTATGGCTGTGGGGCCAGGTCTGTCATATAATAAATGCTCAATAAATATTCATTGAACAAGTGACTAAAAGAATGAATGAAATAAGATTATATTTCTCAAGAAATAACTGCTAGTCCTTGAACTAGGTGCAAAGATTGAATAGTCATATTAAGGAGGATTACAGTCTTTCTGCCCATATACTTTACTTCTGCATTTCCATATGTTTCTGTGGTGGGGGAAGGGGGGCAGGAAACTTTGTTGATTCTCACTCACTCTGTGATATTAACAAATTGATCAATCGAGAAAAGCTAAAATACTGATTCTGGGGCAAGAGGAGAAATGTTGCTAGGTAACAGTATTCCAGTTGTTGGCTTTTTTCTTCTGTAATACAGTATTTTCTAAAATTTAAAATATCATCTCACAATGTTCTTTAACCCACTGCATCCAACTACCTCAAATGAATCTGAGGTTTTAGAACCAAGAACAGTGATTCATAAAAAACGGAAGAAACGCTGATTTGACTTATTTTTTCAGGTAATAATGATACAGTACTTAAACTATCTACAGATATTATGTAGAAACAAGTAGAGACATTTCATCCCATCAACATAGAAAACCAAATCAGATTACATAAGCATCTAAATTATCATTTGACTTCTTCAAGGTCTTTCCGATGAGGCCCCTATTGATTCTGTTCAATTTAGTTTCAGGTTTTTTCTTTTTTTGTGGTTGCTGACCTTACCTGGATGCTAACTATCTTAGATTTGCACTGTCCAATATGGCAGCCACTAGCAACATGTGGCTCTTGAGAATTTCAGAGGTGATCAGTCCAAATGGACATCTGTTGTAAGTGTAAAATGTGCACTAGATTTATGATATTTAGTATAAAAATGTATATATTAATTTTCATATTTATTATATGTTGAAATGATATGTTGGCTATATGGCATTATATAAAATATATTATTAATGTTAATTTCACCTATTTATTTTTACTTTTTAAATATGGCTACTAGTAAATTTAAAATGTGACTTGCATTATATTATATAGTCAGCCCTCTCTATTCATGAGTTCTGTATCTGTTCATTCAACCACCTGCAGATTAAAACTGTTCAAAAAAATTGCATTTGTACTGAATACGCACAGACTTGTTTTCTTGTTATTCTCTAAACGATTCATTGTAACAACTATCTTCAGAGCATTTACATTGTATTAGGTATTATAAGAAATCTAGAGATGATTTAAAGTATATGGGAGGATGTGCATAGGTTATATGCAAATACTATACCACGTTATATAAAGGACTTGAACATCTACCAGTTGTGGTATCCGTGGGAGGTCTTGGAACCATTCCCCAAAGATACTGAGGGACAACTGTATTTCCATTTTACAGTGCTGGTCTAGATTCCTGGACAGTTGATTTAAAGGGTCTGGAAGGCAAACTGACCTGCCACCAGCTCAGTTAGTCTAATAATCTTTTTTGTTTACCAGAAGCTATACTAGTCCTTGGAGATATAGAAAAATAACAGATCATGTATTTGCCTTTGTGGAACTCATAGTTTAGTGGGGGCTACTGATCGACACATAATTGAATAAGTTTAATAATATGGAAAATATAACAAAGAATATGGAGAGATGATATTGGGTCACAGCAGACGACAGATAACTTGTTTGGGAAGGGGCAATGAGAAGTGAGAAAAAGCTTCCTTGAGGAGGGGTTGTTTGAGCTGAGCATTGAAACAGAAGAAAGGCCAGAAGCCTGAAACATTATGGTATGCACCAACTTTGCTGAAAACTTGAAATCAAAAGCTGTCTGGAGTTTCTCAGATTTAATGATACAGGAAAAAATGTGAGATGAGGGTGAAGAGAGTGCAGTCTTGAAGATCTCTCTGTGCAAAACCAAATTTTATTCTACAAGCAAGGATAAACTTCTGGAGGGTTTAAAGCATAACCATGTCGGGCATATAACCCAGGAAGCTCCTGTAGACGATGGATTCAGACTTAATAAATATAACTGTATGATAAGGATCTCACTGCTTTTAGTAGCCTTTGTATGAGAGCCAGCCATTCAGGGCTAAGGAAGGACGATTTTTCAGAGGCAGGTGTGTGGAGGACAGAGTGCAACAGTGCTGAAAGGTGTTGGTGGGGTCCCCACTGGGAAGGCCTCCTAGAACTAACGTGGGCACAGTCCCCTGATGTGGAAGACACAAAATACATTTTCACTGGACTGAGATGGATCTTAGCTAGATGACCTTCCCTTTTCAATTCTGCTCATAGCTTGTCTGGATTATTGCTCTTAGTTTAAATGCTTGTCTTATTATCTTAGGCCTTCTAACCTGACCTGTAACATTTGACCATGTCCCCTCCTGCCACAGTGCCTTTGCACACTCTACTATTTCTGCTTGGGATGCTCTTTCCCCCTCTACTTCCTCCCACTTTTTCTCCAATGTCAGCTTAATGATTACTTTTTTGGAAAGCTTCCTCTGACAACTTGGAGTTGCTCAACTTTCACTGTTCTTTTAGCACCTAGCACAGGTTAGCTACATTTGCTCATTCTTTGATTAAAGTCAGTCTCATTATCTACACTGCACCTGAAGAGGGCAGGTGTCCTATGTGTTTCTCCTCACCATTGTACCCCCAGATTCTTGGCGCAGTGTTCTGCACTTAGCAGATACTTGGTAAACATTTGTTAAGTGAATGAATGAGTTTTTATTCTTCTAGGCATTTTGAAAAATCTGAAAAAGTATGGCCCAGTGTTAGCATTATGAAACATGACAGTCCCAAGGATAAAAATGAAAATCAAAAGCTAAATTTTAAATAGTCTTTTCATAACACTTAAAAAATATATAACTAACACTTGTGTATTATCTCAGATGTATATGCCCAGTGCATATGTAAGAACGTGAGCTTTTACTCATTCCAATTTATTTTGCCTGCTTAGGAAAAATGCATAATATTTAAAAGGTAGCAAGATCCAGTTTAGGGAATGCCATAATAGCCTTCTTGACTAGGTTTGACTAGTCCAGGAAGCAATTAGATGCTCTAAATAAAAAGTAAATAATATCCCATAAATAAGTAAATAAATACCTCATAGGATTTGAAGCAAAATAGCCCTAAATGGTTCTAATTTAATTGAGGGAAATGTTTCAGATTTACAGATGAGTTTTTGTCCCTTTTTTTATTATTTTAAGACAATATCTCATGGATAGTGAGGAGGGTAGATAAGAAAGCTGAATATTGTGGAAATATCTATCTACTTGTATGGAAAAACACTACTTAAACTTTTAACATAAGCGGAATTTGGAAACTGGGAAAATCTTCATTCAAGTCACGTGAAGGTGCAGAGAAAAGGGTTGTCACTTTAGATGCATCCAAAAAGGGCATTTATAGCACACTTTGATGGAGTGGAAACAGTAACTCTCAGAGAATTACAGGAGTCACTTTATTAGCATTGGTTTTAGTAATAACATTGAAGATGGCTAACATTTGTTTAATTCTTTCCAGGTTACAAAAGCACTTTCACCTAATGATGCACTGCTTAATTCTCACAATAATCCCATGGATCACTGATTACTCTTATTTTACAGATAAAGAAATCGGGCCGGGCGCGGTGGCTCACGTTTGTAATCCCAGCACTTTGGGAGGCCGAGGCGGGTGGATCACGAGGTCAGGAGATCGAGACCATGGTGAAACCCCGTCTCTACTAAAAATACAAAAAATTAGCCGGGCGTGGTGGCGGGCGCCTGTAGTCCCAGCTACTCGGAGAGGCTGAGGCAGGAGAATGGTGTGAACCCGGGAGGCGGAGCTTGCAGTGAGCCGAGATCGCGCCACTGCACTCCAGCCTGGGTGACGGAGCGAGACTCCATCTCAAAAAAAAAAAAAAGAAATAGAGGCCTAGACATTAGATAAAGTATCTTGGGTCAGGTTTCCTAGAGCCGGAGCCTGAGACAGGGATTCTTGTTCAATGATATATTGGACGAGTGCTTTCAGCAGAAGGTGAGTGAGGAAAGTAGGATGGTGCAAGGGGAAAAAGCGATGAAGGAATATGGTCTCAGCTGGAGTTCAGATTGAGCTTGATCCCTCCTGGAGTTCTGGAGCATGCTGCACCACATAGCTGGTCCCACCTGAAAGCAAGGGAACTAGCCTTTGTGTGCCATGTCAGCTCAGCCACAGGCTGCTGAATTTCCTGGACAGCTACTCTTTGGCCTTCCACGAGCTTCCATGCCTGGAGAAGCAAAGAGCTGTGTTCTGTTGGAGCCAACACTCTGAGCAGTTGAGGAGTAGGACACTAACCTGGTAAAGGGGATTGGGAGGAGGAGCTAACAATATTTACTACAAGCGGCTGTCCAAGATAACACAAATAAGTATCAACTATGCTTTGGAGTCAAACCTACTGATTGCAAATCTAGTGCTCTTTTCAACACAATTGAATAGAAACCAATGATTTCACTCCCTCTCCCCTCCAGAAAAAGAAGCTATTGCCACATGAAGGAGTGGAATTTATTACCCATATGCTAGTGCAAATACTCTCCGAATAGTCACTATTCTGATGCTACTGATTACATTGTATTAATGAGAAAGTGTTATGATCACAGATTTATTTTCTGAGTTCTATGTATGAGAAATCCAGAAGTGAAAAATCCACATTACGAAAAAGTTACCTCATCAACTTTATAAACTTCTAAACTAAACTTCTAAAATGATGGGCAATTAAAAACTTTTTAGTACTTGCTCACTGTTATACATTCATTTATAAAATACCTTTACATAGAAAAATAAGACTGAGAAATTAACCATCAGATTCTATTGGAGTGTCTCCACCATCCTGTGCAAAAAATGATTACATTTGAACTTATTCAGTTGTAGATTATCCACTGTAGAATATGGCTATTGATGGCTTTTGCATCTCACATAAATACTTAATAATATATTCTGCTATAAAACCAAGATTAATGTAATAGAACTATGGGCCCTGCAATATTTCAACTGTAGTTTGTATCATAGTGGTATAAGTATAAACAAAAAAGTAAATAAAACATGTAATACTGCTGATGAGTAATATAAACCTCTTTTGATTAGTGGAAAAATAGTAGAAATGGTAATGAAAAACATGGTACAATAGTGAAAAGAGGATAATATTGTTTCTAAAAGTTATATCTGGGAAAAAGAACCTCAGAAATACATTCAAAATGGTCTTTTCTTTTCCCAGGCAGGGTCTCTCTCTGTCACCCAGGCTAAAGTGCAGTAATGCAATCAGAGCTCACTGCAGCCTTGACCTCCCAGGCTCAAGTGATTCTCCTGCCTCAGCCTTCTGAGTAGCTGGGACTACAGATGTACGCCACCAAGCCTGGCTAATTGTTTCTGAATTTTTAATTTTTAATTTATTTTTTATTTTTTTAGAAACAGGGTCTTCCTCTGCTGCCCAGGCTGGTCTTGAATTCCTGGGCTCAAGTGATCACCTCCCTTGCTCTCCCAAAATGCTGGAATTACAGGCGTGGGGCACCACGTCCAGCCTCAGTGTGGCTTTTTATCTTTTACACATAACACACCAGATTTTCTTATATCTAATCAGGAACCTGTAATGACAGTAGGGAAAATCCTGGAACTCAGCAGTACATTTTTTTTTGTTTCCTACAGCTTCTACATTAAAAAAAAAAAAAAAAAAAGGAAGAAGAAAGAACGCTTTGCTCAATTCAGGTAAACATCAGCTCTCCCCTCCAAAAGAGTGGCAGCATCCTTGCTTAAACAAATCATGCCAATGGTAGTACTGGAATCTTCCCTTCCTTTACATGGAGCCATCGGACAGTTCAGAGGGTGGAACCTGACTAAATGCTCAGTGAGAGGTCTGGGGTGGAAGTCAACTTGCCTGTTCTCGAAGGGTTCGTGCCACTTATGAGAAAGTGATGGAAGTTCAGTTGAGAGGTACACTGCATTTAGTTTTTGGAGGAGAGCTCTGGCTCTGGTACCCATGTCCAATTCTTTAGAAAGATTTAAGGTCATTTGAAATTCTCCACATCAAAGTTCATTTTGAACCTCAAATTATAGAATAATGCAAAATGAATGTGAAAATGTAATACGGTGCTAAATAGTACAGTCCAGTCACTTTATCATGTATTGTTCTGTCACCGATTGTCTTAGATGCTACAACTCGTCTCTCCTAACTAGACTTTATTGTCACTCAGTTGTGCCCAGGCCTCAGGCTCAGCACACAGGAGGGGTTTCACATGTACTTGAGATTTAAGGCAGTGACATGGAAGCAGAAATAAGGAGATGTGGAGTTTTATGCAGTTCACCTTTGGAGAGATTCTAGTTCATTCCATAGAAAGAGGCAGTTTGATTATAAACTTTATAGACTTTGCTGCATTAGCTTTAGCTTCTAGGAAGATAATGAAGTTTGGTGATCATCAACTCTTTTTATGGGATATGCTTTAGTGCCTGTGTCTGGATGCCTTGGCTTATGCCATGCCAATCACAGTGGAGAGTTATTCATTGTAGACATATATTAGAAGATGATAAGAGGAGCTCTATGGAATATCGAATTAGACACAGCCACAAATATTGGATTCCCAATCAAATTGACTATAAAAGAAGAATTTTTTAAGATTGATACTCATACAGAAGTCTGTCTTATATGATAATCACACACATGCACACATATAAATGGCAAGAGGTTAGAATAATTAGCCTATCCAATTTATGCCATGTGTTAACTTTCTGCATCTCATTCAGCCAGAGTTATAAAACTATTCCATTACATTTTCTCTTCTGGTATTCTACACACTAACTGGATTATGGAATTTATAGGATTGTGTGGAGAGTACCACATCCCATAAAAGTCTCCATCAAATAATTTCTTTCTGTAAAACAGAATCTGAGTTGTGCACCATAATTACTCATTTGGCTATCGTGGGTAAAGAGGCTTTTTGCAATTTATTAAATGTAAATGGTGGCTGGGTGCAGTGGCTCACACCTGTAATTTCAATTCTTTAGAAGACCAAGGCAGGAGGATCACTTAAGCCCAGGAGTTCAGGGCCAGCCTGGGCAACATGGTGAAACCCCATCTCTACAAAAAATACAAAAACTTAGCTAGGCATTGTGGCAGGCACCTGTGGTTCCAGCTACTGGGGAGGCTGATATGGGAAGATGGCTTGAACCTGGGAGGTGGAGGCTGCAGTGAGCCAAGATCGTAACCCAGCACTCCAGCCTGGGTGACAGAGTGAGACCCTATCTACACACACACACACACACACATACACACACACACACACACACGTGCACTCACATACACTCACACACCCAAGTATCTAAATGGCAAGAGCAATCCTAAATACCTTTAATTATGCAAAATTAGATCTATATACAAACAGCCCTGAAAATTTCCTGTTATTGTGTTTATTATTCACTCAACAAACATTTTTTGGGTGTCCACTACTAGATGTCAAAACAGTGCTAGGTTTGGGATACAAAGACAGACTAGATATGGTCCCAGCCCTCACAACGCACATGATTCTATTTGACAAATGGTGGGTGTTGTAGATAACTGACCCTCAATGTACCTTGATGGCAAGACTTTGATTACCTGGATGCACGTAATTGTTAGATGTTAGGTTTTGGAGTCAAAGTCTTAGAAGGATTCCAGACTGCCTCCCAAGCCTTATGTTTCATAGCAGTGATAATAGGATGACACAGATACCTTGCACTGTTGAAGAATGACTGAAAAGAAAAACAGATACCAGGAGAGCTCCTGCTTTTAAAGCATATTTTTGGCTAGCTCTTCTCCAAGCAATAAAGATACTTAACTTTCTCACTTTAAAAGTCTATAAATTTTCAAAGGAGGGAAGATTTTTTTTAAAGTAAGCAAGAATGCTGGTTTATATTCTCTTTTTTAAATGATGATTGGCAGATTAAGAGTTTATATTTAGGAAAAATGAGTTTTATATTCATACAATATGTGTGCTTAGCATTAGAAAGATTGGTAGAACTCATTCCAGTGTCTCAGGAACAGTGAGAGAAGATGAAAACAGCTAGACAGGAGTAATAAGTTCTAGTGTTCTTTACACTATAGGATGACTATAGTTAACAATCATATATAGTTTCAAATAGCTAGAAGGAGGATCTTGAATATTCCCAACACAAATAAATGATAATGTTTGAGATGATGGATATGATAATTATGTTGATCTGATCATCACATATTATATCTATTGAAACAGCACCATGTACCCTATATGTACAATTATTGTTTATTTAAAAAAATTTAAAAAGAAGATGAAACCAAAGGGAATTATGATTTAGATATTGTAAAATAAAAAAATTACAAGGCTGATGATGGAAAAACCTCTTTTTGTGGCTAAGAAAATGAGTCATAAATACTTAACTGGGCCTTAGAAGAAATACTACATACTTATATAATATATGAATACTATATACTATATTAATATAGCATATATAATTATATGATGTTAAAGATGATGAAAATACTTAAAATAAAAAGAATATTAGATATTGAAGTTTAAAAAGTACAACTTTATGTTAAATTTTTAGTTTCATTTTTTTGAGACATTCTAGTGAAAACATTTCAAATAGCTTGTAAGCTCCTTGATGGTAGAAGCTGAGTTCTTTTCATTACTGTATACCTAGCATTTAACAGTGCCTGAATCTTAATAAGTTATCTATAAGTATTTGTTGAATAAATAGATGGATGAATGAATTAATCAATGAATTTAATATTGAATTTTAGGAGAAAGGAAATGAAACTAGCATTATTTAGACCTATTATATGTTATGCCTTGCCTCGTTTTACATAGGAAGTCACAGATCAGTCCTCTAAGGCAATGCTACTCAAAATGTGGTCCATGGACTGGACCCATCTGCAAACTGTCATTAATACAAGACAAGAAAAGTAACAGAATTGAGAGTAAGCATTTAGAGTTTCTTTTACAGCAATTGTGACATTGCCCAAATAGTCAAGAACATGACTATGTTTATCTCGATTCATTTATTATTATTCTTTACAAAAGTATTGGTCCATAATAAATTGAAACAAAACAAAACAAAGAAAAAAGTAGAAACTCTTCCTTCACCAGAGAGTTTTAAAAACACTGCTGTAAAGTATGTCCTAAAATCCCCACTTTGGAAACCAAAGCCAGTAATTCAAGTAGCTACTAAAGGCTGGGGTGGTTGGAGTCAAAACTCTAAGCACTTTCATATCTGGAAAACAGATAAATCTTGTAGTTAAGGGCTTAACTTTATGACCTATTTTGATTGATAGAATGGAAATAGAAAGCAGTTGTTTTTCTATATTCCAAATGCAAATTGGGCCTCACTGGTGTAAATAACAACCTCCTAGCAGCATTAATATTTAGGATTCCTGCCAGAAACAATGCAATGCAGGAAGAAACACACATGAAATAACAGAAAGTGAAAGCTTTATGCAAGAGGGCAGGCCTGGCTTGTGATCTACGGTGAGGAGAATGAGTGTTTAGGGGGAGAGAATTTAAAATACTTCCCACAGAGATTTCCGTTCTACCCTAGCTTTCCTACTGTAGCAAATATCGCTCTGGGAGGGGCTATTTATAATGAGTTGGGGAACTGAGATAACTATCTGGGTTACATGTGGAAAACATTCATCTAGTGATTCTCCCAACCATTTGCCTGGAATATCTGGGATATTATGGCGAATATATTTGGTGTTTTGTGCCTTACCTTATTTGGACAATCACTTTTTTTTTGCATTTTCTTCAGTTTGAGCATAGAGAAATTCTAAGGACGTCTCAGAAAACCAGGGCCTCCTAGGTTAGTAGAAACAGATGAGTCCATCAAATGAAATTAAAATCCTTTACACATTTAAAGTGATTTCCCATCCTTGGTTGGTTGTAAAGATGCAAAAGAAATTACAGTCTTGACATAAGAATACTTGAACTTATAAATGAGTTAACGAATATCTGGGAAACCAAACAGCTAAAGTACAATGAAGAGCTGGAAGATGTAAAGAGACTTGTTTGTAGAAGCACTGTTTGCAATCCTGGTAATTAAGATTTGAAAAGCCTGCAAGATTGGCGGTCCCATGTTGAAGTGGAGATGGGAAGACCACAAGGGGGCGATGTTGTAAAGGGCACCAGGTGGGTGCTTGGCTTTCCTAAGGGAACATTGAAGTTTGCTTCTGACCCCAACCTCTTCCTGAAAAAGTGGCCTTTTATTCTGTTTCTTGAGTGGAATCCTGACCCAACTCATGAAATCATTTCACATGTTAAAGGAGCCTTCGCCCCCAGGCTGGCAAGATGGCTGAATAGGAACATCTCTGGTCTGCAGGTCCCAGTGAGATCAATGCAGAAGGTGGGTGATTTCTGCATTTCCAACTGAGTGCATAGTATTCCATGGTGTATGTGTGCCACATTTTCTTAATCCAGTCTATCATTGATGGACATTTGGGTTGGTTCCAAGTCTTTGCTGTTGTGAATAGTGCAGCAATAAACATACATGTGCATGTGTTTTATGGCAGCATGATTTATAATCCTTTGGGTATATACCCAGTAATGGGATGGCTGGGTCAAATGGTATTTCTAGTTCTAGATCCTTGAGGAATTGCCACATTGTCTTCCACAATGGTTGAACTAGTTTACAGTCCCACCAACAGTGTAAAAGTGTTCCTATTTCTCCACATCCTCTCCAGCACCTGTTGTTCCCTGACTTTTTAATGATCACCATTGTAATTGGTGTGGGATGGTATCTCATTGTTGTTTAGATTTGCATTTCTCCGATGGCCAGTGATGATAAGCATTTATTCATGTGTCTTTTGGCTGCATAAATGTCTTCTTTTGAGAACTGTCTGTTCATATTCTTTGCCCACTTTTTGATGGGTATTTTTTTCTTTTTTTTGTAAATTTGTTTAAGTTCTTTGTAGATTCTGGATATTAGCCCTTTGTCAGATGGGTAGATTGTAAAAAAATTTCTCCCATTCTGTAGGTTGCCTGTTCACCCTGATGGTAGTTTCTTTTGCTGTGCAGAAGCTCTTTAGTTTAATTAGATTCCATTTGTCAATTTTGGCTTTTGTTGCCATTGCTTTTGGTATTTTAGTCATGAAGTCCTGGCCCATGCCTATGTCCTGGGTGGTGTTGCCTAGGTGTTCTTACCCAGTTCATCTCATTGGGACTGGTTAGACAGAGGGTGTAGCCCATGGAGGGTGAGCCGAAGCAGGGTGGGGCGTCACCTTACCTGGGAAGCGCAAGGAGTGGAGGAACTCCCTCTCCTTGCCAAGGGAAGCTGTGAGGGACCGTGCCATGAGGAACAGTGCATTCTGGCCCAGATACTACGCTTTTCCCGCAGTCTTTGCAACCCGCAGACCAGAAGATTCCCTCGGGTGCCTACACCACCAAGGTCCTGGGTTTCAAGCACAAAACTGGGCGGCTGATTGTGCAGACACCAAGCTAGCTGCAGGAGTTTTTTTTTTTTTTTTTTTCATACCCCAGTGGCGCCTGGAATGCCAGAAAGACAGAACTGTTCACTCCTCTGGAAAGGTGGCTGAAGCCAGGGAACCAAGTGGTCTAGCTCAGTGGATCCTATCCCCACGGAGCGCAGCAAGCTAAGATCCACTGGCTTGAGATTCTTGCTGCCAGCACAGCAGTCTGAAGTCTACCTGGGATGCTGGAGCTTGGTGGGGGGAGGGGCGTCTGCCATTACTGAGGCTTGAGTAGGTGATTTTCCCCTCACGGTGTAATCAAAGCTGCCTGGAAGTTCGAACTGGGTGAAGCCCACCGCAGCTAGGCAAAGCTGCTATAGCCAGACTGCCTCTCTAGATTCCTCCTCTCTGGGCAGGGCATCTCTGAAAGAAAGGCAGCAGCCCCAGTCAGGGGCTTATAGATAAAATGCCCATCTCCCTGGGACAGAGCACCTGGGGGAATGGGCAGCTGTGGGCACAGCTTCAGCAGACTTACATATTCCTGCCTGCTGGCTCTAAAGAGAGCAGTGGATGTCCCAGCACAGTGCTCAAGCTCTGCTAAGGGTCAGACTGTCTCCTCACGTGGGTCCCTGACCCTCATGCTGCCTGACTGAGAGACACCTCCCAGCAGGGGTTGACAGACACCTCATACAAAAGAGCTCCAGCTGGCATCTGGTGGGTACCCCTCTGGGACGAAGCTTCTAGAGGAAGGAACAGGCAGCAATCTTTGCTGTTCTGCAGCCTCCGCTGGTGATACCCAGGCAAATGGGGTCTGGAGTGGACCTCCTGTAAACTACAGCAAACCTGCAGCAGAGGTGCCTGACGGTTAGAAGGAAAACTAACAGAAAGGAATAGCATCAACATCAACAAAAAGGACATCCACACAAAAACCCCATCCAAAAGTCACCAGCATCAAAGACCAAAGGTAGATAAATCCAAGAAGATGAGGAAAAACCAGCACAAAAAGGCTGAAAGTCCCAAAAAACAGAACACCTCTTTTCCTTCAAAAGATCACAACTCCTCGCCAGCAAGGGAACAAAACTGGATGGAGAATGAGTTTGGCCAGTTGACAGACGTAGGCTTCAGAAGGTGGGTAATAACAAACTCCTCTGAGGTAAAGCAGCATGTTCTAACTCAATGCAAGGAAGCTAAGAACCTTAAAAAAGTTTGGAGAAATTGCTAACTAGAATAACCAGTTGAGAGAAGAACATAAATGACCTGATGGAGCTGAAAAACACAGCACAAGAACTTCATGAAGCATACACAAGTATCAATAGCCGAACTGATCAAGCAGAAGAAAGGATATCAGATATTGAAGATCAACTCAATGAAATAAAGCATGAAGACAAGATTAGAGAAGAAGAATGAAAAGGAATGAACAAAGCCTCCAAGAAATATGGGATTATGTGAAAAGACCAAACCTACATTTGATTGGTATACCTGAAAGTGACAAGGAGAATGGAACCAAGTTGGAAAACACTCTTCACGATATTATTCAGGAGAACTTCCCCAACCTAGCAAGACAGGCCAACATTCAAATTCAGGAAATACAGAGAACAATACAAAGATACTCCTCGAGAAGAGAAACCCCAAGACACATAATCATCAGATTCACCAAGGTTGAAATGAAGGAAAAAATGTTAAGGGCAGCCAGAGAGAAAGGTCAGGTTACCCACAAAGGGAAGCCCATTAGAATAACAGCAGATCTGTCGGCAGAAACCCTACAAGCCAGAAGAGAGTAGGGGCCAATATTCAACATCCGTAAAGAAAAGAATTTTCAACCCAGAATTTCATATCCAGCCAAACTAAGCTTCATAAGCGAAGGAGAAATAAAGTCCTTTACAGACAAGAAAATGCTGATTTTGTCACCACCAGGCCTGCCTTACAAGAGTTCCTGAAGGAAGCACTAAATATGGAAAGGAAAAACCAGTACCAGCCACTGCAAAAACATACCAAATTGTAAAGACCATCGACACTATGAAGAAACTGCATCAACTAATGGGCAAAATAACCAGCTAGCATCATAATGACAAGATCAAATTCACACATAACAATATTAACTTTAAATATAAATGGGCTAAATGCCCCAATTAAAAGACACAGACTGGCAAATTGGATAGAGTCAAGACCCATTCGTGTGCTGTATTCAGGAGACCCATCTCACATTCAAAGACACACACATAGGCTCAAAATAAAGGGATGGAGGAATATTTACCAAGCAAATGGAAAGCAAAAAAAAAGCAGGGGTTGCAATCCTAGTCTCTGATAAAACAGACATTAAACCAACAAAGATCAAGAAAGACAAAGAGGGGCATTATATAATGGTAAAGGGATCAATGCAACAGGAAGAGCCAACTATCCTAAATATATATGCACCCAATACAGGAGCAACCAGATTCATAAAGCAAGTTCTTAGAGACCCACAAAGAGACTTAGACTTGCACACAATAAAAATGGGAGACTTTAACACCCTACTGTCAATATTAGACAGATTAATGAGACAGAAAATTAACAAGGATATTCAGGACTTGAACTGAGCTCTGGACCAAGCAGACCTAATAGTCATCTACAGAACTCTCCACCCCAAATCAACAGAATATACATTCTTGTCAGCACCACATCACACTTATTCGAAAATTGACCACATAATTGGAAGTAAAACACTCCTCAGCAAATGCAAAATAATGGAAATCATAACAAACAGTCTCTCAGACCACAGTACAATCAAATTAGAACTCAGGATTATGAAACTCACTCAAAACCTCACAACTACATGGAAACTGAACAACCTGCTCCTGGATGATTACTGGGTAAATAACAAAATTAAGGCAGAAATAAATAAGTTATTTGAAACCAATGAGAACAAAGACAGAATGTACTGGAATCTCTGGGACACAGCCAAAGCAGTGTTTAGAGGGAAATTTATAGCACTAAATGCCCACAGGAGAAAGAGGGAAAGATCTAAAATTGACACCCTAATGTCACCATTAAAAGAACTAGAGAAGCAAAAGCAAATAAATTCAAAGGCTAGGAGAAGGCAAATAATAACTAAGATCAGAGCAGAAATGAAGGGGATAGAGACACAAAAAACTCTTCAGAAAATCAACGAATCCAGGAGGTATTTTTTTGAAAAGATCAACAAAATAGATAGACTGCTAGCCAGGCTAATAAAGAAGAAATGAAAGAAGAATCAAATAGACACAATAAAAAATGATAAAGGGGGATATCACCACTGATCCCACAGAAATACAAACTACCATGAGAGAATACTATAAACACCTCTACAGAAATAAACTAGAAAATCTAGAAGAAATGGATAAATTCCTGGACAGATACACCCTCCCAAGACCAAGCCAGGAAGAAGTCAAATCTCTGAATAGACCAATAACAAGCTCTGAAATTGAAGCCTTAATTAATAGCCTACCAACCAAACAAAGGCCAGGACCAGGCGGATTCACAGCCGAATTCTATGACGGCTGTGGAGCTGGCTATGATGGGTACAAAGAGGAGCTGGTACCATTCCTTCTGAAACTATTCCAAACAATAGAAAAAGAGGGAATCCTCCCTAACTCATTTTATGATGCCAGCATCATCCTGATACCAAAACCTGGCAGAGACACAACAAAAAAGAAAATTTCAGGGCAATATCCCTGATGAACAATTGATGTGAAAATTCTCAATAAAATATTGACAAACTGAATGCAACAGCTCATCAAAAAGCTTATCGACCATGTTCAAGATGGCTTCATGTTCAGCCAATTAACAGAGGCACAACAGCTTCTAACTGTAGGTGGCACCTCTGGAGACCTCCAGATAGTATGAAGGATGTGGCTGCTCTGAGAAGGACCTACAAACATAGTGTGGCCCTTTTGATTGTGAGTAAAGGGCAATTATAAGAACACTAGACAGTATCCCAGATAGTAGTTATCAGTAAAGATTTCTCTTGTTCCAGGAACAGTACGTCTAATTCTAAATATATTGAATTGAAAAAGTAGGGCTTAAACACATTTTTATAGAATTAGATGCCATCATCTGGAGAAATGTTCAGACCTTAAGTGGAGGTACCCACTGGGAAGTGTTTTATTGAAGTCTACCTTTAATTTGAAGTATCTGCACAAAAGGAGAAAGCTGTTGATAATATTTTGTTTGTTTGTTTGTTATTTTGAGACAAGGTCCCACTCTTTCACCCAGGCTGGAGTGTAGTGGCACGAACATGGCTCATTGCAGTTTCAACTTCCTGGGTTCCAGGATTCTCCTACCTCATCCCCCTAAGTAGCTGGGATTACAGGTATATGCCCAGCTATTTTTTGTATTTTTTATAGAGACAGGGTCTCACCATGTTGCCGAGGCTGGTCTGGAAGTCCTGAGCTCAGGCAATCCACCTGCTTCTGCTTCCCAAATTGCTGGGATTACAAGTGTGAGCCACTATGCCTGGCCTCTTGACAATGTTTTGGGTAATGAAAGTAGAATAAGAAGGTACAAAGATAAAAAGTAATATGGAGCAACTTCCTACTCCTTGGAGTGGGGTAGCCATTTGTTAAAGGAACACATTATGTTGTTAAATTTCTAGGAAACCATGAAAACTCTAAGAAGAGTCAACCCAGGCTGGCACCATGACTTGCAACAAGCATCTGTCTGCTGTTGCCAGTAAAGGCATGTCACAGGTCTTGAAAAATACTTCCATTTTCTATTCAGTCGATTGGAGACTTTTTTCAAAGAAACATATCTGACTTTTCATTTTAATTGTTGTTTCATTTACCATAAGTTGATGGGAAAATAGCCTTGTTTGAAAAGAAATTTACATTTAAATTGTAGCCAGTTTAAAATAAAAGCAAAGTTATAGCTGTGATGGGAACATTTTGAGTAACATCTCTGCGGTGAACCTTTTACTGAACACTGGTTTCTGTTAATCCTGTGATAGGCACTTGGCAAATTCAAGAAAAGAGAAACAATGGCAGGTGAACAGAAGTGGAATAGATGTGGCATTGACATTTTAACTTAAAATCTAGAGAATTATTTGAGCAAAACATCCCAATTGAAAATTTTGCTGTTACATTCCAAAATTAGTAAAGGATGAAATGTTAAATATGAATTATTACAAAAAGACAAGGAAAAAGGCAGTGAGGGCAAGACTGACATACATTGGGAAAGTCAAATGTTGAGGCCTGTGTACTCTGAAGTCTGTTCAGGTTCACAGCTAGCACAGCACCTGGTGAATGTAGTGAGCATCAGTAGGATTGCGGAACGAGTGAATGGGAGTGTGAATGAATGAATACTTTCTATAAGTGAATTTGCAATGGTTAGGGAAAGAGGTAGGTTTTTGACCTGATTTACTCAGTTTGGCTCTCCATACTATCCCATTAATCAGATAACTGTGAATTTTCAACTCGTGCCATGTGTGATTTGTACTTTCTAGTTTGCTTACAACCTGGGGTCCTTACAAATTACACATCTGGGAGCTTTTTGCATACAAAACTTCAGAATAAGTGCAGATTTTTATTTTGAAGTACAGTAAGTATTGTCAAGTCCAGTTCCTGTAGCTCTCAGTGCCAACCTTAAAAGATAGAGGCGATTCACTTATAGGTTATCCTGCCAGAGTTGTAATAAAGAAAACATGATTCCCAGAACTCTCTGCCTTGGGAACTCTCCATCTTTCATTCGGCATCTTGGAGCTTATGCTTAGCTTGTTAACTTCCTGTTGTCTATTGTTTTTTCTTTCCTGATAAGGCAAAGTGACCATATCCCATAAAACTACAGCTGGTTTTAGTTTAATTTTGAGGGTGGTGAGGTATACTATTTCTTTCTAAAATAAAAATCATTATTTGTAGATAAAATTAAAATGCTTGAAAACACAACTACATTCTGCATTAATGTGAAGTCTCAGGAACATCCTCAGGATCTGAAATACTCTGACAAAGTGGTTTTGGTCAGAATTTGTCCTGATTAGCTTCTGTCCCACATGGATGCTTCATTTGCTTAATTTCCACCCCCTCAGTAATGTATAAGCTGAGTTACTCTACAAAGGTAAAATTGTTGTTGGAACAGGAGGAATGAGCCTCACTAGAGGAACATTCACCAAAGGACTCATCCTATCCCCTTCCTCCTGCCGGTTTTCCATTCATTAGCACTGGCACTATTTGGGGAAATCATTTGCCTTATTTGCTGGCTCCACACGGAGTGACAAAAACAAGAAGGCGATACTATATACATTTCAGGCGTGACTTCCTAAATTATATTCAAAGATGGTGATTGGCTTTTTCTATATCTTCGTAGTAATTATTTTCCTGAAATGTCACTGGGACAAGCAGAATATCACTTCATTTCTTTTATAGAAAGGTATGCCCAAGTTGAGTGCATCCTTTTTATCAATTAATACTAGTATACTGGACACCAAGATCACTCCCCTAGTCTTGCGCCAAACAGGAGACTGAAGTTGCCTCAGGAAAGCTCTAGTTCCTTGGAAGCCTGCTCTAGGCCTGGCTCAGGTTTGTGTCTCAGGACTTCCAGCAAGGAATTTTGGTTTCGTTCCACCCCACATCAAAGATTTGAAACTATTTGAGTTCCTGTCAGCTGGGCTAGAGAAGGAGTCCTTGGGAACAGTGTCTCCTGGGAGGCTTAAGTGAAGGCTGATGCTCACATCGCTCCAGACCTGACCCAAGTTCATGCCCTGTCTGCTTCAGCGATTATTTTCTCCTATGAATTGCTTTCCTCTTCCTCTAGCAATGGTTCTCCAAATATATTAAAACTCTAGAGTCATCTCATAGCTTGTAATCTGCAGGGTCAGATGTTTCTTCCTTCAGTGTTTCCTTATTAGTATAATGGGATATTTTTGCCACCAAGAGACTTGATAGGGGGGGACATTAAGGACACTAAGGAAACAATGCAAAGTTTAAAATGTGAGATACTTGATTCCTGTTTAGGTTAAATAATGTCTCACACAGATGCATAAATAAGTAGATAATTAGAAATAATTTATGTGAAAAACAGAATGAATATGTTTCTCAACGAACTATTATTTAAAAAATCCTGTGGGAAGAAAAATGCTTTTGTGGAGAAAACAGTATCTGGTTTGTATCAACATATAACTGCTGTCACTTGGGCAAAATCACATTTGCTGATGTGAGAAAATGCAAGAGCCAAATGCAAGTCTACAAAAAGAAACAAAATAAAGAAGGGTGGTGGAACACTTTGTTGTCCATGCTGTCTTCTTCTGCCTTCATTCTGAGTCAATTGATTGACAGGCCTTCTCCTGACTTCTAACTTTTCTTCATCTCAACTCTGAAGGCCCTTTTTCATTTAGAAATGCTCTTCTGTGGAACTGCATTCTCCTTCTGCAACTATAACATCTGTACCTCCCAGCTATCAGCCACACTTCTGCCGGACAGCTCCTTGCTTTCCACACTTTTTGATTTAATGATTAACTTTCTTTTTTCTCCTAAAGATGGCATTAGTTTAGAATTCCTCACCCCCTAGGCCTTCTGCTATCTCCCACCCTAAATAATTCCTATTATTTGACTCCCCTCTTTCAATTTTCATAGAGCAGAGAGTTACTGGTCAAAGTCACAAAACTGGTCTGATCTGCCTGATTATGAAGTCACACAATCTACCTCTCCTACACTAGAACCTCACTATTTCCTGCAGTCTTTTTATCTGTTCCTTGTTGACATTGTGTCACATTTTTCATAGAAGCTTTTTCATGTCTTTTCCGTCTTACCTTTCCCAGCTCCCAGCCTTGAACCATCCTGGTAGATCTTCACAGTTGGCCTCATCTCTTCATGCTGATCAAAGTTCCTGAAGCTTCCTATTTTTCTTCTTTAAAATTTTATTGTAACATACTCATTACTTTCCTTGATCTCTCCTTTTCTAGATAGAAACAGTTCCTTCTGCTTTCCAAAACCAACATTACCTTCAAGGCTCTTGATTCGAGCTCTTTTAACTCCTTGTCAAACTTTATGCATTAAATAATCCGATAATATTTTATGATCTTCAATATTTCCCCTTCCAAATCTCTTTTACTTACTATTGGGAAACAGTTCTCCATAGGTCTCCTATGTATCTTTCTGTCTTTGAGCAGAGGCATGACTGCCTTTGTTCTGGACTAGTATCCCAAGGATGTTTATATAGCAAATAGCCTTGGAAGACAGAGAGTATCTCACTCTCTGTCTCACTTACTGTCCATTATAAAAGATTTGGGATCTCTAAACCCAGCATTTCTCTCCTATAAAGAGACCCACTGTGTATGTAGGTGTCACTTGGCCTTCTCTCTGTTGCCCACAGGACGGGGACATACAGGAAATAGCATGAGAAAACACTTATCCTCTGGTTACTGCTATTGCAGTAATAAAGTCCTTTGTCTCTGACTCAGGGGCTGCATCTTCTGCCAGCATCCGTGGAACTGTGGCATGCTAACTTGATAGCTTGGAAGCGGGTTAAGTCTCAGACCCTTTACAGCTCTTGACACTTACAAATAACGTAGGTCTCCAAACCCTTAAATAATCTTCCTTCAGCTCTGGTACTGCTTTAATTTTAGTCCTACTTTCCCTGGCATCCACTGTGCAACTTCTCAAAAGTAACATCTATGCTGTTTCTCAAATTTCCCTTACTATGTACTCATTATTACCTTGAACTGGACTTTTGCCTCCAATCCTTCTAAAACTGCTCCCCGAGAGTCACCTGTAATTTTCTAATTACTAAGTTCAGGGAATTATCTTTTATTGGTCCGCATTATATAAAAATATAACCCTGACCATATTATATCCTGTTAGGATGCTTTGATAACTCATTTTCTGCAGAATAAGGTCCAAAGAGTTTAGGCTGACATTCCAGGCCATCCTTTTATAATGTTATCTTCCAAGTTTCTCTCACATGTACACCTTTTCCCTGACAACTTGGATTATATCCTTCACTCCTACAGCATACATTATACATTCCTGTAAAAGTATGTTTCCATGTTAGTTCTTCTGATTCCAATTCTGTCTTTCCTATCTCTCTTAAGCCTTTAAAGATTAGCCGAATAATGTTTCTATTTGAAGCTTTCCCCAATTCTTTTTCCTAACCTTTATGGTATTACTAGAAGATAGTTTCAAAATCTGTCTCTTAAAAGACTGAAAATAATGTTCTAAAATGACCACTTAAAATATAATCTGATTGCTTCTTAGCCTTTTGGCTAAGATCAAGTATAATATGATCTGATTGTGTGAAGGATAGACTCTTCAAATACCTCATGTAATATATAAGGTCTAATTCCTTGCATCTTTTCTCAGACAAAGCATTGAACAGTTATTCACTCTCATTTCATATCTTTGTTATGGGTTCTTGAAGTATTTCCACATAGTTGGGACCAAAGATTGGTTCAACAACTTGGGAAAGCATAAAAGTTGACATGAACATATTTGCAATGTTTTATTTTAATTGAAAACATATAAATGTACATTCATTTGATAACCTTTTGATATAGGTAAAGGCCTCGTAAATATGCATGTATGTCTGCCAATTCATGTTCCGTGTCCACTGTTTGATTGAATCACACCCATAAAGTGTAATATTCAGTGTCCCATTTAACTTTCCCTAAAGTGGCTTAAAACTTTGCTAACAATCTTAAATTCTCTCTAGAGTTTTATACTCTCTTTTCTTAATCTTTTATAACCCATATCTGGTTTGGTGGTGTTTTTTAAAACTTGCTTTGATTGTGTCTTTCTAAGGCATTCATTGTAGTTTCAACAGAAACAACTCTTTCTCTTTGGGCATTCATATTTTATTGGAAAATGTAATATTTACTTAAATAACATAATTATAATACAAATATAAATGAGGCAAATGAATGTAATGGGATTTTGGTGAGCACAGAGCTCTTGCTGTGGTGGTATAAGTGCAAGACCATCCTGGGGTAGCCCACAGCCGAAGCTTTTGGTTTGGGAGGAGGCCCAGTCAGCATGACTGCCCAGGGCATGAGGCGCAAGGCCAATCTGAATAGTTGTTTTTTTTTTTTTGGGTTCTCTTTAATTTATGATTTATTGATGGAGAATATGAAATTTTCATTAAAACAGACTGCTGTTTCTCACTCATTTGTCACATTTTTAATTTGTATTTTAAAACATTAATAAAACTGACACAATTAATTATTTTTCAAAGTGTCAAATATATTGAAGATGTGGGACTGGAATGAAGCTTCATGTTGTAGCAGAATGAGGCATTGGTTCAAGAAAATGATCTCCTGGTTACACTGAGATCTTACCCCTTCCTGAACCTTATGGTCAGATGAATTGTCTCTGATCTCTTAGTAGATATCACTGTTTACAAAGTACTTTCATTATTTTAATCCTGAGATATTTTCCAGTAGTGCTTGGGGAGGTCCTGGTTTATGTCTGTGGTCTTAGTATTATTAATAATGTACCCCTGGACTGTCTTCATTTGTATGACAAATTGTATCATGTTCTGAGTCCAAGACAGTGAGGGCTCTTGAGTTAGACATAACTGGTTCACGTCCTTGGTAGCCACAAGACCTCAAGCCTGTTTTCCCATTTGTAAAATGCAGAAAATAATAGCACCAACTTCATGGTATTGTCATGAGTTTAGATGATATGATATAATATGCCTGGCATATACTAAGAGATCAATATATGATTGCTGCCACCCTATTTGTGGTCATTATTATCATTAGACCCTGCATGGGGCTGGTCCAGACTTTGCTCTCAGCCTCACCTCACTCTACCCTCCCTGTTGTAGCCTCTCTCTGGCAACTCTGGACTTCTTTCAGTTCCATGCGTATGTCTTTGCCACAGGGACTTTGCACCTGCTGCTTAATCTTTTTTTATTTTTTTATTTTTTATTATTATACTTTAGGTTTTAGGGTACATATGCACAATGTGCAGGTTTGTTACATATGTATCCATGTGCCATGTTGTTTTGCTGCACCCATTAACTCGTCATTTAGCATTAGGCATATCTCCTAATGCTGTTGAATAGTTGTTAAAGCAGAAGGTTAAGAGGGCTTCTAATGTACTTAAAATTAATTCCTATTTTATGGAATTGGTATATCTGCAGGACAACAAAACAGAAATTGCTCAAAATTCAAACATAAGTGGCTCAAGACTTGAGCTAAACCTTTGGTAAACCTGGGATTTTATGTGAAGCCACAGACTATTTCAATCTCCTCCTCATTCCAAATGAAGATTAAACCATCAGGCATGAGTCTCGTGTCACTCAAAGTTTTATTGCTTTCTTTTGCCCAGTGCCACAAAGCAGAGATAAAAGATGTCACCTGGGTGAGGTTAAAATGGCATTCCAAACCAAGAGACCAGGTGTTAATTATTAGTTCTGGTGTGCCTATGGAAGGACAGGCATGCATGTCTGCCTGCTGATGTGCCAGAAGCATGATCAAGTACACAGATGGACTGAAAAGCATTCCATAAACCATGAAAGATAATCCAATCCATAGATATTAAAATAGAACGTTACCATGCACTATGGTTAGGAGGGTAAATGAAACATGAAACAAGTTACTTCTGGGATGGGTGGGATAGATAGTAATGAGAACTCGATAAGCAGTTCTTACATGAATAAGGAGTGGGTTGACTTGTTCTATTTAGTATATGATGTCCAAGGGTTCCTTCTTTTTTTTTTTGAGACGGAGTCTCGCTCTGTCACCCAGGCTGGAGTGCAGTGGCGCGATCTTGGCTGACTGCAAGCTCCGCCTCCTGGGTTCACGCCATTCTCCTGCCTCAGCCTCTCCAAGTAGCTGGGACTACAGGCGCCCGCCACCACGCCCGGCAAATTGAACTAGCACCAGGATGGGTTTTGAATAGCCCTGAATCTTTGAATGGGTCCATCTTGGTTGAGCAGGATCTGTGGGTAAGTGAGCACATTTCCACAGGTGAGGATAATCATCTGGATAGAAAAGCTGAGGTCTCCTTCTGTCCTTCTCTCACTCTATTTTCCCCTCCCTCCCTGCCTTTTTTTTTTTTTTTTTTGGAAAATATGAAGACATTTTTCAGCTCCAAGAATTTCTGCTGTTACAGCAACATATGTGGGAGTATGTCATTTGAAGGCAAGAAGATTATGATAAAGTGGGCTGTGTTACACTAAAAGCTGAAGGCATAGTGAAGAGGAGAAGAAATACGATTTTGAAGAAGACTGGATATTCTCAGTTGACAAATAGTAGCAATTTTTAGCGACCAATTATGGAATACCTAGTTGGCTTTTTTTTTTTGAAGCAGCAGTTTTTTTTCCTCCATTTCTTTTTCCCTTCTTATTACCCTTTTATCCTCACAGAGAATAATAATTTTGGATACAATTTTTCACTTTGTCTCCCAGTATTCATATATTGATGGTTATGAAGGCTGAGCACATAATAAAAAGAATCAGTAAGACATTTTAATTTCAGACACATTTTTTTGGCTTATTTCAAATGATCCAGTCCTAGAAAAGGGTTGACAAAGCCAAATAGAATAATATGTTAAAGGGTAATATTGGAATGTACCATGGTAAAAAGAAAGTGCAATTTAGAAGCACCAAACCCAGGCTGCAGTTCCAACCCATCATTTAGTAGTAATGTGACCTGAAGCAATATCACCTCATTTCTGCAATTTTCACTTTCCCCATCTGTGAGGTGGTAAAAACAGGATCCTCCTTATACAGCTGTGGTGAGAATTTATGAGAAAATATTTCTAAAAAATTATTTGGGAACTATGAACAGCTATGCAAATATTAATTCCCCCTCATTATTATCCCATCTATTCTTTATACAGAAGCTGTCTTATCACTGCATCAAAGAACAACTTTCTGACAATATTAGTAGATTTCCATTCATTCTGAAGATTTCAATTGGGTCCAGTGCATCTACCATTTACTGATAAAATAGTTTCATTAATCTAGGCTGCTTTTCTAG
This sequence comes from Symphalangus syndactylus, assembly GCF_028878055.3. Lineage (NCBI taxonomy): Eukaryota > Metazoa > Chordata > Mammalia > Primates > Hylobatidae > Symphalangus > Symphalangus syndactylus. The sequence goes on along the minus strand of NC_072429.2, from coordinate 71,207,924 downwards.
AGTGATGTGGCAAGTTGGATGATGACTGAATTCAGTTAAATGTGGAGTATTTCAAGTACATAAGTCCTGTAAGACAGTGTCTTCAGGAATGATAATTCAGGCCTCCAACATCCATAAATTTTGGGGAATTGTTTTAGGCAGTAATATCTAAAATAAATTACTGACTCAACTCTTCATTTCACTTTTCAAAAGATACAATTTTGGCTTTGGGGGCAGATATTTAGAATCTTCTCTGGTCAGAGCCGTGACAAGGGAAATGAAATTACAATGAATCATGGGAGGAGGGATCCAAAAAGCACCTCCAAGTTAGGGCCCAACAGAGAAGCCTAACGTTAACCTGGAGATGATAAATGCACGCAGGTCAACATACATTTAATAATATTTTATTATGATACTTTGAATAAGGCTGAGTAAGAAATACAAGGTGGTATTTGCAAACGGTCAAAAATGTTAAGCTTTCTTTGAGTGCTAGAAGGGAAATGCACTAGCCTTACTACTAGTGTGTGTTTTACTTTGGGACTTTTAGGTATGTAGTATAAAGGACTTTCTAGGCTTAAAGAATTAAAGAACACGTGATTATGGCATCCTCATTCTTAGATGGCTTGGAAAATGAATGATCTTAGCTTGGTTTGAAAACTATAGAATAGAATATATTTTTAGCATAATAAATCTTTCAATCCTTTCAAAAAACAGATCCATAGAAAGAGCAAACAGATGGAAGCCCATGTGCTGTTTTGTAACATGTCCAGGGTTTTAAAATTGGATAAACACTGAAACCCTGCAGCGGCAAATCTGTCCTTTCTCAGACAAAATCCTATGAGATTAGGAGAGCTGCTGTAATAAAATATGCACATTAAAAAAAATCCAGGTACCCCTGCCAGCTTCTCTGCTAGGGCCATATGATGAATGGCCTCATAGCATGAACATTAACCCATTTTTTATTAATGGAAATATGTATAAGTACTTATGGGATGCTTATTACTTTAACAACCCAAGCACTCAGGACATTAGACGAAACAGAGAATCATACTGAAATTCCATAAAAACTAAGCTATTTTCCCAAAGGCGCTCAGCCTATTACTTAACAATATAGTAATTTAAGACCATGTATACAATTTGATTTTTTTTTTGATTATTAATACTTAAGCTGGGTCCTCATGAGAGAAGTGGTTAGAAACAACTTGTAGGCCAGGTGTGGTGGCTCATGCCTATAATCCCAGCAGTTTGGGAGGCTGAGGCAAGTGGATCACTTGAGGTCAGGAGTTTGAGACCAACCTGACCAACATGGTGAAACCCCGTCTCTACTAAAAATACAAAAATTAGCTGGGCATTGTGGCAGGCACCTGTAATCCCAGCTACTCAGGAGGATGAGGCAGCAGAATCGTTTGAACCCTGCAGGTGGAGGTTGCAGTGAGCCGTGATCACGCCATTGGACTTTAGCCTGGGTGGCAGAGTGAAACTCCATCTCAAAAAAAATAAAAAAGAAAGAAACTTGTATTATTTAACCTCTCAATCTCTCCCTGCTAAGTCACATGATATATTCTAAAACTAAACACAAATAATTATCGAATTATCTAATATTACAGAAATTCAAGCCAGGACCCTCTTCAATACACTGGCCAGTCAAAAGATGATGATAATAGCAAATAAATGTTTACCACTGTTTGATCCTCTCCCTGCAGCATTCAAATTAAAACAAATATGGCAGAGAATGAAGAAGCAAAAGCAACACAAAGATGCTATGTAGCTATTACTGCTGCTTACATTTAGCCATCATAAATGGCACAGAAATTGTGCAAAGGAAATAGCAACATATTTGGAAGTTATACCCGAGAGTGCTTTGGATTTTAATCCTTTGTGTTCAAAATTACTGACTAGTGAAGAAATTAGTTCCTTTCAAAATATGGATTTTCTTCTGCAATATCATGTCCCAATAGGGAAGACTCTAAGGAGTCAATTACTTCATCCATGCCTCCATTCAACCTCACTTTTATTTTCTTTAAAAAGATAAATCTCTAAAGGAAAAGATTTACCATCCTTGGTAACCTAGATACACACTCTCAGGAAATATCTAAATTAATCTTCCGTGCTGCAATTTATACCTATTTCCTTTTATTCTTTCCTCCGTGAGGTACGGGAACAGCTGTCCACAACCTCTGTCATATGCTTGCAAACTATTCTTATCCCCCGCAGCCTTCTCTTCTTCCAGTTGAATACTCCTCTTCCCCTTCCTTATTGTTCATACGCATAAAAAATTCCACTCCTAATGCACTTTCATTAGGATGCAAAACCCCAACATGTAGACCTGCTACTGCAGTAGGATTTGTGTTCCATGGGATCCTACGGGAGGACTGTTGATAATCGGCAGTTCCTACTTCCTGTAGATACTTCCCATCAACAGATGTTAGAATTAGACTCTTCCAGCCTCAGCTATGACTGAGGTACTGATATGATAGGTAATGGATACCAAAGTAAGTGTAAGAGAAAGTTGCATATGAGATTTCCAAAGAAAAACCATGATGCTAGGATCCACAGCAGATTAAGACCTTAAAAAGGATGTCAGATACGTTATACCATATATAAAGATTAACTCAAAATAGACCAAAACCTGAACATAAGCAAATGCTATAAAGCTCTTAAAAGAAAAGGTGATGGAAAGCCTTTATGACTTTGGATTTGGTAATGATTTCTTTGATATGACACCAAAAGCACAGGCAACAAAATGAAAAATAGATACATTGTACTATATCAAAATTAAAAGCTTATGTGTCAAAGGACACTATCAAAAGAGTGAAAAGAGAACCCATGGAGCAGGAGAATATATTAGCAAATCATGTGTGTGATAAGGGATCGATATCCAGAATATATGAAGAACTCTATAATTCGACAATTAAAAAAACCAAACAATGCAATTACAAAATGGGCAAAGAAATTAGACAGACATTTCTCCAAAGAAGATATACAAATGGCCAGTAAGCACATGAAAAGATGCTTGACATCATTAGTCATTAGGGAAATGCAAATCAAAACCACAGTGAGATACCACTTCACACCCATTGAAACGACTATTATCAAAACAACAGAAAATAACAAGCATCGGGGAGGATGTAGAGAGATTGGAGCCCTGTGTACTACTGGGGTGGACATAACATGGTGTAGCCACTGTGGAAAATGGTACAGTGATTCCTCAAGTAATCAAACATAGAACCACCATATGATGCAGCATTTCCTCTTCTGGATAAATACCCAAAAGAACTGAAAACAGGGATTCAAAGAGATATTTGTACACCCATGTTCATAGCAGCATTATTTACACATACGAAAAGGTGAAAGCAACCCAAATGCCATAGATGGAAGAATGGATAGACAAAAATGTGATCTCTCTCTCTCTGGAATATTATTTAGCCTTAAAAAGGAAGGAAATCTGATGTATACTGCAACATGGATGAAACCTGAAGATATTATGCTAAGCTAAATAAGCCCATCACAAAAGGACAAATACTGTGTGATTCCACTTAGATGTAGTGCCTAGAGTAGTCAAATTCATAGAAAGTAAGCGGTGGTTGCCAGGGGCTGGGAGAAGAGAGAGGAAAGAGGAATTAGTGTTTAGTGGGTTCAGACTTTCAGTTTGGGAAGATAAAAAAGTTCTGGAGATGGATAATGGTGACGGTTGCACAACAATGTGAATGTACTTAATGCCAAAAACTGTACACTTGAAAATGGGTAAAGTGGTAGATTTTATATTATGTATATTTTACCACTATTTTTTCAAAAAGGAGCCAGAGTGCAGAGTAGAGAGTGGGGGACTTTGAGGAGGTCTACGGAGGAAGCCTTGCAAGGGATCCCATCCACTCTCACTCTTCCCAGAGGGCAGGTCCCTCCTTCATTGCAGGTCTAGTGATGGGGAACTGGGGCAGCTGTGGGACACTCAGCTTTGTCTTTGCAACTGGGACGTCATGAACCAGTATCTATAGAGAAGGGGAGACTCATTGCTTTGGTTTCATTACACTAAAATTGCTTCTTTGGGATGGGCCTGCATTTGCAGTTTTGGGAGATGAGAACATGAGTGTGCGTGGGGTCAAGCAGGAGAGAGTCATCAGATTTCCTTAGATACCACCCAAGAGGCTTGTTTTAGAGGTAAGAGGGTCTCAGCAGCAGTGGCTGGCGGCACTCCTTGAGATGCCTGGGAGGTGAGGGAAGCCTGGGAAGTAACACCTGGCCACTACAGGGGGGCTGGGGAACTGTTGGGGGCAGAACCCAGCAGGGATCTTCCAGAGTACAGAGACACATGGTGCAGAGTCAGCTTCCAAACCCCTGCTGGGCTGAGGAGCAGGAAGCCAGCTTACAGGGATGCTAGTTCACATAAGAGCGGTCTTATTCCCTTGCCTCTCACCCTACTCCTGCAGGACGGATACAGGAAGGGGGTGGCATGAAGGTGGCCTAAAGTGAGCCAAGCTGAGAAGGCAGAGATTTGATAATTGGTTAAGTTCCAAGTTTTGAGTAATACTTTGAATTGCACAGCTAAGACTGTGTTTGCCACATGAAATAGCTCCCCCTGAGTGAGAAGAAAAATTATGGGGTCTGTGGACAAGAACAATATTACTTATACTGTATAGAGTTCAAAGGGGTGGGAGAAATTTAAAAAAGGCTTATTGTGATTGTCAACCACCTCCCATGCTTGTTGGGTATACCAGCTTCAAGATGGGGCTCCCAGGGTACTTGAAGAACTGGTATAGGCTTTCATGGAAAGCCCTTAGAGGTGTAAGTAAAGCCTGTGGCCCTTAGGGTGACAGGACACCTGGGCTTTGGTCTGCTCTCAGCTCCAACACTTAGATTGCTTTGCATTTCCCGTGTCACCTGAGACCATTTACTTAACCTCTTCGGGCCTCGGCTTTTTCATTTGTAAAATGGAGCTAATTATAGTATCTGCCAGCTAGATGGTTCTTAGAATTCATGAGACAATGAAAGTAAATGCTTAATAAATGTGAGCTATAATTATTATTATGGGTAGAAAAATTACAGGTGTTTGCCTCTTGAGAATTTAGTTTCAACAACTTGAACATCATGAATCTTCTATCTGAAATCCTGGAAACTTGCATTTGACAAGGAGCTTGGAAGCAGAGTATGACAGGTATCAAATCCCAGTTCGACTGAACTCAGATCACGATTAATGAAGGACCTTCCATGAACAACACCCTTGGCTGGGTCCAGGGTCCTTTTGGGAGACAGTGTCTGTGCACAGACTCCAATGCATGATAACCTGTTTCCCCAGGCTGGATTTGCTTCATAAAACCTTTACCACGGCAACAGGGATGCACTTACAGAGCACTGCAGCTGACACTGTGAAAAATATCACCTGTTCTCAAGGTACTCAAAATTGCACAGCATGACTCATGGTGGCTTTCTCTTTCTGGCTTCTGCTGGGTCATAAATGCTGAGCAAACATACGCTATTCAAGAGGTTCCTGAGTTACAGAGATCCCAGATGAGGCAGACAGCATGTCAATAAAAGCAGAGATGAAGGATTTGCAAAATGACCTGCTCAGAACATGAAGGAGTGCTCATTACTTTAACAAATATTCCCTTCCTCCTTCTTAGGAGCCAAGGAAGGCTGGGCACTAGGAAAACAGTGGTGAGCCACGTGGATGGGTGCCTTTCGCTCAGTGAGCTGCTGGGATTGGGTGGGGAGGGGTCACAGTGAGAGAGATCATGCACACAAATAAATGATCCCACAGTGACACCTGTCATGGACAGTCGTTGGGAGGTCAAGGAAATGAGGTGGTGTACTTAAGCTGAGATGTGAAAGAAAGGAAAGATCTCCATCTTGGGAAGATCCTGGCAAAGATTCCAGCCACACTGAAGAGCCAGAGGTCAGAGAACTAGGAAGGTCTCTGAATTTGGAGAACCCTATCCTAAGTTTAGATTTTATTCTAAATTTAGTAGAAAATCATTAAAGAGTTATAAACAGGGGAGTGAGGTAAGCTGATTTATAGTCACTTAAAAAAGATCACTGTGGCTGCTGTTGGAGATTAAACTGGCTAGGAGGTGGGGGCCAGGGTGGCGAGAGGTAAGCAGAAAGAGATTGAATGATGAATCATGGCACCTGGACTAGGGTGGTGGAGGTGGAGAGACAGTAAGTGAGAGATGCTGACTGTGCTTGCTTCTTTCTATGAAAGATGAGAACACCTCACTCAACACTTAAGCATAGAGCCTGTGGCACATGATGACTGGATGTTGTCTCAAATGCGTTCTCCATTCTTTCCTATCTGTGTCTTGTCTTTGCAACTAGACTGTCACGTCATTCAATACATAGATACCAAGCACTGGCCCTGTGTGTGGCACTGGCCCTCCCCATCTAGGAGCTTTCCAGAAGGGAGGAAACATAAAGCAAATATACAATTAACCAGCAAACACTACAGCATCTGGCAGGCGCCATAAAGGCAAAAATATCAGTCTTGTTGAAGGAGACGGCAGCAGCCACAGGAACACACAGCTAATTCCTGAAGAAAGGTTATTTAAAATGACCTGGGAGGTCACCAAAGGGTTCTAAGCAAGACAGTGACATGATCAGATTAGCAAATGGATTGGAGTGAGGCTAACAGCGGGACTGGTTAGCAGGCAGTTGCAAGTAGCACGGGATGAGCTGTTGGTGTCGGTAGTGGGGAAGAGGATGGAGGAAAGGGGATGAGTGTAAGATATATTGAGGTGGCGGAATCCACTGGACTTGGTAACTGACTTGATGTGTGTGGGGAGTGGTGGGCTAAGGGAGAGGTAGGAAGAAAGGATGACTTGCAGATTCCCTTTGTCTCTCTGTCTCCGTCCTTCCCTCCCTCCCTCCATCCTTCCCTTCACCTTTGTTATAAAAAAACAAACTAAACAAAGCAATCCCTTTCATTCATTATCTCTGACTGCTTATAGAAGGTAAATTGAATGGTACCATATTTAATTAATCACTGTCTGTTTTTTTCCAATTCCACACACTGTGGGGGCTTGGGGTGTGTGTGTGTGTGTGTGTGTGTGTGTGTGTAGGAACTTACTCTGAATGAGTATACCAGAAAACAGATCACTAGCCTCAAATTCTTTAACAAATTCTATGATGATATTTCACACTTTGCAAAACTCGTAACAACTCCATTACATAGCTATTATTATCCCTACTTCATCGTGGAAACGGAGGTTTAGAGCAGCTAAGCGTCATCCAAGGCCATCTGGCTACAAGAGGTTGCAGCTGGTACTTGAACTTAGGTCTTTACACCTGAGCTTAGTGCTGCCCCAACCCCTGCAAAGGTTGTACAGATCTTCTTTAGTCATGTGTTAGCATATTAGCGGACTAACTTTCTAATAATCAGGCATATTAATAATAAACACTAAATATTTAGGCATATTAATAATAAACACTATATATTTAACAGTTTTAAAAAGCAGATCAGACTCCCCTGGGCCAGCATAATGGTCCTTGATGCCTGATGGGCATATGAGCAAGAGGGTTCAGTGAAAGGTTAGGAGCAAAAGAAAGTTGCAGTGGAACAAATTCCCCAACCTCTTCTGTGTTTTTGTCTATTGGATGATATTGCCTTTGAGATATGAAAATTGAAGAAGAAAATATAATCTTAATTCAGCATTTTGAAGTATTTAAATCTGTAAGAAAAGAATACCAGAACATGTTACAGAATACTGTAAAAAAACTTCAGCAGATTACAGTTCTTTTGAAGGAGACTAGGAAAAATGTGTTTGGTTTGTATGAAAATATGCCCTGGACTTTATAGCAGGAAATCCTCAAAGGAAAGAAAGAATGTTCAGAAGACACTAGCAGAACCAGTGAACTTACGGAAATAGGATGATTCTGTCTGAATGAATCAGAATCGAAATGAAAGGTTATTATAAAATGATCTGACAGAGAGGATCAGAAGTGGGATAAGAAATTTAGAGAGGATAAGTTTAGTTTTGAAAACTTCAAGAGGCAAAGAAAGTAATAATAAATTAATTTAGAGGGAAAGAATTGAGGTAGAAACAATCATAAGATTCACTACAATCTATTTCACAAACTAAGAAAATGAAAAATTTAAAGGAGAACTGTCACAGAGCAAAAAAAAAAAAGTCATAGGTTAGATACAGGGAAGTATACCTAGATACAATTTTGTGACAGACAGATAAAGGCAATGTAACTATGTGCAAATTATCTATTTGTTTTGCAGCTGGGAATTGAAAATCCCACTCTGAACATGCTTGAGGAGGCCACCCTGACAGCCCTGCATGCTTAGAGAAATTCACTGTGCAAATTAATTGGAAAGGAGTTCATTGGAATAAATATATTATTTAGGAAAATGGAAAGGTTGATTTGTGAAGCTCTTTATTCAAGGGATATCATTTATTTATGACAAAATTATTTGTGATGACAAGAGGCATGTGATCCAGTACTTGTTGGTGGGCTTACCGTCTAGATAAAAATGTGTTTGTGGGAAAAGTAGCCAAGCAAAGAAGGATATGATTTTGTGCTTTTATGCTAAGTCAGTGGAATAAACCTCAGGCTTGGTGCTGCTCAAAGGGGATGAGCAGTTGATGAGGGGACTTTCTGGAGGAGGAGGGCTTTGCAGTAAGCTGAAGGATGGGTATCTGGAGAGTTGGGAAGGAAGTCAGGGGGCCTACAAGATGGGAGTTTGCCTTGAGTAGAAGCACACAGACCATGTGTAACCCATGCTTTGGGAGCCAGGAAAAAACCAGCCAACTAGAGTGGAGGCATCTGGTAGGAGAATATGAAGATGCAGGTACTTGGTGTCAACAGAGCAGGTGTTAGATTTTAGACAGTTTGCACTTTATTTGATAGCAATGGAGAATCTGCTGAGTTTCAGATAGTGGAATAGATAAGAATAACTTGAAGTCCCATGCAGAGTGACTTGGGAGGGAAGAGATTGGAGGCATATATCAATAAGGAAGGTGTTAGAATGATAATGATTATGATGATAACAACAAAAATAAAAATAGCAGCCAGTATTTATTGAGGGCTTACTGTGTGCCACCTAGCATTCTAAGTGCTGCATATATATTATCTCACAGAATTCTCTCAGCATCCTTAGGGGAATTATATTATTATAATTCCCTGTAATTATCACATTCCTATTGATTCCTATTCCTATTGATATTATCTCATGCAACAGAGACAGCAAGAAACACACCTGTAGTCCCACAAGGATTATTCAACTTGCTACAACAAAGGTAAGCCTACATTAATGAGAACTCGTCAAGTGTCTTGGTAGGAAGAAGTAGGCAGGGGCTTTTTGTAGGTTTTGGTATTGGCTGCATATTTCTAAGGGGGCGCTGAGGTGAATGGGGATCACCTCTGGATCGGGTGCTATTTCTGAAGTTGGATTAGCAGAAATGGGGATTAGCTCTGGGCCAGTTGCTGCCATGAAGTGGGGATAGCTTAGTGACTGGGTAGTGCTGTAATGCTTTTTTTTTTAGAAAGCAGAGCAACAAAATGGGTCTTGGGAAGTCATTGATAAAAAAGCAGTACTTGTTCAAAAGAAACGGTGTAAGACATTTTGTGGTTGTGGCATGACCTTGGAAGAATCATTATTTTGTGTTGGCTTTGTCTCTGAATTTACCTACCTGCTATCACGGCCTGATTGCTAGCAGGATGAGCTTACTTTCTCACTTCTAGGTTTTACTATCTCACTATTCTACAAACAAATAATGGTGAATCTGAGACACAAGAGAATGGTTTTACACAACTGGTAAGTAGTAGAACCAAGATGCAACCCTGCAGTTGTTTAGGTGTGAGATTGGGAGAGTCTAAACTGCAGACAGAATGGAAAAGAAAGGTGCTGTGAACAAAAGAATTGGAAAAACTTGGTGATTAATTAAATATGAGAAATGAGAGAGAAGTCAGTGAATACAGTGTATCTTGGCATCCTGTAGGTGTACCAAGGAGGGCATCAGGAGGAGTAGAAGAGGAAGAATTTTATTTTAGGCTACTGAAGGGAAATATAGAGCCTAAAAATTAGCAGATGAATAAGAAAGTAAAACTAGATGGTTTCTTAATTAGCATCATAAAATATATTCATTCAATATCAATTAATTTTAAGATTTACATCATTACCTAAAAGATTCTCCCACCCACCTGGCATGGCACTGTGTTAGTTCATATTACTTAGTTCTTAAAATAGCAGTGTATGAAGGAGGTATGACTGTGCATTTTCCAGGGGAGCCCTAGGAAGTTAAAGTGACAGTCTCAAGGTCACAGATCAAGTTAATAGTGGAACTAAGGTTGTATTGGTCTTCTTTGCTGCCCATTACATAATTACTCCAAATTAAGTTCTCTCCTAAGGTACAAACAATATTGGATTTGGATGCATTGTAATAGGAGTAACAGATTTGAATTTGTCTAGTTGTCTGAATATCAGAAAATAATATCTTGACATTACTAAATAAGTTATATAATATTTTTGTTACATACTAGGGTGATAGGCCATAATTTTTTTCTTTAAAGATTTTGTTGTTGTTGTTGTTGTTGTTGGAGGATAATAAATTTCCCTTGCCTAGAAATAGAACCATTGCAGGATTTTTTTTCCATTTTGTGGTAGAATCAGTAGCACATTTTAAGAATGGAATCCTACTGGGTAAATCTGTATATATCCGTCAAATGCCTCTTTCCATAATTCTTTACTTGTGAAATGACAGTATTGTTAGCTAATCCTTCCTCCCCAACTCAGATTTCCCATCTGATGACGGACATCCATGAAGATATTTATAAAACACTTTATTGGTTTGAAGTGTAGCAGAAATTATTCATTTATTGTTATTAGTTTAGATTTTAGAACGATTGAGAATGCGCATAAAAACATTTACAGGTACTATTCTGAGAAAATGGAAGATTTCTGTGAGGAGAGAATTGCAAGCCATTGCCTTCACTTGTTTCAGTCACTGAAGAATCCACTAAAAATTGCTAACAATAAATCCAGCAGGTTAGGCAACTCACCCATAAATTCCTAGGAGAAATAATTTATTGGGTTTCTGTTTAGAAAGTTACTGAAAGAAATGTTAAATTCTGTGGAATGAAACTGACTACTGCAGAGTTTAATGAGGAAAGGTGAAAAACAAAGGACTTAGAAATCTGATCAGTCACCCTCAAAGAAGTTGAGAAATGATGACATTTCCTTTTCTTTATTTTATTTTATTTTATTTTATTTTATTTTATTTTATTTATTTATTTTTTATTATACTGTAGGTTTTAGGGTACATGTGCACAATGTGCAGGTTTGTTACATATGTATCCATGTGCCATGTTGATTTCCTGCACCCACTAACTCGTCATTTAGCATTAGGTATATCTCCTAATGCTGTCCCTCCCCCCTCCCCCCATCCCACAACAGTCCTCAGAGTGTGATGTTCCCCTTCCAATGTCCATGAGTTCTCATTGTTCAATTGCCACCTATGAGTGAGAACATGCGGTGTTTGGTTTTTTGTCCTTGTGATAGTTTACTGAGAATGATGTTTTCCAGTTTCATCCATGTCCCTACAAAGGACATGAACTCATCATTTTTTATGGCTGCATAGTATTCCATGGTGTATATGTGCCACATTTTCTTAATCCAGTCTATCGTCGTTGGACATTTGGGTTGGTTCCAACTCTTTGCTATTGTGAATAGTGCCTCAATAAACATACGTGTGCATGTGTCTTTATAGCAGCATGATTTATAGTCCTTTGGGTATATACCCAGTAATGGGATGGCTGGGTCAAATGGTATTTCTAGTTCTAGATCCCTGAGGAATCGCCACATTGACTTCCACAATAGTTGAACTAGTTTACAGTCCCACCAACAGTGTAAAAGTGTTCCTATTTCTCCACATCCTCTCCAACACCTGTTGTTTCCTGATTTTTTAATGATGGCCATTCTAACTGGTGTGAGATGGTATCTCACTGTGGTTTTGATTTGCATTTCTTTAAAGTTCGTATGGAACCAAAAAAGAGCCCGCATCGCCAAGTCAATCCTAAGCCAAAAGAACAAAGCTGGAGGCATCATGCTACCTGACTTCAAACTATACTACAAGGCTACAGTAACCAAAACAGCATGGTACTGGTACCACAACAGAGACATAGATCAATGGAACAGAACAGAGCCCTCAGAAATGATGCCGCATATCTACAACGATCTGATCTTTGACAAACCTGACAAAAACAAGAAATGGGGAAAGGATTCCCTATTTAATAAATGGTGCTGGGAAAACTGGCTAGCCATATGTAGAAAGCTCAAACTGGATCCCTTCCTTACACCTTATACAAAAATTAATTCAAGATGGATTAAAGATTTAAATGTTAGACCTAAAACCATAAAAACCCTAGAAGAAAACCTACGCAATACCATTCAGGACATAGGCGTGGGCAAGGACTTCATGTCTAAAACACCAAAAGCAATGGCAACAAAAGCCAAAATTGACAAATGGGATCTAATTAAACTAAAGAGCTTCTGCACAGCAAAAGAAACTACCATCAGAGTGAACAGGCAACCTACAGAATGGGAGAAAATTTTTGCAACCTACTCATCTGACAAAGGGCTAATATCCAGAATCTACAATGAACTCAAACAAATTTACAAGAAAAAAACAAACAACCCCATCAAAAAGTGGGCAAAGGACATGAACAGACATTTCTCAAAAGAAGACATTTATGCAGCCAAAAAACACATGAAGAAATGCTCATCATCACTGGCCATCAGAGAAATGCAAATCAAGACATTTCCTTTTCATAAGAGCAAAAACTCTTCACACCAAAATCCAAGATAATATTGAGTCAAACGTTTGATTATTTTGCTTGCTCCAAAGCCATCATAGAAAAATCAATGACTATCTGGACTGTTTTGCTATGTCTCTTTTGGATGACAGTGACATCCGAAGTAGGCAGTAGGCAGTGTCTATTCTTCAGTCCTACAGGGCAGGCCTTGGATGAGCCTGCTCGGTGAGGGAGTGTAGGGCGAGAAGAAGGGGACAAGACTTTTTTCAGCACCACTTGCCACAACCCTAATTAAGGCTTTGCCATGTGAATCACAATTTCCTCTTTCAGAAATGTAAAACCATTGAGACGTTGTCATAAGCAGACACTCTTTGATTCATTCAAAACCCTTTAAAGTATTTTCTAAGGACAACGTTTCCCCCCTACCCTCCTGGCCTTGAAAGATTATTTTTCTAAAGGCTGTTTTCTTTTTCAGTACCTAACACATCAGGGTGTATAAAAAACTGGATTTCAGAATTCTCTAACTTTGGATATTTGCAGAATTCAATGATCTTTTCATTGCAGCTATATTTGGGGTAGAAAAACTCCCCACAGACATAGAAAGACCTGGACATTTTCTGAGCTATCAAAGAACAGTTTCTTCCAAATGGCTTTGGAAGTTCCACATCTGGAGGCCTCGGGATGAGTCACAGTGTGCAAGAAACGGCAGTGGAGGCCCACCATTGGTCTGGTTTGCTTACAACAGGGAAAGGAGCAATTAACATTTAATTCCATTTCTTCTTTAACAGATGCTTCAAAAATAAAGATGCTCCTAGAATCCTTAAGGGAAGAACTGCACTACGACAGGTCAAGAGTTGAAGTTTTAGGGTGAGCTTGGTAGGGCATTCTTTAAGGAAAATACATTATTCATGAATTCATACCACAAAAATATCAAAATGTTCAGCACATCTACATAGTCTGATTAAACTGTTTCAGAGACATATTACCATTGAATTCATCTGCTGCCAGGCTACTTGAGAAATTGCTGTATTTTGTGCATATTTTGGACTAACTGCTTCAAAACCTTGACAATATGTTTAGTTTGCATAAATCAGGCAAAACATATTTTGTTTTGTTCAGCATGCTCTGAACTTTCACAGTTATTTCATTATCTGTTCAGATGGTCCCTCAGCCTTGCTTCAACTGAAACGGAAATTGTAAATGTTGTTAAAATAAAACCTGGCTGATGCATTGGCAGCTGTGTGAGTTGCAAAGGACCCAGGTTCAGGGATCTAGCTTAAATTCGAGAGGCTTATCTTCACTAACGTCTCATGGTGATGAGCATTACTATTCATCACATTTTGCAGAAATCTGTTCAATCTTCCCTATTTAAGGAAATCTATTTTCATTTTAGTACAATCCATGCTACCCCAGCTTCCCTTCTTGGTCTTGAGCATTGCTGATTTCAAGTTTTTTTCTCTTTATAAAATACAGTATTCTAAAATTTGTCCTACTTACAGTGGTGTGATTTAGAATCATTTAATTACAAAAATCTTAATCTTTCTTGTTTTCTCTCCTCTCTCATTGCTATCATTTGTTGTTATTTCAAAACAATTACACTTGAATATTTTTTCTTTTATATTATGTCACCGTTTCTTCATACCCTCATGTAGTTCTCATAAGCTTTTCATAGTAAGGTTTCAATTTTTCGGTTTGCTCTCAGAGTTCTAGGGAATGCTTCATGCCCTCTCCTGACCTTCCTCAAGGACAAAATTGGTCTTCTCATTCTCTCTCTTGCTGTGGAATCCTGCATGCAAAACTTTTCTTTTAGTAAAGAAGTTCAGTATAATGGACTAGATTCAATTCCCTGCCTTTTGTTTTAAGATGTAAGGTATGAAAGATGAGATTTGGGAGTTAGTCAGTGAAGGACTAAGGAAAGTATTAACCTAGTCTCAGTCCCTGTTTGTTCATTCATTCATTTATTCAGCAAATATTTATTGAGCGGTTAAGGTGATATGATAAGCAATGGAGATACAATAGAGAACAATGGTCAAAGGTCTCTGCTTTTCATGAGTGCATAGTCTATGGGGAATGAAGACAGTCAGTTGTAACACTGATAAGTGCTACTACAGGAGAAAGCACATGTTATGTATATTTAAACATTTATACTTAAGAATGAATAGAAAGGTATAAAATAGGCTTTCCTTATTTTTTTTTTTTAGCACTTATGTCTGAGTACATTCTGGATAGAGTTTGCAGTAAAAAATTAAAATATCCATACCTCATGAAAATAACTTCCCAGAAACCATTTCAGAATATTCCAACTTCTCTGTTTTAGCCCTTCCATTTCCATTTTCTTTCTTCCTTAATATTAAAAGGAGGATGCGCTTAGTATTTGCATTAATGGGTACAATTGGCTGCCACTTTTACCTGGGTAGATTTTGTTAAAGAGCTCATGAATCATGGTGGAGAAAACATCCTAAAAATTAAAAGGCATAGTTTTGCAACTTCTTCTTCATGACCTTTAACTCATCATTTTACAAGGAATTATACAACCTCAATAGAAAAATATCTCTTTGCTTGGCTCTGCTTTGTTTCTCTTTAATAACTGTATTGACCTTCTGATTGACTTCTTTAATTTTTCTAGTTATTATCATAGCTCAGCCCACTGTTTTCTCTGTAATTCAAAACACTATTCTTTGGCTCATTAGCTTGCATTATTTATTCAAAGCAATTATTATTACACACACTTGGTGATGTCATTTATGAGAGCTATGGTGTGCAGAATAAAGTAGCAATATTAGAATGGAAACATTTAAAAGGGCAAGTCCTCAATGTTAGAACTTTGCCTAGTATCAATCTAAATGAAAATTAATTTAAATAGGGGACTTTTATCCTCTAAATAATGAAGTCTTTGCCTACTTAAAAACTTCCTATTCTTTTTCTTTTTTTAAAAAACGATTCCTTTAATCAAAATTAGCCAAAGTTTTACAAAGCACTAAACTAACTTTCATTTGTGGATTGCACAGCATGGCTAAAATGATAAAAGATGGGAATCAACAAATACCATTGAAGATATGGAGCAAAGAGAATTCTCACATACTGCTGGAGGGAATATAAATTAGTATAACCACTTTGGAAAACTGGTCGTACCTATAAAAGCTGAACATTTGCCTATTCAGTGACGTGTCAATTTCACTTTTTATGTATATACCCTAAAGGAAGGATAACAAAAAATAATGAACAAGAATGCTTATAAGCAGTACAAGATATTCATAATAGCTCCAAACTGGAAGCTATTTAAATGCTCATCAGTATTGGAATGGATAAATTGTAATCTATTCATACAAGGTAATACTTACACAGCAATGATAAATAAATTAATATGTATCCACAAGGCTGGAATGTACAAAAACATTAAACAAAAGAAACTAGATACAAAAAAAGCATGCACTCTTGTTCTCACTCATAGGAGGGAATTGAACAATGAGAACACTTGGACACAGGGTGGGGAACAACACACATAGGTGCCTGTCATGGGGTGGGGTGCAGGGGGAGGGATAGCATTAGGAGAAATACCTAATGTAAATGACGAGTTAATGGGTGCAGCAAACCAACATGGCACATGTATACCTATGTAACAAACCTGCATGTTGTGCACATGTACCCTAGAAATTAAAGTATAATAAAAAAAGAAGAAGAAAAAAGCATGCACTCATGATTTCATTTACATAAAGTTCAAAAACAGGCAATCTAATTTATGATGATAGAAGTGAGAAGAATACCCCTTGGGGGTGGTTAAGGGGGCTGATGTTTCTATGGGAATGCTTAATTTGTGAGAATTAATTAAGCTATCCACTTTCTATTTGTGTATTTTTTTGTGTGTGTAAAATTCTTCAATAAACTTTCCGGGGGCAGAGAAAGGGAGAGACACTTGTGAAGAGACAAGCGAATCTACTCATTGATTGCATCCTGGGTAGACTCCGGCAAATGAGTAAACTTGACAAAGTTTACCTTTGACAGCCCTTTCTTCACCTTTTAGAACCTCCTCATTAGTCTCACTTTCATGCTGGGGACCTCACAATCTTTACTCTTTCTGTACCAAAATTATCTTTGGGAGATGTCTGTAAGTTTTTGTTTTTTGGGTGTAAACTTAAGTGGCAGTTTCATATCTCCCAGGGGCAGCTGCATTTTAAGTCTTAGGATGTTTCTAATTGATAAAAAAAAAAAAGCATTCAGACTACAACAGGAACTTCAGCAGCAGAGGCAGGTTTGGGGAACAGAGCTTCTGGAATAACTTCATTTGGGCTTTTGCTTGCCCTTCTCATGAGAAACGCCAACACTGGTTGGGCACGGTTTCCTATTCTCTTTATGAAACCATTCTTCATATTCTCCTAGCACTTCCTACATACTTTCACTGTAGAAACCAATACCCCATTTTTTAATATATTATTGTTTCCATTAGATGGTGAGTTCCTTGAAGATAGGGACCATCCCTCACTCATCTCTGTATCTCCAGCAACCAAGTACAGTGTTTGGCTCAGAGCAGGCAATCAATCAAGTTTGCTGGGAATTTTACCATATAGTTAAAGAGCATCTAGTTCCCCACAATTTCTTCTTCTCTAAGGCACAGAAGAATAAGGAAAACTTCCAAATTCCTTTATGATGTCTGCACAACATTGATACCAAAAGCTGAAAAGCACTGCACAAAAAAGAAAACTACAGCCTCAAAGAACTTACGCATATCAATGTAAAAATACTACATAAAATAGTAGCAACCAAGATCTAGCAACACACATTATAATAACACTTTATGACCAAGTAGAGATTATTTCAGAAATACAAGGATGGATTGGTATTAGACTATTTATTAATATAATTTATTATATTTACAGACTTAGGTAAAACATATAGTCATCTCCATAGACCCAGAAAAGGTAGTTGCCTAAATCCAGCAACTATTTCTATTTAAAAAAAATGATTTAAAGTAAGAATTGATAAATATTTCCTTGATGTAATAAATATATACCTATATTTTTATCTATCCATTTGTCATCTGTATTAGTCAAAAACTGGCATCAAAATTACTGGAGAAACAAAAAAATATTCCTGCTGTTACAAAGGAGACAAGGATACCCACCATTACCACTATTATTTAACAAAGACCAGAAAAAGAAATTACAAGTGCAAAAACTGGAAAGAAGAAAGTAAATCTGGTACTATTTTTAGATAATAAAGAATACCCAAAGGGTCCTCTGCTTCACTTTTTTTTGTTTGTTTTTTTTTTCAAGACAGAGTCTCACTCTGTAGCCCAGGCTGGAGGGCAGTAGTGCGATCTCTGCTCACTGTAACCTCCGCCTCCCGGGTCCTGGTTTAAGCAATTCTCCTCCCTCAGCCTTGAGAGTAGCTGGGATTACAGGCACACGCTGCTATGCCCAGCTAATTTTTGTATTTTTAGTAGAGACGGGATTTCACCATGTTGGCCAGGCTGGTCTTGAACTCCTGGCCTCAAGTGATCTGCCCACCTTGCCCTCCCAAAGTGCTGGGATTACCGGTGTGAGCCATGGTGCCCAGCCTGCTTCACCTTTTGACATCAGAGGGCTGGAAGCTCTACCTTCAGATCATGCTAATGCTACCATTTTTTGTACATGGTACAAAATCTCAATTGCGCATGCAATTTTGTACATGGTACATAAATATCAATTGCGCATGCACATGTTTCTCTTCTCATGAATATTCATGACTCCTCCTGTACCTTATGGAATATATATATTTGGTCACCCTGTTCAGCATTAATTCCTGCTCCCTTTGTCCCTCCCTTGAAGTGTTTCTTTCTGGCTTTGGAAAGGAGGCTGTGCTTCCCAGCCTGTTGGAATGGCCACACTGCAGGCTGCAACCCTTTATGAGAAACAAACATCTCCTTTCCAAATTAAAAAAAGAAACGTTTACCTGGAAAACCCAAGAGAATCAGCAGAAATGCATAAAAACAATGAGAGAATTCAGTAAGACATCAATTAATAGAAATCAATAGTCTCTGTATACATAAATACACGTTAGAAGATATAATCGAAGAAAAGACTCCATTTAGGATAGTATTCCCAAAGATAAAACAATGACAATGTGGAAGTAACAACCTTAAGCCATTTTGGAAGAATAAAAAGTAAGACTTGGACTTGTGAAAAGATGTCCCATATTTTTAGATCAAAATATGTGGCAACAGAAAGCTATCAATTCTCCCTTTCAAAATTTATTATGTTAAATTTTTGGAGATAAACTTCAAATGAACCAAAGACTTACATGTTTAAAAAAAATAAAACCATAAATATTGTAGAAGAAAAGGATAAAATAATTTTAGAACCTCAGAATGGGAAAAGCCATTTAAAAATCTGACTTAATATCAAGAAGGTTAAAAAAAAAAAAGAAATCCCTTCTGTATCTGGTATCTGGCATTGTGTGACTTGTTCCAGGTAACTGAAACATTCTATGTAAGATATCAGCTAAAAAAGAAATGATCGAGAAGGTAGGATAAAAGATAACATAAATATGGTTTGGACAGGTGTCTTTTCATGAAATGATGCTCGTTTCTCTTTGCTTTTATGTTCTAGCTTGATAACTGTGACTTGTACAATAAATTCAGCCATGATTCATATGATCATAACTGACATAAGGGATGCCCTGCCTTTCTGATGATTTGATTGTATTTTAGATAAGAATGTCCATCCCAAAACATGTGGATTTTAGGTTGGGATGTTAAGGATGCTTTTCCTCTGCCAAACATCAAGACTGCTTGATGCCAAGCACTAAAACTTTGAAAAATACCTCTTTTTAAACAGAAGTCCTTTTAATGAATACAGGAAATGTTTGGAAGTAACTAAAGGAGGATGGAGGATCTCCTTCAAAAACTTGAGAATAAAGGACATAAGTCTGTCCTCCTCTAATAGCTATACTATAAAATTAACACATAATTGGTCCCATTAGGGACATCCAGGTATATCCCCTTAAGGACACTGGCAGTGAAAGACGAGACTTGCCGTATCTGATGGATGGTATTTCCTTATCTAAACAAAGGAAGAAATTCATATGCCCATCACAAGAGGGCTGGTCAGCAATGGAGACTTGGACAAAGAAGGACAGAGATAAAGCCTCCACCACAGCAGAGCCTGCAGGATCGTGTTGGATTCCTTTCCCACTCTGATGACAGTGATCACAAATCTCTGTTTATCAGTGACAGTCCAGGTTTCTGCCTCTTATTATTTATAGTGCCTTTCATTCTCAAAATAAAATGGATGATAAATTAGATGAGCCTCCTGCTCCTAACCTTGCAGCCTTCTCTGTCCCACCTGTTTTCTCACCTCTGTCCCCTTGGTGCTGAACCCTCTGTGGTAAGTTCCTTCAGCCTGATTGGATGATTTGTTCTGATTTTTGACTGGCATTTTCTCAAGACATTCCTCTTCCCTCATGGCATCTTGAGTGCAAGTGATGCACCCACCACACCCACCTACATTCTAGGCAGGAGGCAGCTTGGTTGTACAGGTAAAAAGCATTCTAGGAGGAGCAAAGGCGAGAGGGATATTAAGCCAATGGGGTTTTAATGTTCTGGTCCCATTGACAGTATGTAAAAGTGTGAGGTAATTATAGTTAGAGTGATCGGTATTAAGACTGAAAACTAAGAGATACAAAGAAAATAATAAGAAACAAAGGCTAATAAGAAAAAAAGTCTAAAAATGAAATACCTTTGCAAAAGGCATTAAGCAATTATTTCTTTAAAAAGAGGACAGGATAAGATTTCAGTTTGGTATTTGTTTCAAAATTTTAAGGCGGAAGGTCTGATTCCATCCATGGTATACTGAATCTACTGGAGAACTGAGAGCATTTGGGATCTTTGGGGCTTCCATAGGAAGAGGCATTCTTACAAATTGATTACCCTTGCCAGAGAAGTAATAGAAGTCATATTTGAGGGCAATATTAACACTATGAATTCATTTTAAAGATGTATTTCTCTAATAAAGTTGAAAGCAGAAGTCTTTATCTCAGAGACCAATGTCCCTGAGCTAATCAAATTTACTTCTCTTTAATCCTCCAGGGTAATGATAGTTGCTGCAAGGAGTTCCAGGGAGAAGAGCTGTAACTACTCCAAGTTCAACATTGTCTCTTTTGTGTGTTTTAATTAAAGTTTAATTTTAATTTGTAAATGTCATATATGCCATTGGGAGAAAATGAGATTTATAGGAGGAGGGACAGCTGATTTTCAGATATTAGAAGAGAAACCGGTTAGGGAAACTGGTTAAAGTGTTTGTCTTAGAAAAGAGAAAGAATACATGATGTTTGAACTTCATCTTCATGTGGAACGAAGTACTATCTCCTTACTTAGATCTGGGCATTTAAAGGAAAACACAGGAGTGTAACTTACTAAATCTAAAGGCAGCTTTTCTGACTGCTAAGATAACTTAATGGACCACACAGGTCCTGCACACAAAACCATGTTATACTTCCTGTATGAAGTAAACAAATATTTATTGAACACTCAGTTTTGGCCAGGCACCATGCTAACATGGCAAGCAACATTTTTCATGATCCTGTCCTCAAGGATCTTATGGTCTAGGGTGCAAAGAGTAATGAACTAAATAGATACAAAATTAGAATTGTGTGAACAATTAAAGGAACCTCATCTTCGCAAAACTCCAAGTAGAATCCTTAACAAGGCTAGAATTATGAGTGCAATGAATGTGTACTATGAGTGTGTAAAAGATTTGAAGCAGATTTAGGGTCAGGAAGTTTCCCTTAGGACATGACCCTGAACTAGATGGATAAGGAGGCATCAACTAGCTGAAGAGCTGGCTTGGGGGTGGGGTGGGGCACTATGTCAAGTACATGGGATCTTTGTCTATTTTCTTACTAAATGATCTAATCCTCAATGGTATTAGAAAAATGTCCCCAAAGACACTAAAAGCTTAATGGCTAATATTTCTAATTGCAAGCATCCTCTGAAACTTTAATCCACTTTATAAATGAAGGATATGGATTCTAGATCACACTTAAGGTTTGTACGGGGGCTAGATTACAATGACTCTTGTTAGAAATAGACTCTGCTGAACAGTTTTCATTCAAGAAACATTTACTGAGTTGCCCATTATATGCCAGGCACTATATTAGGTGCTTTTAAAAACTATGACATGAAACAGATCATTTAGTAGTTCATTCATATGAACTACTTTGTCATCTAAAAATCTAAAGCTTTTATTTATAGTATGAAGCTTCAAAAATATTCAAAAAATATTATGAGATTATTATATAGATTTAGACTGACTTCTGATCAAAGTATAGATTCTAAAATTTATCAGTGATATGCAGGAAGTTATTGATAAAATCTATCCTATTTCATGGCATTGGAGCTCATATTCGAGGACTATGTTTCAGGGCAGTACCGATCCCTGTCAGCATAAGATTCAGTGAAATCAAATTGAAGGTTGTATTTGGGCAAACCAAGAAACACTGCAACATGAAGATTCTTGGCTCTTGTATAACTTATATTGAAACTGTTGGGAAGATTAGCATTGGGAGATTGTCATGGTAGGATATTCTGGCAATATTTCAGTTCTTTTCATACCTCACCTTTACTAAATGTCTTTGCCCTTCTGTTTCTTTCTCTTTAATTTCTTATTTATACCAAAGAAATAAGAGTAAGTAAATTAGTATATCCCTTATTAGCTCATCAGAGGATTTAGAAAAATGCTCATTTCTTTACATGTGCTCATTTTTATCTACATTTCTTTCTTTCATTTATTATTATTTATTATCCTGAAGAAATATGTGACCCAAACGAGACACTTATTCTGGTTTTTCATTTGTGTGACACAGAAGTGGCTGGCTATCACCTGCCCAGATGCCATCTAGATGGTGTTTTCTGATTCATGCTGCTGAGCAGTTTTCTGGGACACAGTGAGCAAGTCAAACACAAATCTGTCTGTCTGGACAATGAAAGGTCAGACTTCACCTTTGTAATGCTCTGAGTAGGGTTCCAAGCAAGGTTATTCTGATACATGCAAAGGCAGATAGAAGCAGGAAAGAACACAGCTGCTCACAGAGCCATTCCGAATGTCTACTTAGGGTGATTGGTGCTTTCAGAAGCCATCAACAAGATCTATATTAGCAGAAAGCACAGTAATAACTTATACCTGCAGGGTGGTCAAGTTTACAAAGGCTTACTCAAGAGCATCTCATGATTCTCACAAGAACCTTGGATCCCAGAAAACAGCTTGCTTGTATTGGCTTTCACACAGTATATGGTTCATATACTCATCTCAAGAGCTCGTTTGGGAGGAGACATGTTTTGAGATATAGAACATAACCTACATGGCTGCGTGCTGCGAACCATATCTTTGCAGCTTCCAAAAACAGCCATAAATCTTCCACTGGCTGTTAATGTGTGCATACTTAGGCCTGGTAGTTTTGTTAAAAATCCCAATTATTTTCCTTCCTTGGGGTTTTTGTAGTGGGCTGCACCCTCTCTAGGGAACCTCTCCTCCTTTTCCTTCGTGTCATTTCCTTCATGCCAATCTTTATCATTCTAGTCACCATTAAGATGTATGTGCCCCAGAGGGGGTGAGGAGAAGAGGAGAGGGAGGGAAGAAGAAAGAGAGATCTGTGATACCTTCTTTAGCTGTGTGAGCCCCCTTCTGCTGTTCTCTCATTCATCACTCACTTATTTCCTTCAGAGCACTTCCAACAATCTGAAATTAGTTTGCTAATTTCTCTGTTTATTGTCTGTTCTGCCCATTAAAATATATGCTCCATTAAAGACCCATCCTTGTCCACTACCTGTCCCATCACTGTACCTGGTGCAGGTACACACTGGACATTCAATAAATACTTGTTGAATGAAGGAATGAAATAATCTTACAGTTTTCTATTAAGGATTTTACTCAATTATGTCTTTGATTAAATTATTCATCTTTTTTTTTTTTTTTTGAGACTGATTCTCACTCTGTCGCCCAGGCTGGAGTGCAGTGGTGCAGTCTCGGTTCACTGCAACCTCTGCCTCCCAGGTTCAAGTGATATCTCCTGCCTCAGCCTCCCGAGTAGCTGGTACCTGGGACTATAAGGCACGTGCCACCATGCCCGGCTAATTTTTTGTATTTTTTAGTAGAGATGGGGTTTCACTGTGTTAGCCAGGATGGTCTGGATCTCCTGACCCTGGCCAAATTATTATTATTATTTTATTTTTATTTTTTTTTTTTTTTTTTAGAGTCTCACTCTGTCCCCCAGGTTGGAGTGCAGTGACATGATCTCAGCTCACTGCAACCTCTGCCTTCTGGATTCCAGTGATTCTCCTGCCTCAGCCTCCCAAGTACCTGGGATTACAGGCACACACCACCATGCCTGGCTAATTTTTGTGTCAGACAGGGTTTCACCATGTTGGCCAGGCTGGTCTTGAACTCCTGACCTCGTGATCCGCCCACCTTGGTCTCCCAAAGTGCTGGGATTACAGGCATGAGCCACGGTGCCCGGCCTCATCATTTTTAATGAATTGAGAGCATGAAGTAAAGTAAAACAATAGGGTTTACAAAGTCTATTGCTGCCCCTTTGCAATGAATAAATTGAGGCTGTAGAAGTTGTTGGTTCTCAAGGTCACAGCCAGGACTAGAGTCAGGTCTCTTTTCTCATCCAGCCCAATGCCCTTTCTACGACATCTTGACTGCTAATAGAGAAGGACATTATTAATGCATGTTTCCAGTAGTCAGGTCTCTTTTTGTGCAAAGGTTACCTTTGCAGGTTTTATGCCGACAGACTACAGAGAAGCATTTCATTGAAGTGGCCAAAGGGGCATAATGATGTTGGTAGGGTTGCATAACTTGAGAACAATTATAAGCATTTTGGTTGGTTATACCATTTAAAAAACCAGACTGAAAATGAGTTTAAGGGTGAGAGGAGCATGAATCAGTCTGGTTAATGAGGGGTAAAAAGGGATAATTTTAAACATCTTTGGGTCAACAGACCCAAAAATTGTTTGGCTACTGATCTTAATATTAATGGCAATGATAACAGTGTATGAGGCATGGCTCTGAGCACTTTGTGTGTATGAACCCACATGATCCTCAGAATTATCCTTGTGAGGTGAGGCTCTCCATTTTTCCAGTGAGGAGACTGAGCTGGTAAGTGAGCAACCGGGATTTGAACCTGGCAATCTGACCCCAGTGCCCAGAGGAAGAGTCGTGGCTATGTCTCATCTTTAACCTAATGACTTGAGATTGATATCTCATTGCAACATCTACTCTAAGGAGCAAAAGACCCACTCCTCTGTGAAATCTGTGGGTTCCAGGACTTCCTTTCCATTTCTCTCACTCAGTCCAATCCTGACGTACCCATTCCATGCTTCTGCCCCAGCTCTAAGAAGCAGGAATAGCTTTTTCCATCTTGGCAGTGCCAACAGTTAGCATAGAAGCCGAATACTACAGACAACAGGTGTTCCAATAGTGTTTGCTCAGTGAGGGAATGAATTTTCAGAACTTAATTGCCATTCCTTTCATTTTATTAATTATGTGGCAAAGCCCCACAAGTCATTTTCAAATGTTATGTTTTAATTAGAAGTTAATTTGGCTTAACCTCAGGGGAGTTGGGGTGGTATGGAGAGCAAGGAAGAAACACACTGATTAAAACTTTTGATTTGGGAAACCTTTAATGGGGGTGCAATCAAATACCAATACTAATCTTCATCAGCACAAGATTTAATTTAATTAATTCTTTTTTATGTTCCTAGGTGTTCAATCTTTCCCCATTGTGATCCTATTTCCAAATGACCATTAACAGTTTTCATATCCTGATGATACTTTATAACGCAAAATAGACTAGATTTTCTAGGCTCCATATTCCATCACAGCAGTGAGTAAAGAGAATGATATGTTGTAACACGTAGGTTAAAAAAAAAAAAAAACCGGGGGGAAGGCGGGTATACTTGCTGTTGTTAGCTGTTGCCTTGGACTACTGAAGAAGCTTCCTTATTTTGTTTCTTTTTTGCTTCTCTACAATCTCTCCCAGCTTCAGTATATTGGCTGTACTTCTTTCTGCTAACAGAAATTGCCCTTTTGTTTCAAAGTCCTTTGATTGCTCCCCACTGCCTTGCGGATAGGGGTGACTCTGTATAAGGCCTGCAGGTCCTCACAAGCAGACTCAACTTCCTTTCCAGACCCTCTCCTGCCATGCCCACTCATGTGTCCTCACTCTGGCATACTGAACCACTTTCTTTTCTGGAACACACCACTCTCTGGTACCCTTGTAAAGTGCCTTTCTGCCTGCACAGACACACTTCTTTACCTGGAATGGAAAGGTAAAGCTATTGCCCAAAGTCAGGACTACTCAGCTCTTCCTTCCTGCTTTCTCTGTTCTTCCAACCCCACTATACCAGCAGCCCAGAAGAAGCACAGTTTGTAACCCTCGTTCATGCTTCTGGCTTCTCTCTGCCCTTGCCAGACATCTCTTCACTCATTTGCATTTCTCTCAGCATTGTATCCTCCTGTCCTTCTGCCAAAACTATCCTTAGGATACTAAATTTTTATGTCACTTTTTTCAGGTAGTGTTAATTCCCTCTCTTTCAGACCCATAAACTCACAGGATTATAGAGAGGAATGAAAGAGGGAACTGATATTTACTAGACAGTCTTATACACCAGGACTTCTTTGGGAGTTTGATATATATTTTAAATATCATGGGTATGTTAAAGTACTATTGTGTCCATTGTATAGAGATGCAACGTTGGTGGTCCAGGTAGGAGGCTACTTTGGTGATGTAGTTCCTAGTTTTCTAGAGTGACTATAATGGCTTTTGGAACATTTCTGCCATTAGGGAAGTTTGGGGAAAAATTGGTGAGATGTTATAAAATAAGACATGGGCATCTGAAACCATTCTGGAGTGGAAGCAGCAGGCAATACAGGGAATGTTATGGAGGGTGGACTGCTGTGTCCACAACAAACAGAGGACAGGGAGTTGGCTGGCTCTTGGGGGTCCAGCCTGGGTCAGCAATCATCTGCTCTGACTCCGTGATGCTGATGCTGTGTATCTGTACTGCCCTTGCTCCTTGTACACCCTGCAACGTGAAGGAAGTGTTTTCTGCCTTCTTCATTTCCGCAGGTGGAGACCATGGACACAGAGCTACAGTTGTCAGCAGTGAGGGTGTGTCTCATGGTGGTGATCATTTTTCTAGGTTGCACGACTTTTCAAAGATTTGGGTGGTACCTTTTAAGGACATTTAGATAGAAATAAATCTTTCACTGAACACCAGTTTTCAGAGATGGATATTTCAGACATTCCACAGCATTCATCAAAAGAATGAAGAAAATCTTTTATTGATGTGAAAGAGATGGAGAAGGAAGCTGTTTACATTTCTACTAATTAGATCATTATTGCTTATCCTGGGCCTGAACTTTAACCAAACGTGAAAACCATAATGGATGGCAGAGAATGCTAGTCTCCATTAGGGGTATCAAATAGGGCCCTTAACAGCAGTGGCAGCAATAAGATGGCTCCCTAAGATGACTGAATTCATGAACGTGCTGAATGAAGTCAGGCTTCAGAGTAGCTTTTAGTTGCAGACTTTCAATATTGTCATCCCCAGTAAGATATAAACAAACAAGTGATGGAAGCAAGAATGGTTACACAGCACATTGCCAAACACATAAATGACCCAAAAAAGTCCTCTAAGTTGATTAAAAAACCAAATAAGCATCTGTTCTTAGTATACTACAACATGTATTTAATTAAAACTAATATAATCTCAACAAAGAAAGAACATCAATACTTTTGAGTGTATATCTAAAGACAATATCTAAGGAAACAAGAATTTTTCTGTGCATATGTGACTTTATAGACTGAAGACAACACTGTGTTATTCTAAGAGCAGTGACTATATGGATGGTAACTACTGTTACCAATAATTAATGCCACGTCTATCCATTTAGGGGTTAATTGTCATGTCAAAGCCCTCGCAAATTGTTTTATCTGCCTTATAGGACTGAAATCATCGCATCAGCTGCTGAAAAATATTCAGCTCTGTAGTAGAACGTAACAGCTGTTTAATACCAAATAACAATACTACATAACAACTGAAAAGAAGAAAGTCAAATTCTGAAACCAATTTACTGAACCAAAATTCTGAAACAAACTACACGGATGAATTAGGTAGGAGGAATGTAATTATTCCAATTGAGATCTGGGCAGGCTAACATGACTAATAATAAACTTATCTTTTACAGAGTTTGATAAGGAAATCAGTTACTTAAATTTTATTTTAAAAGTTAAGTTTTTCCCTTCTTAGAGCCTAGAGGAACAGCTTAAGTGATTCTACATTTGTTGTAGTAAATGTATAAAATTGAAAATGAGGGCATGTTGCTGTTTTGTTTTTTTTTTTTTCCTTTTTCTGTCACATAGTCCTCTTTTAGTCCATCTGGGGAACTTCTACTCCCTCCAAGCTTCTACAGGCCACCTCTTTGCAGACACCTTCTCAGATGTGCCAAGGTAAAGAACCTCCTCCTTGGTGGTCTTATTGCACCCTGATCCTACCTCTATCACAGTCCTCACTGTACCGTATTATAGTGAAGAGTTTACTCAATGGCTGTTCCTCACTAGGCTTGAGGAAGGGACCATGTCATTCATTTTCATTTATCCACTGCTTCAATTCACACTCAATAAATGTATTTTGAAATCAAGAAATGCTTCAGAAAAAAATTAGGCATAGTGGAAACTATTATGACAACAAAATGACCTACAAAAGTAAAGCATCTTGCTATCTGACCTTCAAAGGATTCAGTTCTAAAACCTGAACTACAATGGGTACAATATCCATTTTCCCAAGGGGGCTCACCAAAAACGTGTTCAGAGGTGATCAGTGAGCATGTTCTATTCTTTTTACAGAATTAAAATGTTATGTATTTTTATGTTTATTCTTTTAGAAAAAAAAGGACACTGCTAGCAATAAAGATATCTTAGGTGTTTAGGACAAGCATCTACAAAAATGAGTATATGATGATTACTATGCTGTATAACAGTACTATTTAAATCAAGTAATGGCATATTTTCAATTCAAAAGGCTCTAGTAAAACTTAGCATTGCCCTCATCCTCTCAAGGTCTAACAGGGGTTTAGCTTGCATTGTGTTCCCTGGGGTGGGGGTAGGGGGCATAAAAACACTCAGATCTCAGTTACAATTTTTCTTGCTCACATTTTGAGCCACTAGTGAACCATCTCATACAGGAAACAGAGCAAACATAATGTGAGGGACACTTGTGAGTTCTGGCATCAACCTAGGTTGGAACTGAAGTTTCACTCTTTCAGGAAGACTCTGCACCTATGGGGAAGTTTTAACTTAGTTGGTATTCTTCTTATTGGAAGTCAAACTCTACCACTTTAAGAGCCATTTTTATTATCAGTAACTGTAAATGCAGTGTCACTCCACAAAGTGTCACTTCAGAAACAGAATCTGAAATTCTATCTGTTATAATAATAAACACAACGGCAGCCAATTGCCTCCTTGCCCTTGAGGGTCTGGGGGACAAAAATAATCTCTATAAAAAGATAGTAAAGATTGTGTCGTTGGCAAAAGTTATTTATTGACTCCCAACAGACAAATTAGATATTAAATCTTTTATGGAGCTCTGGGTAATAACCATATTTTTTCAAATATGGAGCCTAAGGGAGGTAGGGCACTGATTCAAGTGAGCTATTGGCCTCATTGGGGATTCTTTACAAACACAGAGGCTTTTGTTGAGGAATAAACAAACTACTTCAGGAATCTTCTTATCATACAAAATTCAAATTTATTTAATAACAAAAATCATTAGCCAAGAGACACAGTGGCCTATAGTCAGGAGTCAGGTACTGAACGCTGTAAAC
Organism: Symphalangus syndactylus; assembly: GCF_028878055.3. Taxonomy (NCBI): domain Eukaryota; kingdom Metazoa; phylum Chordata; class Mammalia; order Primates; family Hylobatidae; genus Symphalangus; species Symphalangus syndactylus. The sequence goes on along the minus strand of NC_072429.2, from coordinate 71,178,339 downwards.
ATTTATGAATTGTAGTTGAAATACAGAGCTGCAGCCTGTTGTATCTTCCACAAAATAAATTGGACTGTTTTCTTGAAGGAGGATAGTTATATTACAATGACATGATGCTTCTGCCAACCTTGGTTTCTAAAGGTCTATTTTTAAAATTATCCTCTCCAGCCTATGAAGCCATTCCAAGAAGCAAAACAAAATATGTTCATACACGTATGTATTTCATGAGACCCTAGATAAAGGCCTGCTCCTATACTTAAATACAGATAATCCTGATCATTTCAGTTCCATGCTCAAAACCTTTCAAAGTTTAAGGCCTACAGATGACATTTAAATTGGTTTTCAACTTGGTTTTCAAGGCCCACCGTGCTCTGGCCTCAACCAGCTAGCCCAATGTCCTCTTATCTTCCCTTTTGCACAGGGACCAGGGAAATGGACTGCAGCCTTGCCAGAAAGCACCCCAACAGGTAAACTGTCCTGCTCTAAGCAAGACTGAAAATCTCTTATCCTTCAGGGCTCATATTGAACACAGCCTCTTCCTAGAAGCCTTTCTGACTAAAATTAATCTGGGTCCTCCCACAAATCAAATTTCTCCTTCAGTTATATTTTTGTATGTCCACGTCTTCAGATACCTTCCTCTTTCGGTACCTGGTGCAGAGCCTGCAGGTACTGAATACATATTTGCTACTTTTGTGTCACTTGTCCTTCTTTTCCTGTCTTTTTAGATACCTGACAGACCAAACATTCTGAGACTCTATGGTCATGGACATCATTGTCTTGTCTGATTCCCTACCCTTTCTTAAAATCCACATTGTGGTTTTCGAGCTTCTAGAAACATAGAAAGGTGCTAAGGAAATTTGTTTCATCAGTGTTTTGAATGTAAATTATTTTTGTTTAAAAGTGTGAATATTGCTATGTTTTGTGGAGTTCTGAAAACCAAATCTGTATTGGATAATAATAATAATAATGTGCTCTTGAACAGTGCATTTTATTTAAAAAGAGTTGAGTCCTTAATGCATATTTATTTGTTATTTATTTAGTGTTTTAGATCGGGGTCAGGAGGAAAGTGTTATTTTAATTTTATAGTTAAGAAAACTAACATTGATTTGCTGAAGGTGACAGCACTACACTAGAATGTAGGAAAAACTTATTCTCTAGTACTTTTCACCTGGCTCTCTGAATTGTGCAAAACACGTGTGATGATGTGACCAAGGGGTCATCTATAGAGTTGAGAAGACGGTGATGGGGCACTCTCATGTGGTCTTCACACAGGGACATAGCTTGAGTGTCTTCCGCATTTTGGAACTAAAGCCTATAACTAAGAGAGCTGTGCTCTAAGACTCCCGTTAAGATACTTCACAATGATAGTGCCCCCAGAGATGGTGCTCTGTTGGCAAATGTGGTCCTGGAGAGGCAGTCAAGGGGTTGCAAGAAGAAAAAAGATAGCGAGAGATTCTCTTCACTTTTTTGTCACTTCCTTGCCCCACCAGATAGTTATCTGGTAACTTGCTCATCCTGTGCCTCCTCCCCTAAAACACCAGTTCTTAAAGGAATTGGGCTTTTCACATTAATCTCCTGGAAACCTACAAATCTGTACTACATGGTAGACTGTCTCTACCATTAGGGGAAGTAATACTGTGGGATTGGGTCCTTGATGAAGTAAGGAAATAGAAATGGAATACCACACCTCCAATGTGGGAGGTGGGAGGTGGGAATGAGCCAGGGGGAGGGAGGGAGAGTTGGCCTTCTTTCTCCCACCAAAAAGAAACCCCTCTTTATCAACACCTCTGTTGGTATGTGTTTAAATTTGACCAGGATTCCCAAGTTGGGGGAGGTAGGTTTAAATATTTAGCTATTTGGGGGTTCCCAGGAGTCGAAGGGCAGAAGGTAGAAGTAGAAGGGCCACTTTCACAAGCACTTAGTGAACCATTCTGTGAGCAAGGCATTATGCTGAGTGCTATGGTAGGATGAAATAAGGAATACACACAGAGCCTGCCTTCAGAAAGAGCTCACCTTCCAGTGGTCCTGTCAGGGCATTCATGCTTGTGTCACCGAAGAATTGTATGTTTGTTTTGGATTACAAAGTCATTGAGATGCAGAGATTTGGGATAAAACTCAATCTTTGTAGGCTAGTCTTAAAACATAACAGGAAAGTTTCCATGGGTATCACTAATCTAGGCAGAGCCTGCAGATTTTCAAACTAGGGGCTATTTTCTTAAAAGTCATAAAAATGCAGAAGATGTAAGTTGCTTCTTAGCATCAATGGCAAATGCAGAATTGCTGTGTGTTTTCCAACCTTGACCCATCATAAACCATCCTGATGAAAATATTTTGAAGGAAAGAGTTCAGTGTTGTATATGAAGAAGGGAAAAGGTAGGGGAAAAAATGAGATAGGTAAACAATGTTGTAAAGGACAAGTGAGATAGGAAATGGGATCTAAGACATGGTTAGACACAGATATAAAATTTTAAAAGTTTTGGTCATGAAAACACATTAAAAAAATTGCAATGCACTAGGAGTCCTCTTTCAGCTGTTTGCCACCCTCCCCACCTTCCAAAAAGACATCCATGGGGTATGCCACAATGGCATTACACGCAACCCCTGGGAGTTGTCATGTATTCACAGCAGTGGGCATAATCGTAATCTAGTTCAGGCTGTGTCCCTGTAAGCGATGTGGATAATTGGTTTCACAGAGCTGAGCTTTGTCAGCATGGGTTATCCCAGATGGATGAGAAAATGCTCTAAACCTGGCAGGTGCTAGATGTTGAATCTCACAAACTTCATTTCACTTTATTAAGCTACTCCCATTTGTAGCACATTTTCTCAGTGATAAAGTTAAAAATATAAGTGGAAAAATAAACTGATCAAACTGACAGGAGGTAAAAGCTAAACTCTTGTGGCCTCTAGGGTGGGGAGAGCAGCCCCCTGGCCTGGAGGTGTTCCACTGCTAATTTAAATGAGGTCAATTTTTTATTACACATACAGGTTGGGGGATAATTTATTGGCAGGATTATGTTTTTTGGTAAGCCATGGAAGTTGGAACTTCTGGTTTCTGAGGTGACAAAATGGGAAGACTCATTTTAGTATACAGTACGTTTCCAGAAGTCTTTGAGCTGACTGTATTGAGAGACTCTTCAAAAATCTTTTAAGATACTTTTAACAATAATCTTTGCAAATTCAGGCAAACAAGGATTCTCTTTTAGAGATTACAAATGTCATCCCCAGCATCACCTGAATCATAAAATAAGGAGCCCAGTAGAATCTGAGGCTGTCATTATTAAATCATATCATATCAAATGTCATATCGTATAATCGTTATTGACCTGGAGAGGTCATGATGCTCAAATAAATAAATTATTTGTAATTTACAAAGCACTTTCACACACTTGATCCTAATTGGTTATCAGATTCACCTAAAAACATTTCTGAGAGTATCTAGCAAGCTCTGTCTGCTCAGGAATTATCAGAAAATAACTTTCCGGACACTGCAAAATGGAACTGAAATTTTCCACATAAGACAGGCACCCCAGAGTATACTTTTCAGTATTCAGTTGATATCATTTTGGTGACAAACCAAAGTTCTCATACAATTACTTTAGCTACTGTAAGATCGAAAATATTTGTTTGGCTTATTTATTCTGTAACAATGGGCCAAAAACTGTTTCCCTGGTATTCATTTCCAGAGGAGTTTTTAGGGCATTTTGATTTACAATTTTTAGTAAGTTAGAGTAAATCTGATTTGATTGGATAGGTACATTAATCCCAATCTTATCTCAAAAAATGACCTGTATATTTCTAAATTCTCCCACAGCACCAGTGGGAAGCTGAAAACCATAATTACTTTTAAATTTGACATGAATCTGTTTTCTGAAACCATCTAAAAGTCACAGAAATAATGATAAAGTAAATTTATTTTTTATATATTTGGAAAGTTACCAAATCGCTGGCTGTATGATTAACATTAGCCAGCTGTTTGCCTCAATAAAAAAGGAGCAAACATATTTATCTTTATGTCCTTTAATACATAAGATCATGTCTTTAATTTCACCCTTCTGTATTTGTGATGAAAACTCAGGGAGATATGCGAAATGCCAGATTTTGGCTGTAAAGAGCAAACCTGAATCTGTGATAATTCAAACACTGACTATCACATTGTCTCCAACCAGGTGGTCACCCCATGACAAACAAACCTGAACAAATATTTCCTTCAGTAAATACTTCCTGGTGATACAAGAGATCATGGGTCATAAATGCGGCTGCCTAATGTAAGGCATGCCAGATGGAGCCTTAAAAGGGTGACTATTATGATCTATTTATTATGTAAGATAGGAGCTTTACTTTATTGGGTATACTTTTTTCTGGGCATTACACACCATATTGCAAGTTGGACAACAGTTTCTGGGGGCCACATATTCATGTATCAGTCATTTGGAAAAAGACTTTACTTCTTTCAAACTCTTTCAAATTATAGAAGCTAATTTGGTTTTTGATGCATAATTTTATGCCTCTCTGAGAGGGATGCTTGCTTGCTTGTGTGCTGTATGAAGAATAACAGGAATATGCTGTTCTTTATCATCAATATGAATAATGGTTGCACAAATATTTCTGGCTTTGTTTGGTATGTGTTTAGAGCCATCTTCAGGAATTTTACAATGTCTTAGGTCCCTTTCCCAGTTCACGCTAATATGTATGAGGTATTTTAGGACATTTGAAGGGTGAAATTCTAATTTTAGTTTTTTGTTTGTTTGTTTTTGGAAATGAAGCCCTCTGATGAACAAAAGACTAAGCTCAAGGTAACTGTAATCCGATTTCCTGTGTCATTGAAACATCTGGCTCCTTGTGTGGCACATGGATTTGCTCATGCATTGTATTTTCCTTTAAACAAATTCAGGTTGCTTTAAAAAATAGCTTACCATTCCATTCACATTACACAACTTTCAGTAGAACTTTTAAAGTAGTAGCAGAAAATATTCAAATCATTTATTTAAAGGGTCATATCGTGGAGTTGCTCCCCTAGTCCCAGAATAGGTCATTTTACGGATTGAAATTTCTAGCCTAGCCCACAACTGTTGTATCTTACATATCAACTCTAGGTCCAGTGGAATTTTCTTTTAAATAGGCAAGTAGAAAATATGTAAAATTTATTGAGTCACTATTTGTCTACTTTGTAACACATCCACTTTTTCTACTTTAGAAAGAAATGTGATCCATATGCTTTTTTTGTCTGGGGTGGTATTAAAACTCTAAATCTTACTACCTCTTAATGATCTTGTATGGATCCCCCCCCACACACATCTTTACCATTTTTACCTATATATTTTCAGTCCAGGGCTATTTTGCCAAATGTATCTGTTAACGTGTGGAAATAATCTTATTGTCATTACCAGTATTTCCTATGGTGACCATATTTCCTAAACCCTAAAATGGAGACAAAATTTTTTTTCCAGTCGTTACTTCTCTATTAGACCCTCAGCAGTATTTGGCCCAGCTGGCCATTCCTTTCTGCTTTAAATAATTTCTCCTTTGGCTGTTTTCTCTCCAGATACTCTTAAGCAATTTAATGACTCTGAATAGTTTCTACATAATGGGGGCTTCTAAATTTGTATCTCTCACCTCAATCTTGTGCTGAACTCCATAATTTTCTATTCAACTGCCTATTAGATCTTGTCACTTAACTGACCAATCAGCAAGTTGAATGACAGATTCTACGTACGTATATTTTAGTCACCTACCCTTAATCTACTCCTCTCCCAGCCTTCTCTATCCTGGGGAAGAATACTACCATCCATGCCTTTTTTTTTTTTTGAGATGGAGTCTTGCTTCATTGCCCAGGCTGGAGTGCAGTGGCGCAATCTCAGCTCACCACAACCTCTGTCTCCTGGGTTCAAGCGATTCCCCTGCCTCAGCCTCCCAAGTAGCTGGGATTACAGGCCCACGCTACCACGCCCAGCTAATTTTTTGTATTTTAGTAGAGATGGGGTTTCACCATGTTGGCCAAGGTGATCTCGATCTCCTGACCTCGTGATCCGCCCACCTCGGCCTCCCAAAGTGCTGGGATTACAGGCGTGAGCCACCGTGTCCGGCCACCATTTTTTAACCTTAACCTTAGGAGTCATCCCATCTTCAATCCAGTAAATGTTGTAGACTCTAACTACACTTGTAACTATGCCTGTAACATGACAAACCTGACCACTTCTCTCTACTTGTTCCATACTAGGACAAACCACCATCACCTCTCTTCTAGGATACTGCAATTGTCTCTTAACCGCTTTCCTCATTTCTGATCTTGCTGAGTCTGCCCAAATCCATTTTCCACTGAGTGGCATCACTTCCCTTCTTAAAGCCATTCAGTTAGTTAATTCTCATTATATGTAAAATAAAACTCCATTTCCTTACGTCCTTACCCTGGCCTTCAAAGGCTTACTTAAGTGGCTCAGTCCTTTCTGCACAAAGCGAACACCTAGAGAAATCAAATGTTGAAACTCTCTGATGAATAAATGACTAAGCTCAAGGTAACTGTAACTGGATTTCCTGTGTCACTGAAACATTTGGCCCTTTTTGTGGCACATGGATTAGTTCATGCAGTGTATTTTCTTTTAAACAAGTTAACATTGCTTTAAAAATATCATTCCATTCACAGTACACAACTGTTAACAGAACTCTTAAAGTAGTAGCAGAAAACATTCAGATCATTTATTTAAGGGGTCATTTTGTGGAGTTACTCCCCTAATCCTAAAAATTCTGAATTGATGGACTGGGGTGGGCTCTGGAAGACGCAGTCAGAGTTATTATGGAAACATTGTCTACATGACTGGTTGACTGCCTACCTCCACGTCCACGTCTCCTCTGATTCTTGCTTTCCTTCGTGGTATTTTAGCACACTAAGCCCATTCCTGCCCTAAGGACATTAGCTGTCTGCTCCAAATGTGTTCTTAGATTTTCACAAGGCTGGCTCCTTCTTGTGATTTGTTTCTTGGCTCAATTGTCACCTCCACAGATAAGGCTTCCCTAATCACTAAATCTCAAGTAACTACCCATTAGTATCTGTGACACACCTGTTTTTTTCTTCCTAGCACTAGCTTTTTCTGGTTCATTAATTTGTTCATTTCTAATCCTCCCTCTAGGATGTAAGTTTGGTAAAAGCAGAAACCAACCCCAGTACTTAGAATCTGATAGGTTCTCACCAAATACTTGAATGAACACATGAATGTAGTATCCGTGTAATCATCAGAATACGAAAGGATATTTGAAATTGATGCTGTACTGGAAAATCTAGGATATTTTAGTTGCTTAACAAACAAGAACGTTTAGAATTGTATAGCTAGTCTCAGGTTTCAAAGCATCATTCTTTGGTTTGAAGAGGGGAGAGGGAAAGGGTGTTATTGTTTATTTTTCTTAAACATCTCAACAACTTAAATTCTAAGATATTTAATCAGAAGGATAAAAAGAATTCCAGGGACCTACGGCTTTATTGATAAGTGCTATTGATTCTTCACTACGCTATCTTCCATATGGCTGACATTATATAAAAGATCAAGGTAAGATACTTAACTGGGTAGGCTGGGATGTCTTATAAACACATGATTTAGCTTGCAGGCTATCAGTAGAGCTATCAGATTGTGGACATCAGTGGTTTCCAACTCTAGTTGTACCATAGAACCTTCTAGGGAAATTTAAAAATATATATATGTCTGGATTCCACCACAGGATAATTAAAATAGAATATCTGAGTATGGGGGGTGGAGCCAAGATGGCCGAATAGGAACAGCTCCGGTCTCCAGCTCCCAGCCCCAGCGACACAGAAGACGGGTGATTTCTGCATTTCTGCTTGAGGTACCGGTTTCATCTCACTAGGGAGTGCCTAACAGTGGGTTCAGGACAGTCGGTGAAGCGCACTGTGCGCGAGCCGAAGCAGGGCGAGGCATTGCCTCACTCGGGAAGCACAAGGGGTCAGGGAGTTCCCTTTCCTAGTCAAAGAAAGGGGAAACAGACGGCACCTGGAATATCGGGTCAGTCCCGTCCTAATACTGCGCTTTTCCAACGGGCCTGGAAAACGGCACACTAGGAGATTGTGTCCCGCACCTGGCTTGGAGGGTCCTATGCCCACAGAGTCTTGCTGATTGCTAGCACAGCAGTCTGAGATCACGCTGCAAGGCGGCAACGAGGCTGGGGGAGGGGCGCCCGCCATTGCCCAGGCTTGCTTAGGTAAACAAAGCAGCCAGGAAGCTCGAACTGGGTGGAGCCCACCACAGCTCAAGGAGGCCTGCCTGCCTCTGTAGGCTCCACCTCTGGGGGCAGGGCACAGACAACCAAAAACTCAGCGAGAACCTCCACAGCCTTAAATGTCCCTGTCTGACTGACAGCTTTGAAGAGAGTAGTGGTTCTCCCAGCACGCAGCTGGAGATCTGAGAATGGACAGACTGCCTCCTAACGTGGGTCCCTCACCCCTGAGCAGCCTAACTGGGAGGCACCCCCCCAGTAGGGACAGACTGACACCTCATTCAACCGGGTACTCCTCTGAGACAAAACTTTCAGAGGAACTATCAGACAGCTGAATTTGTGGTCTCACGAAAATCCGCTGTTCTGCAGCCACTGGTGCTGACACCCAGCCAAACAGGGTCTGGAGTGGACCTCTAGTAAACTCCAACAGACCTGCAGCTGAGGGTCTTGTCTGCTAGAAGGAAAATTAACAAACAGAAAGGACATCCACACCAAAAACCCATCTGTACATCACCATCATCGAAGACAAAAAGTAGACAAAACCACAAAGATGGGGAAAAAACAGACCAAAAAAACTGGAAACTCTAAAAAACAGAGCACCTCTCCTCCTCCAAAGGAACGCACCAGCAACGGAACAAAGCTGGATGGAGGATGACTTTGATGAGTTGAGAGAAGAAGGCTTCAGATGATCAAACTACTCTGAGCTACGAGAGGAAATTCAAAACAATAGCAAAGAAGTTAAAAACTTTGAAAAAAAATTAGAAGAATGGATAGCTAGAATAACCAATGGAGAGAAGGGCTTAAAGGAGATGATGGAGCTGAAAGCCAAGTTTCGAGAACTACGCGAAGAATGCAGAAGCCTCAGTAGCAGATGCGATCAACTGGAAGAAAGGGTATCGCTGATAGAAGATGAAATGAATGAAATGAAGAGAGAAGGGAAGTTTAGAGAAAAAAGAATAAAAAGAAATGAACAAAGCCTCCAAGAAATTTGGGACTATGTGAAAATACCAAATCTACGTCTGATTGGTGTACCTGAAAATGATGGGGAGAATGGAACCAAGTTGGAAAACACTCTGCAAGATATTATCCAGGAGAACTTCCCCAATCTAGCAAGGCAGGCCAGCATTCAGATTCAGGAAATACAGAGAACGCCACAAAGATACTCCTCGAGAAGGGCAACTCCAAGACACATAATTGTCAGATTCACCAAAGTTGAAATGAAGGAAAAAATGTTAAGGGCAGCCAGAGAGAAAGGTCGGGTTACCCACAAAGGGAAGCCCATCAGACTAACAGCTGATCTCTCAGCAGAAACTCTACAAGCCAGAAGAGAGTGGGGGCCGATATTCAACATTCTTAAAGAAAAGAATTTTCAACCCAGAATTTCCTATCCCGCCAAACTAAGCTTCATAAGTGAAGGAGAAATAAAATACTTTACAGACAAGCAAACGCTGAGTGATTTTGTCACCACCAGGCCTGCCCTAAAAGAGCTCCTGAAGGAAGCACTAAACATGGAAAGGAACAACCGGTACCAGCCCCTGCAAAAACATGCCAAATTGTAAAGACCATCGAGGCTAGGAAGAAACTATAGCAACTAACGAGCAAAATAACCAACTAACATCATAATGACAGGATCAGATTCACACATAACAATATTCACGTTAAATGTAAATGGGCTAAATGCTCCAATCAAAAGACACAGACTGGCAAACTGGATAAGGAGTCAGGACCCATCAGTGTGCCGTATTCAGGAAACCCATCTCACGTGCAGAGACACACATAGACTCAAAATAAAGGGATGGAGGAAGATCTATCAAGCAACTGGAAAACAAAAAAAGGCAGGGGTTGCAATCTTAGTCTCTGATAAAATAGACTTTAAACCAACAAAGATCAAAAGAGACAAAGAAGGCCATTACATAATGGTAAAGGGATCAATTCAACAAGAAGAGCTAACTATCCTAAATATATATGCACCCAACACAGGAGCACCCAGATTCATAAAGCAAGTCCTGAGTGACCTACAAAGGGACTTAAACTCCCACACAATAATAATGGGAGATTTTAACACCCCACTGTCAGCATTAGACAGATCAACGAGACAGAAAGTTAACAAGGATATCCAGGAATTGAACTCAGCTCTACATAAAGTGGACCTAATAGACATCTACAGAACTCTCCACCCCAAATCAACAGAATATACATTTTTTTCAGCACCACACCACACCTATTCCAAAATTGACCACATAGTTGGAAGTAAAGCTCTTCTCAGCAAATGTAAAAGAACAGAGATTATAACAAACTGTCTCTCAGACCACAGTGCAATCAAACTAGAACTCAGGATTAAGAAACTCAGTCAAAACCGCTCAACTACATGGAAACTGAACAACCTGCTCCTGAATGACTATTGGGTACATAATGAAATGAAGGCAGAAATAAAGATGTTCTTTGAAACCAACGAAAACAAAGACACAACATACCAGAATCTCTGGGACACGTTCAAAGCAGTGTCTAGAGGGAAATTTATAGCACTAAATGCCCACAAGAGAAAGCAGGAAAGATCCAAAATTGACACCCTAACATCACAATTAAAAGAACTAGAAAAGCAAGAGCAAACACATTCAAAAGCTAGCAGAAGGCTAGAAATAACTAAAATCAGAGCAGAACTGAAGGAAATAGAGACACAAAAAACCCTTCAAAAAATTAATGAATCCAGGAGCTGGTTTTTTGAAAAGATCAACAAAATTGATGGACCGCTAGCAAGACTAATAAAGAAGAAAAGAGAGAAGAATCAAATAGATGCAATAAAAAACGAAAAAGGGGATATCACCACCAATCCCACAGAAATACAATCTACCATCAGAGAATACTACAAACACCTTTATGCAAATAAACTAGAAAATCTAGAAGAAATGGATAAATTCCTCGACAAATACACCCTCCCAAGACTAAACCAGGAAGAAGTTGAATCTCTGAATAGACCAATAACAGGTTCTGAAATTGTGGCAATAATCAATAGCTTACCAACCAAAAAGAGTCCAGGACCTGATGGATTCACAGTTGAATTCTACCAGAGGTACAAGCAGGAACTGGTACCATTCCTTCTGAAACTATTCCAATCGATAGAAAAAGAGGGAATCCTCCCTAACACATTTTACGAAGCCAGCATCATCCTGATACCAAAACCTGGCAGAGACATAACCAAACAAGAGAATTTCAGACCAATATCCTTGATGAACATTGATGCAAAAATCCTCAATAAAATACTGGCAAACCGAATCCAGCAGCACATCAAAAAGCTTATCCACCATGATCAAGTGGGCTTCATCCCTGGGATGCAAGGCTGGTTCAACATACGCAAATCAATAAATGTAATCCAGCATATAAACAGAACCAAAGACAAAAACCACATGATTATCTCAATAGATGCAGAAAAGGCCTTTGACAAAATTCAACAACGCTTCATGCTAAAAACTCTCAATAAATTAGGTCTTGATGGGACGTATCTCAAAATAATAAGAGCTATCTATGACAAACCCACAGCCAATATCATACTGAATGGGCAAAAACTGGAAGCATTCCCTCTGAAAACTGGCACAAGACAGGGATGCCCTCTCTCACCGCTCCTATTCAACATAGTGCTGGAAGTTCTGGCCAGAGCAATCAGGCAGGAGAAGGAAATAAAGGGTATTCAATTAGGAAAAGAGGAAGTCAAATTGTCCCTGTTTGCAGATGACATGATTGTATATCTAGAAAACCCCATTGTCTCAGCCCCAAATCTCCTTAAGCTGATTAGCAACTTCAGCAAAGTCTCAGGATACAAAATTAATGTACAAAAATCACAAGCATTCTTGTACACCAATAACAGACAAACAGAAAGCCAAATCATGAGTGAACTCCCATTCACAATTGCTTCAAAGAGAATAAAATACCTAGGAATCCAACTTACAAGGGAAGTGAAGGACCTCTTCAAGGAGAACTACAAACCACTGCTCAATGAAATAAAAGAGGATACAAACAAATGGAAGAACATTCCATGCTCATGGGTTGGAAGAATCAATATCGTGAAAATGGCCATACTGCCCAAGGTAATTTATAGATTCAATGCCATCCCCATCAAGCTACCAATGACTTTCTTCACAGAATTGGAAAAAACTACTTTAAAGTTCATATGGAACCAAAAAAGAGCCCACATCGCCAAGTCAATCCTAAGCCAAAAGAACAAAGCTGGAGGCATCACGCTACCTGACTTTAAACTATACTACAAGGCTACAGTAACCAAAACAGCATGGTACTGGTACCACAACAGAGACATAGATCAATGGAACAGAACAGAGCCCTCAGAAATGATGCCGCATAGCTACAACTATCTGATCTTTGACAAACCTGACAAAAACAAGAAATGGGGAAAGGATTCCCTATTTAATAAATGGTGCTGGGAAAACTGGCTAACCATATGTAGAAAGCTGCAACTGGATCCCTTCCTTACACCTTATACAAAAATTAATTCAAGATGGATTAAAGACTTATATGTTAGACCTAAAACCATTAAAATCCTACAAGAAAACCTAGGCAATACCATTCAGGACATAGGCGTGGGCAAGGACTTCATGTCTAAAACACCAAAAGCAATGGCAACAAAAGCCAAAATCGACAAATGGGATCTCATTAAACTAAAGAGCTTCTGCACAGCAAAAGAAACTATCATCAGAGTGAACAGGCAACCTACACAATGGGAGAAAATTTTTGCAACCTACTCATCTGACAAAGGGCTAATATCCAGAATCTACAATGAACTCAAACAAATTTACAAGAAAAAAACAAACAACCCCATCAAAAAGTGGGCAGAGGACATGAACAGACACTTCTCAAAAGAAGACATTTATGCAGCCAAAAAACACATGAAGAAATGCTCCTCATCACTGGCCATCAGAGAAATGCAAATCAAAACCACAGTGAGATACCATCTCACACCAGTTAGAATGGCCATCATTAAAAAATCAGGAAACAACAGGTGATGGAGAGGATGTGGAGAAATAGGAACACTTTTACACTGTTGGTGGGACTGTAAACTAGTTCAACCATTGTGGAAGTCAGTGTGGCGATTCCTCAGGGATCTAGAACTAGAAATACCATTTGACCCAGCCATCCCATTACTGGGTATATACCCAAAGGACTATAAATCATGCTGCTATAAAGACACATGCACACGTATGTTTATTGCGGCACTATTCACAATAGCAAAGAGTTGGAACCAACCCAAATGTCCAACAACGATAGACTGGATTAAGAAAATGTGGCACATATACACCATGGAATACTATGCAGCCATAAAAAATGATGAGTTTGTGTCCTTTGTAGGGACATGGATGAAACTGGAAAACATCATTCTCAGTAAACTATCGCAAGGACAAAAAACCAAACACCGCATGTTCTCACTCATAGGTGGGAATTGAACAATGAGAACTCATGGACACAGGAAGGGGAACATCACGCTCCGGGGACTGTTGTGGGGTGGGAGGAGGGGGGAGGGACAGCATTAGGAGATACACCTAATGCTAAATGACGAGTTAATGGGTGCAGGAAATCAACATGGCACATGGATACATATGTAACAAACCTGCACATTGTGCACATGTACCCTAAAACCCTAAAGTATAATAAAAAAAAAAAAAAAAAAAAAGAATATCTGAGTATGGGATCCCGGCATCAGTATTTTTTAGTTTTTTCCCTAGGCTGCCCAAGTACCATGCAGCCAGTTTAAATGCCACTGACGGTCAATACAATTTGGCCTGGAGAGAAGGGGAAAATCTGTTAAATACATAAATACATTAATACAGGTAGAAAATATCCCTAACAGGAGAAATCTTTTGTTGATAATAAAGATGGTTAATTTTTACCTTGAGACAAATTGATTTTTACTTCATCATCTTAGCTTACAAAGTCACATATGCTATTATTGGTCATAAAAAGTAAACACACAGCTTGGGAGGTGGGGGAGAAATATTTTTAAAATGCTGATTAAGCCAGAGAAATGTGCGATGTGCAATCTACTGAGAGGCACAAAGAGGTTTTGTTAGCTTAACTATCTGGCCACAAGAAGGCATCCTGGAGCAAGGCGGAGACCAGACCTTAGGCCCAGAGCCCTGCATTGGACACTGCTATTGCCAGCTCTGTGACCCTGGACAAACTCCTGAGTTTCTCAGCCCCATTTACTGCTGCTAAATGGGATGAAGACATCCTTCCTCATTGGATTGCTATAGTAAACATGAACCATGTCTATAAAGCCCCAGGCACTCCTTGTGGTTTTTCTCTTTCTCTCTCTGAACTATAGGTATACTCACTGGTAGGATTGTGCCTGGCATATAGTAAGTACTAAAGAAGTAGGCCTATTGTTATTAATAGATTTTTAACATGGACAAATCTTATTTCAAGCCTAAGAAGATATTATCTCAACATGTTACTTGAAGTCTTTCCTTTTCTTTACTTTGCAAAGGCGCTTGGATCAGTTTTGTGGCCTCTGGAACAGATAACCAAGCCAGAAAGATTGGAGAGTACTGGCTGCTCTCAAATGATTTTCAGTTGACAATTCAGGAAGAGAGGTGGCCTTTCAGTTTGAACTGATGAAGATGCTTCATTAAAGGGAACTCTGTCATTTCACCAAGGAGGGCTTTCTAATCCAGTTAATTAATTGTGTTTCCTCTAAGGAGTAAGTGAAGCCTGGACCCAAGCGTTCTTTCTTTATTTTTTGAGACAGAGTCTCGCTTGTGTCACCCAGGATGGAGTGTAGTGTCTTGATCATGGCTCACTGCGGCCTTGACCTATCAGGCTTAAACAATCCTCCTGCCTCAGCCTCCCAAGTGGCTGGGACCACAGGTATGCACCACCATGCTTGGCTAATTTTTTATTTTTTGTAGAGATGGGGTCTTGCTATCTTGCTCAGGCTGGTCTCAAACTCCTGGCTTCAAGTGATCCACCCACCTTGGTCCTGCAAGTTGCTGGGATTATAGGTGTGAGCCACTGCACCCAGCCCCAAGCATTCTTTACAGCTGTTTGGCATCCCAACAGGATGCCAAAATGGGCTACTTGCAAAGGGCACATCCCTGTTTCTTAGAACTGTAGATCTCTCTTGTCTGAAACTTAGAAAACTGCCTGAGTCTCTAACATCTTGCCTCATACTAATCATTCTGAACATTTCAGTCACATTTTAAGAATCTCTCCCTGTCAATGCTCTGAACATGCAAATCCTTGGGAAGAGTCATTTGCTGACTGTTTTTTCCCCAAGCCAGTCTGTTTATTCATGGAAATGCTCACATAGGTTGTTTTCTTTATTCTGATCATACAGTAAACACAAATTAAATAACATTAACAGATTTGGAATACATTTTAATGAAAACCAACAGACAAAGAGTATATGAAAGCATTCTGAACTTGATACTCCTTAGGAAAGACCAGTTTATTAAGACTTTTATGTCACCTGGACATAGAGTAAGTATAAGAAAATCTTCTATACAAATTACACATACAAACACATTTTATTTATCACTAGCAAATGAAAACTTTAAAAAGTATCTGTAAGGTGTTTTTCAAAGACCTGAAAGGTTAGGATATTATTAGAAATATAAGCGGTAGTGGGGAGAAAAAAAACCACTTGTTCTCTCTGGGTCCTGCTTCCCTGCTGGCTGCTGTTACAGAACAATCCTTCCCTCAAGTGCCAAAGTTCTTAAAAACATATTCTTTCTCAAGGCTTGCACTTCTTCCTCCCATTACCCACTATAATCTGGCATCTGTCCCCACATTCGAACAACGCCACTTCTGCAGTGTCATCAGTGACCTCCTACTTGTCAAATTCAGTGGACATTTAAAAAATCCTCCTTACTTATCCTCTGTGGTATTGAGTCCTGTTACCCTGTTGAATTCTCTTGACTTCCAGAATGCCACTCTGCCCTGGTTCTCTCCTGTGTCTCTGACTCCCCTGGTTAGTGTCTCTTCATTTACTCGAGTTCCTCTGGGTGCTGACCTTAGCAGGGTTCTCTTTCCGAAGCTGCTATCCTGGGGTCTTTCATTTACTACCTTGACTTGAGGTCAAGGCCTATGGATAATTGGTTCCAAATCACCACTTCCAGCCCTGACTTCTTTCCCTGGGCTTCTAGAATTGCATTTAGTGTTGTCTTACAGCAACATTTACTTATATATCACACAAGCAACTCAGAGTATCTCAATGGAATTCTTTCATCCACTCTGAACCCACTTCTCCTATTTCCCCTCTCTTGCTTCTGAGCATCATATTTCACCCAATTCTTTGAACTAGGAACCTGGGAGTCAGTCTCACCTTCTCACTCAATTCATTTCTCATCTCTAATTAACTGCAAACTACTGGCAAATCTCTTTCTTAAGTATATCTTTTCAACATTCTCCTCCCCAGTTCTACTCCCATTTCCGAAATTCAGATTAATATCACCTCCTGCTTGGCCTACCATAGTGGTGAACTGGTTTTCTTCTTTCTAATATGGTGCAACTTTCTGATATACTGCCCTCTCCATGCCAGAATACCCTGTTAGGGCACCCATCAGAGTGCCCTAACAAAATAGAAAACATTTCATTTTATGTTTCTCTCCTGCTCAAAAAACTCCAGGGTCCCTTGCTGTCTTGAGGATAAAGCATGGTCCTTTCCGTATTCTTGATCTCACACAGGGCTATTCCCTGATATAAGTCCTACTCTCCATGCCTGAGTAAGCTGTGTTCCTTCACGGCTTTGTCTTCCTGCATGTCTGCCTCCCCCTTCTCTACCTGGTCAACTTCTCTTCATCCTTCAACAGCCAGCTCAACAGTAATGTCTTTGTTAGATCTTCCATGGTTCAAAAAGATTTAGATAATCTTTTGTGCTCCCAGAGCAGGGAGACAGTAGAGACTGTGGTTATGAAAATGCACTCAAGAATTGGACACAACTGAATTCTCACCTAAGGTCTATTGCTTTTCAATTATGAGCTGTTGAACAAGACACCTAGTTTCTCTAATCCCATAAAATGTTGTTAATAACAGTATTTAACTCAATATTATTGCAAACATTAGATGAGATGGTGAATATAAAGCACATGCCATGGTAACTGGGATATCATAGTGAGCACCCAACAAGTGATGGCTATTATTACATTTTCATGGCATTTAACCTTGCAACTGTGTACTAGGTTTCTGGCTCGTTACAATTACTTCTTTATATGTCTCCCTTTCCCAGTGGCCTGTGAGTCATTTAAGGTCATGTTCTAGAAACTATTTCTTCTGTACCCATAGTGTCTGGCACATAGTAGGTAATCAATACATTTTTAATGAACAAATGGAAGAATCAATAAAGATAAAACCAAGGAGAATAAGCTTGTTTTTGCTCCTTGGAATTTACCTTACTTACCCTTTCCAGAAATTTCAGACTAGTTATTATATTAAGCAGTGTTATGTTAGTCCTTTATACGTCCTTTGAAGCAAGTAGATGATGGGCTCATCTACAATTAGATTTAATGTGTGTATCTAAGAAAGAAGGAAATTAAGTAATTATTGCAATTTCATATAGTGAATGGTAGATTTAAGTATGGAGTTCAGGTTCTCTAATTCTCTTCAATTTGGATCACTGTGGACTGAAACTTGTCCTCTCTTTGGAGAGAACTCTTTGGAGCTCATCCTTCATGAGTAGCTTCCTGCATCCCAAAGCTACTCTACTCTTTATAAGTAGAGTATAAATGTACTAGTGTTTGAACCAACTTGAGTCTCCCCAAAAATAATATTTTGAAGCCCTAATGTGACTATATTGGAAACATGGCCTTTCGGGGGTAATTAGGTAAAATGGAGTCATGAAGCTGGGCCCTAATCCGATAGGACTGCTGCTCTTGTAAGAAGAAGAAGAGACCCCAGGACTCCTTTTCTTTATGTGCGCACAAAGAAAATGCCTTATGAGGACACAATGAGAAGACATCATCTGCAAACTGAGGAGAAACACTTCACTAGAAACCAATCCTGCTGGTACCTTGATTTTGGACTTCCACCCTCCAGAACTGTGAGAAAATTAGCTTCTGTTGTTTAAACCACTCAGTTTGTGGTATTTTGTTACACAGGCCAAGGAGACCAATGTACCTGGGTTACAATTTTTGCTATAAAATATATAAATTGATATTGTTTATTAAGAGTTTACTGTGTTGTCAGAGATGAACAGAATGCCAAGTCCTTAATATGAATGATCTTATTTAATTCTCTTTACAAACTTAAGAAGTAGATATATTATCATCATCATTTCACAAATAGTGACATAGAAAATCAGAGCAGTTAAGCAGCTTGCCCAAAGTCACAAACAGTAAGAAGTGCCAGATCTGGATGTCTGTCTACAGAGCCTATGTATTTAACCACCTTGCTATGCAGTAAAGCTGACTTATCTGACATGAGTGAAAATAGTAGTAATTAACACAAAAATTGGTTAAAGTGAGAAAATCAGTAAAAAACATAATATATAATTTTAAAATAGCATTTTAATGTAAAATGCATGAAAGACATTCATTTGCCAATATTTACTGGGGTGGGGGTTAGGGAAGAGGCAAGGCAACTCTCATTTCTTTGATATAGACAGTTAGAATTCTGCATTATCTTTCTTTCATAAACTGTACTCTGAAATCTACCATTTCCAATCTCCAGTTGTAATTCCTTCAAAGTGAAAAGAGTCCTTAAAGACCCTTGCTAAGCAATTTGTATGAAGATCTGTCTGGAGTTTTATACTCTTTCTCTCTCCGATCTTTTAAAACTGCCATACCTATACTAATTAAAAAGAAAAAAAATTCAGCCACACACTCTTACTGAATATCTTTAAAGCACTCACTTTAGCTTACATAAAAGCAAAAAAAAAAAAACCATTCAGATGGATTTATTTATTTTAGAGACAGAGTCCTGCTCTGTTGCCCTGGCTGGAGTACAGTGGCATGATCAAGGCTCATTTCAGCTTCAAACTCCTGGGCTCAAGCCATCCTCCCAGCTCAGCCCCACCCCAAGTAGCTAGTACAGGTGTGTTCCACCATGGCTGGCTAAGTGAAAAAAAAATTATAGAGACGGGATCTTTTTATGTTGCCCAGGCTTACCCATTCATTTAAATGTCATATTTGAGGTTTTCATCTCACTGTTTTCATGGAGTGGTTCCTGTTCTTAGGCAAAGTGCTTATCATTTCACAGTTTACTCCCTGTGTCAGGGGAAAGGTAGATTCATTTTCTAACTAGAATCAGAGGCAAAAATGATGAGTACTTTATCAGTAGCAGGGGATAGTTCATAGTCAGCAAATGATTGGTGGGGAAAGTACTAGCATGAAGCAATGAAATAAGAGCTCTAGGCATTGATTTATTACCATTTTCATTTGTGAATTTATATCAAATTTGATATCCCTGAGCCCTAGCAGTGTTACTCTGCAGACATAATGAGAAGAAAATGGAAAATGAGATGTCCGTTCTTCCTTAAGAGTCTCTTTTTCCAATGACTATTATTCTCGCCCATTTTTATTGCAGTGCCTTTAAAGACTGCTTTTACTTTGAGAGAGACATAATCAGTTTGAAATATTCAGAATTAAGCAAATCAGAAGATATCCTCAATTTCTCCTGGCCCTAAAGAGGATTAACCGAATTGTCTGATCATGTAAAATAATCTGTCCAATGAATCAAACAGAGAAGTATTGAGATAACAATGCTCCAGTGATAATTCACAGCCTCAGAGCTGAACCACAGCTGAATTTACCTAGTTGTATGGGAAGAGGAGAAAATATCCCATGGAAAATCCTGCAGTTCCAGAAACCAATCTCATATTGCAGTTTTACAAAGTACTTTAGGATGGTTGTTTGAAAATCAAATACACAGACGAGGGAGAATAAAGTATAAAGAGTAAGGCAGTGGGTAGATTCTTAAACATGGGTACTCTTCCTGAGAGCATTTCAAACTCACTGAACAACATTTGCTGAGCCACTTATCATATATTGCTCATGCTAAGATTGTGGCTAATAAGAGATTTGTCATAAAATGCCTAAAGGATTACAGGGATTCATGAGCAAAATGTGCTCTGGGTCTCATCAGAGATGAGTGCAAATAT
The DNA here is from genome assembly GCF_028878055.3 of Symphalangus syndactylus. NCBI lineage: Eukaryota > Metazoa > Chordata > Mammalia > Primates > Hylobatidae > Symphalangus > Symphalangus syndactylus. The sequence continues at coordinate 71,158,031 of NC_072429.2, read as the reverse complement.
ATTAAATAATACAGCTAGGTCAAATTATACTGTAAAGTTATTTTTGTGCTTGTAGGATTTGACATGAAAACCTAGCATAATTTATAATTTTATAAACAGATAAGCAGTGAGCATACTAAATGTGAAAATGTGAGTGAAGTCTTTTTGCTTTTTTTTTTTCATTTTTGGGTTTTTTCTCCCTTCACATTTAATTATAAACAAGTTTATTTTTGCAGAGAACTATCGACCTTTCTGTGTCTTCAAGTCACATTTCAATATGGAAATAGTTATGAATTTAAAAATGGAATTGGCCTTTTCAGTACGCTGGTTATGGGGAAATATATCATTAAACATGAAATCCATGATGTGTCTCATTCAGCACCTAAACCAGTGACTGATACACAGTAGGCACTCAATAGTTACTGAGTGAAGGACTCTCATCTACATTTAGTTCCTGAATCTAAACCATTGCCAAAGGAAAAATGGATTTATGGAGACAAAGATACTTTGCTTGAGAAGACAATATACCAGAAATGATAGAAATACACTAACAAAACAAATGACTTGTTATTCATAGTAGATATCTCCAATCATATAGAACAGGATGTCAAAATATCCCTGATTAAATGGTATCATCTCTCTTTGGGCAAAACAACTTGTTTCAATTAGAGAGCATTATTAAATACCTGTCATTTTTCTTTCTGATTTTATCTGAATTGTTAATTTGATTAACTTTATTTTCTTTCCAGAGAGTGAAAGAACCATAGCAGAGTGTATTTTATTATTTCCTCAATGGCTGTCATCACTCCCAAGGATGAACTTGACAGTCCTAGGGAAATATAAGAAATGGCTAACACAAACGTAGGCAATTCCCAATTATTCAGGAGCTTATTATCCAGTATTTGGGTTGTTTATAATTGCTTTTTTCCCTGCCTTTCTCTCATATTTTGTTAGGAAGACAAATGTACAGAAGTTAAACTCATATCAATATAATTCCTTATTGGTTAGCACCTTTGATCCCATGTTTGGTGTAATTAATTTCTAAAATGGGGTTTGTGGATTATTTGTGGATTTAGGTTATCCCTAGCAACCACTCAAATTATCTACTCAAATTATTTTTAAAATTATAGCAGCAAGCCACGTTCCCTTTATGTTGAAAATAATTTAAATTGAGACATTAGATTATAAAGGTGTTATTTTTAAAAACTCTGAAAGTCTAAATAATTATTACTAATGAAATGTGGACTAAGATATTAATGGTTGCCATCTGTAGAACACACAATACAACCTGGCAACATAGTCAACTATAGTCAGAATTTTAAGGTTCCTTTCTCCTTCAACAAACTTTTATTGTGCAGGGGCTGAGAGGCAAGCTCAGGGCTGGGAAAATAAAGATGAATAGTCCCTTGCCTGCAGTATATCCCTGTCTCCTGGAAGAGCCCAGTGATATGGTTTGGCTGTGTCCCCACCCAAAATCTCATATTGAATTGTAGTCCAAATTATAATCCCCATGTGTTGGGAGTGGGACCTCATGGGAGGTGATTAGATCATGAAGGCAGTTCTCCCACGCTGTTCTCATAATAGTGAGTGAGTTCTCACGAGATCTGATGGGTTTATAAGGGACTTCACTCCCTTTGCTCTGCACTTCTTCCTGCCATCATGTGAAGAAGGACATGTTTGCTTCCCCTCCCATCATGATGGTAAGTTTCCTGCGGCTTCCCCAGCCATGTGGAACTGTGAGTCAATTAAACCTCTTTCCTTTAAAATTACCCAGTCTCAGTAAGTTCTTTATAGCAGAGTGAGAATAGACTAACACACCCAGCAACCAAATAAATAATGATAAAGTGTTGTGATAAGTGAAATAAGCCAGACACAGAAAGACAAATACTGTCTGATCTCACTTTGGAATCCAAAAAGGTCAAGCTTACAGAAGCAGAGAGTAGAATGGTGGTTACCAGAGGTTCAGTAGGGGGTTGTGGGTGGTGGTTGGGGAGCTGCTGATCAAAAGATACAAAGGTTTAGTTATAAGATGAAGAAGTTCTGGGGATATGATGCATAGCATGAGTGGTGATGGATATTTAGGTGGTAATCATTACACAATGTATATGTATAATGTATCCAATCATCCCATTGTATATCTTGAATATATTAAACATTTGCCAATTAAATATTTTAAAACACAGTGGTAGAGATTGCAGGGAGCATGATAATATTAGAATATTCGCTTAGAACTGGTTATGTATCCAGCCTGAGGAGGTCAGGAAACGTTTCCTAAATGGCAAGACAGCTGGACTGGTTTTAAAAGATGATAGGATTTAACCAGAAGACCACAAACAGCCTTTCAGGTAAAGGAAAGCCTAGGAATGAGGTCATGGAATCATGAATATCAGGGCACGTTCACAGAAGCAGGAGCTTGTTTCCATTCTCGTGTGACTAGATGTAAGTTTTATAAAAACTTGGATCATAATTTCTCATTCATCCAAATGGCTACGTGCCTGGTGTACACAGGAAACAAAAGGCAGGTCCCTGGTCCCATGGAGGTTACATTTAGTGGAGGACAGCAAGCAAGCAAACAAGTAAGTGACTTCTGATAGTGATGGATTCTGTGAAGAGGACAAAACAGTTAATGGGATAGAGATGAAGATTTGTGGGGAGGATGGGCATCTTCAGATAGTGGCTCAGCAACAGCCTGTTTGACAAGGTGACATTGAATTGTACCCTGAGCATCCAAAGACTCAGGAAGGGATTTATAAGCAGAGGGACCCGCAATTGCAAAGGCTTTGAGATAGGAAGAAACCTGCATATTCAAGGGCCTGAGAGATTAGCAGTTTGAAGAACAGACAGAAGAGGCGAGAAGCAGCATGAAAAAAGTCTGGAGAGAGGGAACCTGAGGTCAGTCTTGCAGGACCTTGTAGCCCGGGGTAAGGGGTTAAATTTCATAGGAAGTCACTGTAAGGACATGACTTGACTTATGCTCTAAAAAGATCACCATGGCTATTATGTGAGGAATAAATTACAGGGAAGGGGTTGAAAGTAGAAGCTGGAACCTTGAAGAGGCTAGAAATAATGGTGGGTTGACTATTTTCTTGTGAAGTGGAAACAAATGGATTCCCATAAGGTATCTGTAAAGTTCTTAGAACTATTGCAGGGGACAGTTCTGTAAAACAGAAGATTGGATGTATCTATAATGTAGAGTAGATTGAAGCATCAGATGGTGTTGCAGAAGGTAAACTTTAAAGTTACTTACAACTCTAATTAGCTCTGAATCCATGACCATTCTTATGAATAGTAAAAGCAATCCCTCTCTTATATTATAATGGTAACAATTGCTTGAAAGGTTCTTAAACCAAAGCTTGTAGTATAATCAAATACAGAAAAAGAAAAAGAAAAAAAGGCCCAGAGGGAGAAAAACTTAATAGTTAAATACTCTCCTCAAAAACTCTGCCAAGGTCAACAGAAATTTTTCAAAATGGAATTGAACTTCAAGTTGAACTTCACTCACAGCCAGCAAGACAAATATTGGGAAAATTATTTGAGGGAAGTGGGTCTTACACAGGAGTTATTCAGAAAAAGTGGATGGAAAGAGCCACTTAGAATGGATAGCTTAGAAGGATGGGGATCTCATAAAAGCAGTGGGTCATAACAAGGAGCTCCAGGCTTGGGGTCTTCTCAGATGTTTTAATAATCAAAAGGAAGCAATAAGGCATTCCTTGAACACTGTTGTTGTGCCAAACCTCTATTAATCTCAGTAGGTAAGACACCAAGTTCAAGAGGCCAAAGAAGAGACCCAGAGCCAGCAAATGAGACATGGGGTTTTATTAGGGGGTTTCATAGAGGGGAGAGAGTCATGGTGGCGAAGGGGATTCTCTAGCTCGGAACACACATTCAGATGTGTCTTCCATCTCAGGATATGCTTGCTATTGCTATCAGGTGCGTTTACCCTACAATTGTCCCTATATCTAAGCAACTCTAAATGATTAAGTGGACTTCCCTGGAATTCTTAGTAACACTATATGAGGAATAGACATCTTGGGAGTAAGTATAATAAAAACTTCATGATGTCTCACACCAACATGCTGTTTGGAAAGGGTGGCCTTTCACTTTTTAAATTTTTTAAATTTAATTTTATTTTAAGTTCCAGGATACATGTGCAGGATGTGCAGGTTTGTTACACAGGTAAATGTGTGCCATGGTGGTTTGTTGCACCTATCAACCCATCAACTAGGTATTAAGCCTTGCATAGATTAGCTATTTATCCTGATGCTTTCCCTTTCCCCAGCTGCCACAGGTTCCAGGGTATGTTGTTCCCCTCCCTATGTCCATGTGTTCTCATTTTTCAGCTCCCACTTATAAGTGAGAACATCCAGTGTTTTGTTTTCTGTTCCTGTGTTAGTTTGCTGAGGACAATGGCTTCAAGTTCCATCTAGGTCCCTGCAAAGGACATGATCTCATTCCTTTTTATGGCTGCATAGTATTCCATGCTACCATTGACATTCATCATCACAAAATTAGAAAAAACTACTTTAAAATTCATATGGAACCAAATAAGAGTCCATATAGCCAAGACAATCCTAAGCAAAAAGAACAACACTGGAGGCATCACTCTACCAGACTTGAAACTATACTACAAGGCTACAGTAACCAAAACAGTGTGGTACTGGTACAAAAACAGACACATAGACCGATGGAACAGAATAGAGATCTCAGAAATAAGACTGCACACCTACCACTATCTGATCTTTGACAAAACTGACAAAAGCAATGCAGAAAGGATTCCCTATTTAATAAATGGTGCTGGGAGAACTGGTTAGCCATATGCAAAAAATTGAAACTGGACCCCTTCCTTACACCTTACACAAAAATTAACTCAAGATAAATTAAAGACTTCAATGTGAAACCCAAAACTTTAAAAACCCTAGAAGAAAACCTAGGCAATACATTCAGGACATAGGCATGGGCAAAGATTTCATGACAAAAACATCAAAAGCAATTGCAACAAAAGCTAAAATTGACAAATAGGATCTAAACTAAAGAGCTTCTGCACAGCAAAATAAACTGTCATCAGAGTGAAGAGACAACCTACGGAATGGGAGAAAATTTTTGCATTCTATCCATTTTGTATTCTATCCATCTGACAAATCCATCTAATATCTAGAATCTACAAGCAACTTAAATTTAGAAGAAAAAACAACCCCATTAAAAGTGGGCAAATGACATGAACAGACACTTCTCAAAAGAAGACATTTGTGCAGCCAACAAACATATGAATAAAAGCTCAGCATCACTGATCATTAGAGAAATGCAAATCAAAACTACAGTGATGTACCATCTGACTTCAGTCAGAATGACGATTATTAAAAAAATCAAGAAACATCAGATGCTGGCGAGGCTGTTGAGAAATAGGAATGCTTTTGCACTGTTGGTAGGAATGTAAATTAGTTCAACCATTGTGTAAGACAGTGTGTAAATTCCTCAAAGACCTAGAACCAGAAATATCATTTAACCCAGCAATCCCATTACTGGATATATACCCAAAGGAATATAAATCATTCTGTTATAAAGATACACGCACACATATGTTCATTGCAGCATCAATCACAATAGCAAAGACATAGAATCAATCAAAATGCCCATAAATAATAGACTAGATAAAGAAAAGAGTGGACTTTCAATGTGATTTAAGCACAATATTAACCTTTAAGAAACTTTGGACCGAAGGAAAAAAATGAGAATTTGTTAATGATTTGAGATTTATGCAATTAACTCATACTTAGGAACAGACTTAAAATCTGGTTCCAAGTTTGGAAAGCTCTCTGATCTTGAATACTTTGTTTTACAGATCTCTTTCTACTTGACAATATTAAATTTTTTTCAACAACTAAATGATATGTGCAGTTATTTGACAGAGGAAATAGAAGAGGAATAATGCAAATGAAGTGCAAAGCATATATTAACCATATAATTTAAGATAAAATGATTTCAAGATCACAGTCTTGCAGATTATCTTGGTCTTCATTTGTTAAATTGGCCTCAGATATTCAGTTGTCTCCAAGCATAGAGACAGTCGTAAGTTATACAATAAAGTAAAAGTGTCTGGGCTAAGAGGGCAGCATAAAGTATTTGGCTCTTAGCTCTGAGTGTGAACCACTAGATTCCACTTACAGCTTTGAACATTATTAAATAACACTTTACACATAGAGGCTTTGATTTATAGTGAAACGGCAGCTTTGCAGGACAGCTTTATCGGGAGCAACCACCCAGCATAAATGGAGAGGTCTATTCCATCACCCAAGCACTGTCCATAGTGACTGGAAGACGGGTGGTACATAAATCTCAGTAACATTGTCAAACTAAAGGAATAATCCTGAAATGTAGTGGTGGATATTGAAATACCAAGTCATTGGGAAGGAGCAGTCGTTTTTATACAGCTCTCATTATTCAGTTTTGTGCTGAGCTGAGAATAATATTCATCTGACTTACCCTCAGTATCATTCAATCACCACAGTTTTACGTGTACTGACCTGGCACCTTTTCCTCATTTATCAGTAATTTTCTATTCTAAAATTGACAAGTTGCTTTAAAAAAGAAGAGCTCTAGCCAGATGGTAAGATTTTCAGAGCCATAAAACTCACTAATTGAGTTTTGCAATAATTCCAGAAATGGGAAAATGAAAATTAATAGGATCAGAATTGAAGAACCATGTCAGATATATTTTAAAACTTTTCTTTTCATGTCCTCACTGGTGAACTCAGGTTCTAAGTAGTTTTCAGCTGGCTGGGGAGATTTCTGGCAGGAAGGCATCTGGTTTTAATTCAGCCTGAAGTATAAAGATGCCAGCCTGCCTGGACATTCTGCCCAAGAAATAGGAATATTCTGTGTTGAAGCTGTCCTGCATGCAAATATCTGGGTGGCTGCAGTTTTATCCTTTGTTGCTATGGTCAGCACTAGGTGAAATTGAAGAGAGACCAATGCCTTTCTTTAATGGAGGCAAAAACGACTGCACCATAGGATAGAGAAGTGAAAGAAATGCTGCACTAGCCTTTGGCTTTGCAGGCTGAGGATGCAGCCCAGCTTTCTCTTCTCGAGTCTCTCATGCCAAAGCCTTGATCGGCATCTACTCAGAAAGCGACAGACTAAGCTGTGACTGAGCCACAGGTCAGGAGGGCACTGGCTCCTTTCCAGCAGTTTGTGTACTTGCTGTGACTGGGGCACAGGGAATCACCACAGAGCTCAGCAATCCAACCACTTCCAATCGGCTGCCTAGGTGCGACCTGGCTTCTTACCACCACCTGCTCTGCAGGTAGCACTGGCAGCTATGTTTAAAAGGGAACACACCAGCCAAATGCTATACTTGGCTTTCCAAGTGACCCAGCAGGAAATGAGGCTACAAGGTTGTGTTGGGATATAATATGTGACTCTGATATCTCGAACTTTATTGAATTGGAATGAGTTCTTTCTTTTTTTCTTCTTTTTTTTTTTTTTTTGAGACAGGTTCTTGCTCTGTGGCCCAGGCTGGAGTGCAGTGGTGTGATCACGGCTTACTGCAGCCTTGACCTCCTGGGCTCAAATGATCTTCTTCCTGTCTCAGCCTCCTTAGTAGCTGGGACTACAGGTGCACGCCATCACACCCAGTAAATTTTATTCTTTGTAGAGACCGGGTTTCTCTATGTTTCCCAGGCTGGTCTCAAACTCCTGGGCTCAAGCAATCTGCCTGCTTGGACCTCCCAAAGGGCTGGGATTACAGACGTGAGCCACCATGCCTGGCCCAGAAAAATTTCTAGAGAAAGGAGACGTGGAATCATTTGAGCCACCTTTTAATATTCCCCCAACAAAGAGGTGTACCTTCTTCCACTCCCTCAAGGAAGGTGAGGTAACTGCTGCACCTAAAGGATTGGTAGGAAGCCAGGGGCCAATGGAAATAACTTTCTTTTCATAAATCCTCATTTTCCAGGGTAGTAAAAACAATAATACCTCTGTGTGAAAACTCACTCTTTGTTTCCATAATTAGAAAACTAAGCTGCAGAACTATTGGCTGGAAAGGAGAGAGTATTAATTATAAATATCACACAGCAAGTGATGGTAGTGTTATATGGCCCACCCACAGGAGCTATTAACTCTCATGGATGCTATTTTAGACAATTCATTTTTAGTCTAACATTAGTTTATAACAAAACATGGAAACAGCAGCACCTCTAATATCCTGTGCTAAAGAAAAGACAGTGGGGAAGAAAGGCTGACTTTAAGAAAGCTAAACAGGCTGTCTGGAATAATGGGACAGATAGTATAGGAGAAAACTTCAAATGAAAATCCAGTATTGGATTTTTCCTCAGAAGCAGTAACAAATTGCATGCTCTACAACAAAGCAAGAAATGTATAAACTCCAAAAACATTATACCAGCCAACTTTTTTGAAGAGCGATATATACATTTTTTGTCTTAAAAATGGTAGAATGTCCTGTACTATACTACTTCCTCTTTCTCTCTAATGACCACTAAACCTGAGTGTAAGAAGTAAATTAGGTATTTTAAGCATACCAACACAAACACGATTTTTAAAGAGTATATTTAGTAATAGAAGCATATTGCAGATTTATTTATCACTTTGTAAACATCTGGGATTCTGGAAATTCTTAGAAAAAACATGGTGGCAACAATTAACTGGGACAATACTTTTTCTCACACCAAGTTTATAAACCAAGAACTGGAGACCAAATGAGAGTGATTTTTCTAAGGCACATTGAACCCTTAGGCCCCTGACTTCCTATCCTAGGGGTTACCTTGGATGACCTGGCCTGCTGAGACACTATTCAGTCCTCTCACAGTCTCTATCATTTCTAAATTGGAAGAGCTTCAAGAAAACTTCATCACCCCCATACCTACCAAACCTAAGGGTCTTGTCCTCTCATCTGCCAAGTGCCACATCATACTGGTTCATGAAATGTCTTAGTAGCACTTACAAATATGCAAGGCTAAGATCACAACAAATTCACAATATTATTCACCAGTCTGTTGATCTTTATGTTTAGATAGCACTATTTCACCTCTAGGCACTTGATTCATTGGTATACCAGTACACTACAAAAAGAGGAAGAGAGAAGATACTACTTAAATTAAGTCACATGAGAATTTTTAAAGTCTTGGTGCAATGTGGATTAAATAAAATAAAGAAATTCATCTTCTTTGCTTTAAGATGATGCCTACATTTCCTGTGTATTTTCTGGGGGACTATTCCATTTAAATCATCATATAACACTAGATAAAAGAATACAGTAATGAATCATAAAGTCCTAGAATGTCAAACTGGAAGGACCCACAAAGTTCATTGAACCCTTTCATTTTCCAATCTAAGGTGGAGAGCTTAGGTCCAACGTTGCTTAGCTGATTCAGCAGGCAGCAAGGTCTCCTCTCTCCCTAAAGACCTTTGCTCAGGCGATAGTCAAGCAGATGCCATAACCTACAACTAACTGATTCACAGCACCTGGATACTGCATGCCGATCTCCGAACGTGTGTGTCATAACCGTCACCCTACACCCTTTTCTTGGCCATGTTAGATTCATCTGCCTCAGGCCTAGCCCTCAAGTCCCTACCCCACATATGTGTGTAAAGGAGACTTGTTAGCAGCAATCACAGAAACACAAATAAGATGCTGTGAACAAGAAATCCTACATTGAAAGCACCAAAAATATTCACCAGCAGAGTTGATAGCATCCTCTCGAGATACCAATGCCCACACAAACCAAACATATGTAAATTAGCACAGGAGGATAAATAAAGAGCAATGTGTTTTTAAAAACACAGCAAATAATCAAATGATTTTTAAAAAATTATACTTTAAGTTCTAGGGTACATGTGCACAACATGCAGGTTTGTTACATATGTATACATGTGCCATGTTGGTGTGCTGCACTCATTAACTCATCAGTTACACTAGGTATATCTCCTAATGCTATCCCTCCTCCCTCCCCCAACCCCACAATAGGCCCCGGTGTGTGATATTCCCCTTCCTGTGTCCAAGTGTTCTCACTGTTCAATTGCCACCTATGAGTGAGAACATGCAGTGTTTGCTTTTTTGTCCCTGCAATGGTTTGCTGAGAATGATGGTTTCCAGCTTCATCCATGTCCCTATAAAGGACATAAACTCATCCTTTTTTATGGCTGCATAGTATTCCATGGTGTATATGTGCCACATTTTCTTAATCCAGTCTATCATTGATGGACATTTAGGATGGTTCCAAGTCTTTGCTATTTTGGATAGTGCCACAATGAACATATGTGTGCATGTGTCTTTAGAGCAGCATGATTTATAATCGTTTGGGAATATACCCAGTAATGGGATGGCTGGGTCAAATGGTATTTCCAGTTCTAGATCCTTCAGGAATCACCACACTGACTTCCACAATGGTTATGATTTTTAAAGAAAGGCACAGCCTAAGATTTTGTAACCCAAAGTGTGGCCTACCTGGTTATTCTTACTTGTGGGTCATTTTTTTTTTAAAGCTCATTCATACGGCCACTTAATCTCCCCTGTTTATGAATAGAAGGCTGGAAGGGGGGAGGGTCAGGAGGCAAAGTGCTTCTCTGCTGTTGCTCCAAGGCTGAGCGGTGTTGCCATTGGATTGTTTACTGTGAGTCACGAAGTCAAGTCATGCATCTGTGTTTTTAAAATAGATATTTACTTAAAGGGAGAATACAAAACACGCTTTTAAAAACTACCTGCACACATCTTATTATTGAAGGGAACGCCACAGTTCCTCTTAGGTCAAACTGTTCTCTATTCTGAAGGAATTCCTTGGGGCTTCTCATTCTGGGATGTTCTAACAGGGCTCAAAATTGGCAGCCTGGGTCCACAATCTGGCCGCAGATGGCTTTGCTCAGCAGGCACAGTATTTTTAAAAATTAGAATGTCAGTGTTGTTTGACTTTACCTGCTCTCTCTCCTTCTCTTTGGGGTCCACCGCCACCTCCATATGTGGGCTGGGCTAGCCCCTGGGTGGTTGGGTTTTTCAGTCACTGTTTGTTCCAGGGAAGGACTGCAGGCTGTGGAAGGCCCTAACCGGAAGGGCAGAGCTGGTCCTTCCTCTGCCTCAGAGGCCATGCGAGGGGGGAGGTGAGGAGCTAGTGAGGTGTAGTCTGTGTCAAGAATTCCTTTGGTGTTGGCATCAGGGATGAGCTGTGACTTCTCTGGTCCCTTGACACCTCTCTCACATCCTGATCTCAGCTGCTTAAATGCTTCTTACCTGGCCAATTGTTAATGGGCTGCTCTCCTTTCTCTTTGTGATGCAAACCGGGCTGGGTTGCTGTTTGTCTCTGGAGCCCAGGAGATTTCATTCCTGAGCCACACAAATAAAGAATTCTAGCAGGTCTCTAAATAGGAGGCACTGGAATTAATACTAGATCCTCACATTATTTTATTTGTAGTTACTGCTCTAAACATATTGCAGTGTATATACCTCAGGGTAATATAAATTTATAGTAGGACATGAGAATTCTCTTATGTTTTGATCAATATAATTTTTATATATGTAAATGTTATATATGTGTATATATAATTAAGATGACAGGGCTGGGCGCGGTGGCTCACACCTGTAATCCCAGCACTTTGGGAGGCCAAGGTGGGTGGATCACTTGAGATCAGGAGTTCGAGACCAGCCTGGCCAACATGTGGAAACTCCATCTCTACTAAAAATACAAAAATTAGCCAGGCGTAGTGGCACACACCTGCAATCCAGCTACTCAGGAGGCTGAGGCAGGAGAACTGCTTGAACCTGGGAGACAGAGGTTGCAGTGAGCCGAGATTGCGCCACTGCACTCCAGCCTGGGTGACAAAGGAAGGCTCTGTCTCAAAAAATAATAATAATAATTAAGATGACAGAAGATGACAAAATATTTTTAAAAGGGTGGGAAGTAAAACTGTAGAAATATTCTCCTTTGGTTCATTTATAAGAAAAATGGGCAGAATGGTATAATCAGGATGGGTTCAGACTCTGAAGTCAGGTTGTCTGGGCTTCAATACTTGGATAGCATTTAAGCCACCCACTAACCCCATGACTCACCATAGGCAAGTTACTTTCTGTGCCTCAGTTTCCTTATTATACAATGGGGTTAATAACAGTAACAATCTCAAAGGGTTATAATGGATTTAATGAGAAATGCATGTAAAAGCCCTTGGTCCAGTAGCATATAATAAGCCCTTGATATTTTAAAATTATTGTTATTATTGTTACTATGTAGTATAATTAATAACCTCACTTGAATGATACTCTTTTTAAGAATCTGAGAAGCTTCACAGGGATTTCACTCCAGGTTCTTGACTTTCTCACTAATTATTATATCTCACATCAACCACAGCTCAGACCTTACAACGAATGAGCAACTTGTAGTTGCATACAAATATTTTAGCACGTAGTTCTATAGTTTAAGTCTGGAAGTTCTTAGGTACAAAATTAATTGTGAAGGTAAATGAACTCTAGGAAAATAAAAGTAAAACCTGACCAGCTCAAAATATTTGATAAGTTGAAAGATTTTACTTAACATCACAGATAATACTTTAGTAATAAAATTTAATACGGCCAAAAACAGCTTGGGCAGACTTTAGGCCCCTCCCCACAATTTCTATTAGTACTCTTAAATCTATCCCACACCAAAAATAATCTGAGCAAAACCTCTACTATCTCCCTTCCACCATGGAGAAATTCTGGAGCCAGCCTAATGTAATCTATGTTAATAAGAGGATGAAGGAATAATTGAATGGTCAAATTTGAGTCATGTTCTCCTCAGGAGACCCACACAGCCTCTACAAGGCTTTCTATGGGATTGCATGTAGATCTCTGACAATCTATTAGTATTGACGTGACTGGATTAGAGTCTGCTTTCTTCCACCTTAACAAAAACTCAGCCTGTTTTCACCACATGGGGGAAGACATATGAGTAGCTGGCAGGCCTGGGCAATACAAAGCAGGCTGAGTTTTCATGACGTGCAGCTTAGCAGGGAGGCAGCTGAGTGACTGATTCTCATCTGTCAAATAATTCACAGGACAGATGCTAAGCAGTGCTGTCTAGAACATGCCCGGGCCAAGAAAGATGCTAATGCTGTTAAGATCTTACATGTCACCCTTCCAGATTAGATTCTGGCCAATTGAGAGAATGGACTAAAGAGGAGGATTATTATGAAAAATTCCCCCTACTGAGTAGGGTGAGCTGGACTTGTCACCATTGCCACCCGACCCTTGGCCATTTTAGGTATTAATGACTAGCCAGCAAGAGGGATATTTTTGTGCCTAAGGGCTTTTAGAATGCCTTAGCTGACATCTCAGAGACAGGCATTGACTAGAAACCAGTATTGCAGACCCACCTAACCTAAAATGGAGTTCCCCACAGGTCATACTTGTGTTTGCATAGTGCCACCGATGCTTTGGAACAGAACATCTTTCATCCAGGTATTTATGTGAAATGGACAGACCGGTGTATTTTGTAACCATTACCTTGTAAATCACCTGTAGGTATATAACTGTTTCAGGGAAAACACTGAATACTGTAGATATTTCCTACCACCACACTACAATGGAGTCTAGAAAAATGACAAACATGACCGGAAAAGACCTGGTGCTTAAGAATAAGAAGGTCTTCTGGGAAGTCCAAATAGAAAGGGTGGGGAAGACAAATTTAATCAGCAACAACAGCAAAACAGAAGCTCTGAATGCCTCATCCTCTACTTGGCTTTTCATCTTGGGGTTCCTCAAACTCAGGGAGCTGCCCCCTTAACCCAGTGGTTCTCAATCGGGAAATTTTGCCCGCCAGAGGATATTTAGCAATGACTGATTTAACAAATTGGAGACAATTTGATTGTCATGACTGGATGCTCATGGCTGGAGGCCAGGGATGCTGCAGCCTATGATGTACAGGACAGCCCCCATAGCAAAGAATTATCCGGTCCAAAATGGAGTAGTGCTGAGTTTGGGCAACTCTGGCTTAACTCACGCCTATGGGTACGACCTGCTGTATATCCAGGATAATGTTGACCCTGCTCAGGGTCCTCCAGCCAATGCCTCTGGCTGAACAATCAGCCTTGCAACTTAGACCGCTCTGCCCTTGATCTACTGTGCCTGGCTCTTGCCTCCTTTCCCTGTCCCACGTCCCTGCGTTCCTCTGCTGGCTTCCTAACTGGTGTTCTGGTGGGTTCATCACCAACTGTGGTCTTAGCTTTCTTCCCGACTCCTTCAGCAACTTAAGTCCTGAGTCCCACCTACTAGTCCTCTGGGCCAGCACTCTGTGGCCTTCCATGGAATCTTCTTGATACTAACTAATCTGTGCTGAGGATATCTGCTTCATTTCCTGCTCCTAGGCCTTCCTGAAGACCCTATGATGACTGAATAAACATGCTTACCTCTCAAATTTCAAGGCCTGGGCTTTCTTTTTATAATATTATATCAAAGGGTCTGCTCTTTCCAGCTCCTTGAATACCTGGCTTTTGACTCTGGCAAGATTTCCCTCATACCAAATCTTCTGACACCCTCTGCTTGCACTTGTCTGATCCCAGAGGTCTCCTTGGTCTCTGTACCTACTTGCTCCTTGCCTGGCCTGTCACCTACTCACTGAGACTTGGCTATCACAGAACCTAAAATTCCCCTTCTCAAACTTATTATTTAATGAAATTAATGACAAAACTGCAATTACTTTTGCACCAGCCTAATATAAAAACAGTAGGCTGACCCCACCATAATTAATATTTATCAGATATGAATTTCTATTTAAAGAATCCAGAGAATAATCAGCTCCTTTCAAAATAAATTCATTTAATAAAATACAATTTTGAATGTTGATGTGATGAAAGCAGAACTCCATAGCTCAAATAAAAAATATATAAAAAGGAAATCACTTTATCTGCAGGCAGGCAAATTAAATATTTAAGAAAATGCCACAGCAAAACTCCCTGCTTTTCAAATGAGCAGTTCTGTGAAAGGAGGCTTAGGTAACCACTGATGTTAACTGTTGAAAAGGTTAATTACATATCATCTTCCTCCTTTTTATCATCACAACTTTTTGGTTAATGTATCCCTTCCTTAATTATACAGATTACATCCATATCTGGTGTAGTAATTGCACCCTCAGATGATTTTTCTGGAGAAACCATAGACTTCAGCTTGAGCTACTCCAGGTCATGTTTCTTAGCCAATAGCTGAGAGCTTTTTTTCTGCAACGATACATAAATAATCATACACAAATGTAGCTGAGTTCCTATCATAATGGAATGTTTTTAAAATATCATTTGGAGCAATATAAGAACAGTGCAATTTGCCCAGAAGTTAATGTATGTTGCTTAAGGTGAATGTGCATAGCTGTGTGGTTTGGCCATTGACTCAGTTCTGAAGCTTTTATACACAATGAATACACATAATTATTTGCAGTATACTGCATCTATATTGATTTCTGAAGTGAAAACACAAACTCTCTTTGTCCTAGTAATAATAATAGTGATCATTTATTGAGCACTTTGTGCTGGGTAGCAAAGCCTTTTACATGGATTATTCCATTTAATCCCCACAACAGCTTTATGAGATAGGTGTCATTATTATTTCTTATTTTAGAGATCAAGGAAATGTTGCCTAGGAAGTAAGTTGCCCTAGATTATATAGCTGGTAAGTGACAAACACCAAGTTTAAATTTATATAGCATGACCATGCTCCAATACTTCACTGCTATGCTACCCTCCTCACTGCTAATTTTGAAGACTGTATTTCTCTCTTGCAATGTTTAGGGACATTTTCTTGCTCTGTTTTATGAACAGCAGCACTCGGACTTTCCTCCTTGGAGCTCAGATTGGACATTATAAATTGTTTCCTTAAGAGGTCTTCTCAATTAAGCACACACACAAAACCTATGTCTTAATAATAGAAATCATCCAATACCATTACAGTCTTTGGGGACACAGATGGCACATGGGGTATAGAGAGTTACAGGTAGGTGTCTGTGTCCTGACTCCATCTGCACAAGAAAAACACTTTTTATTGTTTTCTGGGCTATCCCATGACTGCTGATGAAGGCATATTTTTTAGTTGCTGTAGCCATAGGCATAAGCTGTGGATTTCTGGAGCTACGGTGCTCCTATAGTTTCAAGGGCTGTTACTCCTTTCTCCAAAGAGTAACTAATATGGGGACTGACTCTCCAATTGATGAGAGTTGGTTGGCCTCTGATGAGAAGTTATTCTTTTATCTTCCCCAGGCTTTGGTTTTATCAGGGCTCTGTATAATGAAGGAAGCTTGAGCTGTGATTGGGATCCTTAGGGTGGAAGATTTCCTAAGGGGTAACATAAACACCTGACACCAAATCATAAATATGGGTTGGAAACAATGAAAGTTTTATGATTCTTGGTCAGTGATGCTAGATCTGGGACCACTTCTTGCCAAAGCCAGATGTCCAAAGAGGGCTTAGCAACCTCCCAGAAATTCACAAAACCACTCCTTCCCTATGGTCCTTCAGTGGCTTCCTCTTGCCTATAGAATGGGGCCTAAATTCCACAGGAGACATGCAGAGCTCTTTCCAAACTGATTGCCTGTCTGTCTCTTCTCCAAATACTTTACACCATCCACTCACTCTCCAAGCCTCCAGTCCAATGGAACTCCCTGAGTGTCACTTCCCTCCACTCCACTGCCATTTGCTTCTCTCAGAAGTGTCTTTCCCATCTTCCAAGCTGAGCTCAAATTGCACCCCTGGTAGAATTAATCACTGGACTACTATTATGTTTCAGTTTTGTCTGTGCATATCTCTATTAGAACATTTGCTATAGTGCAATTTTTTTTGTTTATTTGACTGAGAGATTGGATAGAAATTATGGTTAATTTACCTTTCTATCCTAGAATCCAGAACACAGGAACTACTTCATCAGTGTCTCTTAAACTACTCTAGGATGTTAACAGTGTCCAGCATATATATCCACCTTATCTGGTTTGCAGTGAATCTTTTAATCAATGAAAATATTACTATTTTGTCTTTTTATGTCACTTAATTTTCTTCCTTTTTTTTTTTTTTTTTTGAGACAGGGTTTCACTCTTGTTGCTCAGGCTGGAGTGCAATGGCACGATCTCGGCTCACTGCAACCTCCGCCTCCTGGGTTCAGGCAATTTTCCTGCCTCAGCCTCCTGAGCAGCTGGGATTACAGGCATGTGCCACCACGCCTGGCTAATTTTGTATTTTTAGTAGAGACGGAGTTTCTCCATGTTGGTCAGGCTGGTCTTGAACTCCCAACCTCAGGTGATCCTCCCACCTTGGCCTCCCAAAGTGCTGGGATTACAGGCATGAGCCACCGTGCCAGGCCATGTCACTTAATTTTCAAAAGAATGAGGAGGGTGCCAAGACAATTTAATGGGGGGAAAGAATAGTGTTTTCAACAAATGGTGCTAGAACAACTGGATGTCCACCTGCAAAAGAATGAGGTTCAGCTCCTTCCTTATACCATACATAAAAATTAACCCCCAAATCAATCATAGAATAAGTGTGAGAGATACACTATAAATTTCTTAGGAAAAAAACCAGGCATAAAGCTTCATGATCTTGGATTAGAATGATTTCTAATGATTTTCTAGCTATGACACCAAAAAGTACAAGCAACACCAACAAAAAAAGGATAAATTGGACTGGGACTATAGCAAAATGAGAAAAGCTTTTGTGCTGCATATAATACAGCACCAAAAAAAAATTACACTAAGAAAGTGAAAAGATGGCTGGGCCCGGTAGCTCACGACTGTATTACCAGCACTTTGGGAAGCCGAGGTGGGCAGATCACTTGAGGTCAGGAGTTTGAGACCAGCCTGGGCAACATGGCAAAACAACGTCTCTACTAAAAATACAAAAATTAGCTGGGCATGGTGGTGCATGCCTGCAGTCCCAGCTACTCAGGAGGCTGAAGCAGAAGGATTGCTTGAGCCTGGGAGATGGAGGTTGAAGTGAGCTGAGATCATGCCACTGCACTCCAGCCTGGGCAACAGGGTGAGACTCAGTCACAAACACACACAAAAAGGTGAAAAGACAACACACAAAATAGGATGAAATATGAAATATTTGCACATCATAATCTCATAAAGGATTTCTATCCAGAATATATAAAGAAGTCTTACAACCCAATAATAAAAAGTTAAATACAATTAACAATAAGCAAAGGATTTGAATATACTTTTCTCCAAAGGAAATATACAAAGGCCAATAAACACATGAAACTATGTAAAACATCATTAACCCTTAGGGAAATGCAAATAGAAATCACAATGAGATACCTCTGCATACCCAGGAGGATGGCTATAATAAAAAAGACAAACACTAACAAGAGATGGCAAGGGTGTGGAGAAACTGAAACCCTCTTTCATTGCTGGTGGGAATGCAAAATTATGCAGGCATTTTGGAAAACAATTTGTCAGTTCCTCAAAATGTTAAACATGGGGTTACCATGTGGTGACCTAGTAATTCCACTCCTAGAGAACTGAAAACACATATCCACACAAAAACTCATACATGAATGTTCATAGCAGTGTTAATTCATAATAGCCTCAACGTGGAAACAATCCAAATGCCCATCAATGGATGAATGGATAAATAAGATGTAGTATATCTATACCATAAAACATTATTCAACAATAAAAAGAAATGAAGTAGTGACACATGTTATAACATGGATGAACCTTAAAAACATTATGCTGAGTGAAAGAAACCAGTCACAAAAGACCACATATTGTATGATTCCATTTATATGAAACAGATTAGTGGTCACCTAGTGCTGGGGAGGGAGAGAGGATGAGGTGACTCTTTAATGAGCATGGGATTTCTGTTTGGGGAACAAAAATGTTGTGAACTTACATTGTGGTGATGAGTGTGCAACTTGGTGAATATACTAAAACAATTACATTATATGCACTTAAATAGGTGAATTTTATAGTATATAAATACTATATCAATAAAGATATTAAAAAAAGAAAGAAAGGAACTAGCATGTATTAGTGTAAAGATAACCTGGTGGATATACCATGTGATATGGTTTGGCTGTGTCCTCACCCAAATCTCAACTTGAATTGTATCTCCCAGAATTCCCACATGTTGTGGGAGGGACCCAGGGGGAGGTAATTGAATCATGGGGGCTGTTTTTTCCCGTGCTATTTTCGTGATAGTGAATAAGTCTCATGAGATCTGATGAGTTTATCAGGGGTTTCCGCTTTTGCTTCTTCCTCATTTTTTTTCTCTTGCTGCTGCCATGTAAGAAGTGCCTTTCGCTTCCCACCTCCCGCCATGATTCTGAGGCCTCCCTAGTCATGCGGAACTGTAAGTCCAATTAAACCTCTTTTTCTTCCCAGTCTTGGGTATATCTTTATCAATGGCATGAAAATGGACTAATACATCATGTCTCAGACAACGAAGGAATAATTCTGTTTCCTTTCTGTACTCCTTATAGATCTTCTTAGCACCCCAAATCAATCTGACAGTCTAGGTGAGTATTTCCTAAGTATCTATGGATCATATTCAGAACTGGTTGCCAAATCTGATGAATATTGTGTTTATTTCCAGAAAACATAAGTGCATGTGTTAATACATTCACATACAAGCACACACAATTTTATGGGGTTCTCTGAAATTCACTCAAGAAAGTGCTCTTAGAAAAAGTGTTCCCTGGTAAAACTGTTTGGGAAATCTCACAGGGAAGAATTGTGATGTGAAGAAATATATTAAGGACCCCGAGGCATCTTGGTGTCAAACAACCTAGTAACTTTGTTTAACTCAGTATTTCTTGGCTGTGTTAGATTAGAAAAATCCACTTATAAACATCTGGTGGACCACAAATTCTCTTGTGGAACATAGTTTAAGAAAGAAGAAATTGGGAAGAGTTTGTCCATAGGCTATCCTTTCAGAGCAGTGATTCTTTGGCTGGATGTGAAAATCTCTGGGAAGCTTTTACGCAATGTCCAGGTTGCACTTAAATCAATTATATCACCATCTCTGTAGCTGAAACCCGGGAATCTGTGTTCTTTAAAGCTCTTCAAGTGATTCCAACAGGGAGCCAAGGCTTGAGAATAAGTGTCATGGGGCAGTTCATAGGTGTCCCTAGGAAGCTTGTTCATCACTCAGGGCCTCAGATTCATAGATCTGAGATGGACCCCTCTCATTGTGCACAAGCATCCAGGTGAGTTGGGTGTATTTGGCCCTATGCCATTCTATAAGCAGCAGCATTAAGAATGAAAGAGAAAAACATCTGGCTCAATCAATTTATCACCATAAACTACAATTTTAAAATGATATTAATAGTTGTTGGGATAAAAGAGAACTTCTCACAGCCTGGTTTCCAGGGCAGCAGCAATCAACATCACTTTGTAACGCGTTAAAAATTTAAATATTTGGGCCCCATCCCAGATCCAGTGAATTAGGAAGTCTAGGGCTATGGCCCACCAATTTGTGTCTTAACAAGCCCTCCATGGTGATTCTGATGCATGCTGAAGTTCGAGAACCGCTGTAGCATTCATTACCTATGTGTTTTAAATAAACTAATTAGTATATTGATTATTTGATAATCAGCTTGTCTGTGCTTATCTCAGCTCTACAGATAAAGGTCCCAATCATCTTGAAAGTGACTATTTTCCATTAAACTTATTCTGACCCTCAAAATTGCTGACAATACACACAAATTAAATTTGTGATATTTTTGTGAAAGAGGTTAAAACTGAGGAGCCTCTCAGAGATAAAGATTTGGATATGACTACACTCACTCTGGTTTGGGGAGAAATATTCCTTTTAACTACATCTGAGCACAAAGGAGACTGACTGAAATTAGCAGAGAATTGCCATTATATTTTGGTTTAATAAGGTTTGCCAGAAAATATAGTGGTGGTGAAACTAATGGCATATTTATCAGCACAACACACAAATGGAAGTCAGATAATTCCATTTGAAGGCTTCACAGGTTTAGGGACTTTTCCCTGCAATTATCTCCCCAATAGGAGGAAACTGTTGACAAACAACTCTGGGTGAGAGTCCATCCTAATTGCTGGGGCTCAGCTTGGCTGTCGGGAACGATGAGTGAAAGTTTAGGACATCGTTTCCTGCAGTGTAGTTCAGGCAACTGGGATCCAGAAACAAGGTTTGCTGATGACTAGACCTAAAATTCCTCACAATTAAACAGAGTTATGTTAGTCTCTTCCTATTTTATAGATTCCTGGGATATTCTGCAGTTGAGAACCACTAACTTCATCAACTTAAAAGAATATTTGTCATAGCTAGTTCGTACTCTGTGCTGGGCGGGGATACTCCTGTCATCTCCTGTCAGGGAATTTCTCCTTGTGAATTTGGCAGATATATTTCGCCCAGAATAGACACTAATTCTGGTCTATGCTTCTGTTGAGTGGAAAAGCACTGAAAACAAGCCAGCCTCTTAGTGCTCATTTTCTCTTGATAAATTTGAGAACATACTCTCCTAAATATGTGCATAAGCAATCAGGAATTGGGTAGGATTATTCTGTGATGATTACTATTGCCTATTTTCTCAACTAAGAAAGAACATAGGCAAATGGAATATAAGACTATACATGATGGCCAAAACAATGGGCCTTACTCACTGTGTGAGGTACACTAGAGGTACACTGTGTACATCAACTGTCCAAAAAGCAATTTGGGGCCCAGGACAGACTCTACTTAAAACTGGAGGCCAAGTGGATGGCACTGCCTCTTTCCCATGGCTGTCATTCCTGACCATCACACTGCTTGATAGAACCATGAGCCCTGTGTGTTTTATCCCTCTTCCAGCTCTTCCGACCCCTAGGGTCCCCTCCTTGGCCATTTCTACCGTGTCCTTTGGAATACAGTTCCCTTAAATCTCCAACCTCTTTGTGAAGTGTTGTCTCCACCTCCTTGCCAACTGCAGACCCTTATTCTCTTATTTGCCAAATCTTGAATAAAGGTGGCACATTCTCCCATATCTTATCCAGTCAGGTGCTGGTTGCCCATCATCCAGCAGTGAAAGTAATTTTATCCATCCTGCCTGTCTCCGTCATTGTGCTCTGCCAACTCTCAGGGCACTGCGCCTCTTTCCTTAAGGTCACTGGCGTCTAGCTGAGTCCTCCTTTCCACTTTCACCCCTGAAATCATATTCCAGGATCTCAGTGGTTGTTGGTCATTGGCCCTGGTTTCTGTGGCTTTCTCTGTGGGACTATGGGACTCCTGGCATGGAGAACTACTTGTAATTCCTGAACAAGACAAAGTCTCTGCTGTGCCTGTGCCTTGTATATTCTGTTTGCCCTGCCTTGGATGCTGCTTCTCCTCCACCTTCCTACCAACGCCCAGCTCCTTCCCCAGGGGTCTCCTCCTCTGGGAAACCTTCTGTTTCTGTTTTCCAACAGTGTGGCACATAGGCCTTTACAATAATACTTATTGTTTAAGCTTATAATACATTCTTCTTGGTATTTAGTCTTTTATCACATTGAGCACCTAAATTGTGCCAACCAGTACAGGACTTCAGTGATTCAACCACATATTTGAGTAATTGTTTAAAGAATTCTGTTTTTATCAATGGAAACTATTGGCTTTACCCGCAGACACTCAGTTTCCAATGTCCATGCTAAATTATTTTTGAGACATTGAAGTCTGAGTTTTAAATAATCACAACCAAATGGTGCCTCTCTCCTTGGGTTTTGTGTTTCAGCAAATGGCTGTCCAATTCATTAATTGCTTTAACCCCCCATTTAGCTCCATCTCAGTTTTAGAGGATCCAGCATCTGGCCAATGCCCATCTAAGACACTGGATTTTTCAAAAGCATATCTGTCAACATGTAGCCAGAGATAGCAAAAAATCAGTGTTTCTGATACTTTGGTGCTCATTGTAATTGCCTTGGAGAGGAGGGGGAGTTAAAAAAAAAAAAGGAGACTCAGGATTCCCTGGAAATTCAGATTTCTTAGGCGTCAGTTGGGCCTAGGAATCTGCACATTAGTGAAATACCCAAGTGGTGCCGGTGAGCTGTGTGCACTGCTTCAGAATCTTCAGGTTCTACCCTCGAGCTAACATCCATCATTAGCGAGAAAAACTCTAGAGGAAAGCCCTTTCTCAGTTACTACCTGATATCAGTTCCTCAGCTTTAGGATAGGAATGACCCAAGAACAGTTTGTTTAAAAGCATTTCTTTTCCTGTTTTTTTTTTTTTTTTTTTTTTTTTACTTCGCAAAGCCCTCGTTGAAGATAACTTAATTCAAAGAAAGGATTTTTCTGCATATATACATATATATGCCTTATTTTGCCATTAAAATGAAAAATTCACTTATTGTGTGTATGTATGTTTATGAATATTTGCACACAAAAATATATATATATATATTTGTTAATATGATTTACTTTTTGCTTTGTTCTGTTTTTTCCTTAGCTACTAGGAAACAAAGTCAACTTTTCAGTGCTCAAATGGAGAAACAGAAACATCAAATTATTGAGCTTTAGGCTTCCTGGAACAGGTTGGCATACACAGACTAATAAGAGCTAACATTTAATGAACACTTTCTATAGGCGAGCTCCCTGATATATTATTATTTCATTGAATACTCTAAAATCCCTATGAATATGAATGGATATGAATAACGTATATCCTCACTTTACGTATGAAGAAATCAAGGGATGCATCCCTTATCAGATAGAGTAAGGCCCAGGGTGGTGTGAAGACATTGTGTACCCAGGAGAGAATGGAGATGTTAAGTGTGGAGGAGAACTCAGATGGGATGGAGTCTAAGTGAAATTCCATTAAAAATTATTTTCTTCTCAGTTTTTGCTGTCGGCAATATTAAGATAATTTGTCTAAACATGTCAGCAGATCCCTTTTAGATTGTTGATATGCTTATACTGGAATAGGTATGGACGTCATATCATTCATGCCTGGAACATGTTAAAGCTACGGCCTCAAATCCACAGCACTTCCCCTCACCGATCACAGAACACTGTCAGAAAGTCACATTGGCTGCGAAGCAGGTGGTAACTTGAAATGGGTTTCTAATGTAAATTCGGTGACATGGTTGCATGTTTGTTTAGACCAGGAGGGTGGCGTTACTCAGATTGACTCATTGGTAGGTAGTACAATGTATTTCATAAAGAACTTACAGAAATACAAATATCTCTAAACCCCAAAAGTAATGCTAGTTTAAAACAAATTTTTGTTTTAGACTTTTAATTTAAATATAACTGCTAGTGATCTTATTTATAGACTAGACTCTACACTATATAGTCTATAGGCTATTGATTAAGATATACAAGTTATTTGTGCCTTATGAAGGGGATATACTTTTGCAAGTAGCTCTCTCCTGAGACTTGTACAGGCTGTCAGCAGTGGAGATATTAGAATATGATTTCCTTCTTTTGCAACAGTATTTTATTCTAAAATCAATGCCATAACTTTCAAAGCTAATGGATTTTGTTGGTATGCATTCATTTGCTGCAGAGAAAATCATTGCTTAAATCAGGTTGCTCCAAATAGGATTGACTAAAGCAAGCAAGACAGTATTCTTGTCAAAGCCACCTCATATTCCAATTGACATATTGTATTCTAGTGCTGACAGCTGAAGGCTAGAGTTTTGATTAATCCATTTTCCTCTCATTATAAACACAATCTCTCTTCCCTGAAAGTTCCAGCAATCACTCTAGCAAGTGTTGGACCTTGACAGAACAATGCTTATCCTTTGGCGACCACAGTGTGTACAAGAGAGAAAGAGCTGGTTTTTTTCTCTAAATCTCCTTGGGCATTGTTGGAAGGGGCTCATTTGTGAATGCATGTGTTTCAAGCTCAAGGCTGTATTTTGTTTTTCTCTCACATGGAAGGACTAGGAGAGAGACGGAGCAGGTGTGCAGGTAATCCACAGCATGACAGACGCCTGCTGCAGAGTGATTTCAAAGTCCACAGTGAGGCAGCACCCAATGCACGGCCCCCAGGATAGGTGCAGGGTAGACAGTGGGGTAGCGTCTCTTCCAAGCACACATCTGTTCTGGACTACGTAAGTCAGATATTGTAGACTGACCTTGCTCCCCAAGCCCATAGGCTAAACTATCAAGGACAATTGGAAGCTTATCCTCTGGGCTGCTGCTGTTGATAGTCACAAATGTTTTTGAGAATCTGAGGTTTTACAAGAGTCAAAAGCATCCCAAGTTACCCAGTGACCACTTGATATTCAGTCACCAAATACAGCTGGGAAGAAGGGAAAGAGGAGGTGATGGTGCCCACTAAGAACTGGCTTCATGCAGCAGGGAGGTGATGAGCTCTGTTTCTCAAACCTGATTAAGATATGTGATCAAACATGTGGTCTGACAGTAGAAAGAATTTGGGAAATTGCTGTTCTCCCCAAGTCCAGGACTTTGGTACCATGATGATGTAGACCCCACTTGAGACCAAGATCATGTGGCTCAAAGTCAAGTACTGCCAACACCAAGTAAATCTTAGTAGGTAAATATGACGCTGTACTTAGTATACCCTGCTAATCTGAGGCCTGTGAGCTCCGTATCTGTCATATACTGTGAGTTACTGATCTGATTTACCCTCATACAATAGTTTTTAAATTTCATTTTGCATCAAAATAAGCTGGAGGGCTTAGTGAAACATAGGATCCCATCTCATGCGTTTCTGATTTAGTAGGTCTGGGATGGGGCCTGAGTGTCTAGGTGATGCTGTTGCTGCTGGTCCAGGGAGCAAATTTGAGAATGATGGTTTGAGGTGCTGGGCAAGAAAATGTTTTACTTGCCCCATTTGAAAAATGTGGGACTTCAGTACTGGCCTACATGATTTCAGTTGTTTGAATGTCTATGCATGAATGGGAAAGGGAAATATTTATTAAGACATTCTTATGTGCCAGAAACCTCATACATTACCTCACTGAATGCTCACAGCAGCCTGATAGGTAGTTATTATTGTCCTCACTTCCAAATTAAGAGAATGAAAGCTCAGAGAGGTCAGTTAACTTGCTTAAGTCCATGAAAGTAGCAAGTTCTGAGGCTGAGGTTCACCTTGGTTGATCTGGCTCCAAATCTGTAGACTTTCCATGACATCTGGGCTTGTCCTTACAATAACTTGTCTCCTTTTTGTAAGAAGGATCTTTTAAAGCCCCAAAGAAGGACAAAGTAAGGCTAAGTAAAAATATACATCTCGGTTGACTATGCAGATCACTGATTTATTTGTTTTAGGAAGAGGCTGTCCAAACTGTAGACACTACACCCCCAATCACGCTGAGTTTCCTTGCTTCTGCCAGTGACACTGGTTACCTTACCTGAATTCTGATGGCTTTGCCTGCTGACCTTGATTCTGATCTCATCTCATTCAGCTATCCAGTCAGCACTCCTAGCCTTTGAATAACGGGCTTATCCTAAAAGGGTTCCTGATAAATCCTCCCATGAATGATGACTGCCTGCAGAGCCACCTTACCCATGAGGATGCCATTCTGAACTGGGGCAGACTGAACCTTGTATCACCCCCTCTATCTCTATATCTAAGGCCCTAGTTATCACTGCTTCCAAAGTACAGGAATGGTGATTTCTGTTACTTTCAATGGTTAGTGTGGATCACAGCATTCCAGATCCGCCATGTTGCAGTTTGGTTAATTCATTCCACAAAAAGACAAGAATATCAGTTCTGTTCCAAGCCTTGCACACTGTGGTTGCATAATTTTGGGTAACAGTGGTAGGAGAAAGAAGGCAGCAGAGTTGGAGCAGAGAACCAAATTTAAATTCTGATGGCCACCTACTAACATACAGCAAGTGCCTATAGGAGGCATGATCCTTTGCAGGATTCTTCCCAGATTGCCCAGGGGTTTTTATCGTTAATTCCCATTAAGACATTTTATGTCTTAATTTCCAATAAATATGGAGAGGTGGTATTCTTTTCTCCACAGGGCAAGTTTCATTTTCCATATTTTATTATGTAACATAGTATCATAAAGTAGAATAAATGAGCCAAGAACCAAATTTTTTCTATTAAAACAGAAAAGATTCACATCCTTCCCTCTATCCCTCTAACTTTTTTACTGATTAAAATAAGCAAGGTTCTTTTTAAAACAAGAGGGAGTTCAACCTTACCCTCTGCCCCCACTCTAACCCCCTGGCCCCAACATAACACTTTCATTAGTTCAGACTAAGTTCATTAAATACAGGAAAAAAAGCCCTAAAAGTTCGTCTTGTAAAATATTGGCACGATTTTATCCTCATTCTCCAGCTGTCCCTTAATTATCCAGCAGAGCTTGGGCATATAATAAGGTAATCCAGATAAATAGCACTTGGCTTATTTTAAGTAAATGTCAAACCAGGTTAGTCCGCAGAGTTCTGCTTTTTCTCCATTAATGAAATGCCCATGGGAAATAACCAATGTTCTTTCTTCAAAAAATATAGAATTGTGGGCCCTGAGTTTTCAATGACTGCCAATTAAATCACTATTTAAGCATTAGGTACTCACTGCAAAAGTACTGCTAGAACTTCAGCTACCTTGCTATCTGCCTGATAACTGTGCAACAATGAGAAGAGAGAGTAGAATATTCTCCTTTCAAAATGGAAATGAAGACTCAGAGGTTTGTGTAATAAACATGGAGCAGATGAGCGTCTTGAATAAAACAAACAGGAGATTTTACTCTCAGGAAAGTGAGAAAATGCCATCTAAAAACAGGCTTGGATTAATTTTCATAATTGTGAGTCATTCATTAGCTATATAAGTGCATGGCTACATTTAGATCTATGTTTACACACATTTGTTTTGAGCCTGTTCGGCTTGGTCTTTCCCAGCATCCTTGCCTGCCTGGACCCTGGACTTTGCCACACCTGCCTGGCAGGATGGATCTCACAATGCTGTTTGTTTGCTGCTATACCTGGACTGCCAAGTTCAAATGGAGACAATAACTCAACCATGAGGACTAATGCCACTACATATTGCTAGTCTCCAATTTCAGCTGGACCACTCTTTTATTTGTCCTTGGTCAGCTTCCTTTTCGATTCTTCTCAGTGGCCATTCCAGAACTGTTCCTTTCGCCTGCAGTCTGCTTACCGAACTCCTGCCCCCTTTTGCTCATCAGACACCATGAGTCCTGCCTTGTTCGGAGCAGAGAGAAAGAGCCACTCTGAAGAGGGCAATCTCTCAACTTCCTGTGCTCTCCTTTCAGGCCAGGTAATGGATAACAAAGCCTCAGCTCCTAGGAGTCTCCTTATTATGCCCTTGATTCCCCTCTGCCATGCCATGCACACCCCACAGGGCATGTGGCCTTGGCTTGGTATCGTAATCTTGGCCCCACTTGTAACCTTTGAACTTGAAGATCACTCTTAATTTCCTCAATTTTGAAACTCAGCACTTCTTGGGATTTGGTTTGTGCTCACATCTTGGCTCCTCTGTTCCTGAAAGTCTCACTTTTCCTTTGCTGTCATGCCCAAACTTCAGCATCAGCCCCCATTGTGCCAACCCTGGCCTTCTACAAGGAAAGGCTCAAATAAAAATGTGTTGATACCATAATCTTCCCTCAAGAAACCCTTTTTGTTACTCTAGGATCACACACACATACACACACATGTAAAATAAATAAAACAAAGGAGTCCCTTGTGCTCAAAGTTCCACCATCTCTAAATACCCATCCCTCCCTCCCACTAAGGATCCTTGATGTATCTATTATCCATCTCTCTCTTGGAGTTTCAGTCTCTTTATTGGTACTGGTTCTTTCCCTATAACTTATAAATTCACCAAAAAATGAAAATTCCTCCCTGAATTCTGCCTTTTCTTCCAGGTACCACTGAGCATCTCTCTTTCCATTCACAACAATTTTTTTCAGAAGAGTAATCTATATTTGCTCTCTCCCTTTCCTCATTTCCCTCTCCAACCCCATTGTGGTCAGGCTTCTGCCACTCTGCTAAAATGCTCTAGTGTAAGTCCCCATTGACCTTCACATTGCCAATTCAATAGACACCATACTGGATCTAGCAGCAGCATTGGACCTGCTGAGTTCTCCTGAAACTGTCTGCTCCTTTGTCTTTCATGACAGTTCTCATGGTTCTCTTTTTATCAGTCTGCTTGGCTGGCTTTTCCTCTGCCCTCCTATTAAGCACATTGGTGCTCCCCAAGGCTCTGTCCTTTCCACTCCACTTGCTCTCCCAAGATAATCTCCTTGGCTCCCAAGCTTCTAAGTACCATGCTCGCCAATGATTTCCAAATTATATTTCTGGCCCAACTCTCCTCTGAGCATCTGACAATGCCACCTGGATAGCTCCAGAATTATGTGACATCCAACATTTCCACAACCAAAATTATTTTCCTCATCTTCCTGCCTTCCTTATACTGATTTAATAAAATCTGAATGCATGGCCTCCTCTAGACCCTTCTTTGACTCCCTATTCAATGACTCCTGAAAGCTCTGGTCTGCTGATCCCACCTTTCATGATCACTCAGAGCTGTCCCACCTCTTCATCACTACTGCTGTTCTTATCCTCTTACCTGACCTACTGCAGGAACTTTCCAACTGAGCTGTAAGAAGGGTCAGAGGCTATAGCTAGACCAATAACTTCCCTACTTTCCTCTACTGTGCTTCTGATTAAATCAGTGGTTTTTTAAGCTTGGCCAAACATTGGAATCAATCAGGAAGCTTTAGAAAAATACTGATGCTTGGCTCCCAATTTCGCAAAACATGTTATAATTAGCCAGGGCAGTTCTAGGCGTTGGAATTTTAAAAACTCTGTAGGTGATTCAAGTATGTAGCCAAGGTCAAGAATCATGGGTCTAAACTATTGTTCCAATCACTGTCTTTGCACTACCTCTGTGACATAAAACACAAGCTCATATACAGGACATAGGATACTGGTATGAGATATCATAGAGGTAAGACTCAGAGTGGAGGATAACTGAGGATTGGGGCAGTGTGATGGGACAGGGGATAGGGAGACAGGAAGGGAGGGAGAGAGTAGCAATAGCAGGAAGTGAGAGGGAGCCACTGCTCCTAGCAACTCACTAGCCTGTGTGGTGTCACAGGGCTCCTGCTTCGTGGAAGGCTGTGACCTGCTTCCAGGTGTTTCAGAGCCTGCTCCTGACTGTGGACCCCATGGAGTGCTTCCCACTACAATGAGCTGGGCTTTTCTTAGCACATGAGGCTTATACAGACCACTTCTCGACGTGTGAGAAGATCCAGACTTTTCTGGTAGTCGTGTCCAGAAAGCAGCATCATATGTACAGCTGAGGAGGGCTACAGGAGCCAGCTTTCCCAAGCTGGCAGGACTCCTGGACACAGCTTCCCCAGCCAGCCTCCCTGCAGGATGAAGATGCTACCAGTTCCTATACCTGTCCGGCACACAGGGAGGTGTTGTAGTGAGTAGGGAGCTGGGTGTGGTGGGGGAACAGTTTTCCTTGCCAATGAAGTTTCAAGAATGGAAAGTTTCTCTTGGCTTAAGAAAGCCAAAACAGTTGCCTTATAAAACAAGCAGCAATCCTTCATTTGTAAGCACACTGGGTACAAATGACAACTAAGACCTCTTGGATTCTAGAATTGTGTACTGTCAGGTATTGTGTAGTAATATCTAATTGTGGTTTTAACTTGCATTTCCCTAATGAGCAAAGGTATTGGGCAGCTTTTCATGTGCTTATTTGCCATTCATATATCCTCCTTGAAGAAGTGTCTGGTCAAGTCTTTTGCCATTTCTTCTGCCTTTTAATGTAATTTTAGAAAATAAACTTTATTTTTTAGAAGAGTTTTAGATTTGTAAGAAATTTGCAAATATTGTAGAGTCCCCCTACATCATGTATTCAGTTTCCCCTGTGATTAACATCTTGCATAAAAAATATGGTACAACTGTTCCAATTAATGAAGCAATGTTGATGCATCATTATTAACTAAAGTCTACACTTAATTCAGATTTCCTTTCTTTTAACCCAATGTCCTTTTTCTGTGGCAGCATCCCATCCAGGATACTACAGTACATTTAGTCATCATGTCTCCTTAGGCCTCTTGGCTGTGACAGTTACTCAGACGTCCCTGTTTTTTTGATGACTGTAATGATTTTAAGATGTACTGGTCAGTTATTTTATAGAACATCCCTCAATTGAAATCTGTTTCATGTTTTTCTAATTAAATATTAGACTGAGATTGTGGGTTTGGGGGAGGAAGACCACAGAGGAAAAATGCCATTCCCATCATATCTTAACAAGAGTATGTTCTATCAAGTGTTGATGTTGGCCTTGATCATCTGGCTCAGGTGGTGTGTGTCAGGCTTCACCATTGTAAAGTTATCCCTCCCCCTTTTCATAGTGCACTCTTTGGAAGGAAGTGATTATGCACAACCTACACTCAAGGAGTGGGTAGTTCTGCTCCCTCTCCTTGAGGGCAGACTTATATAAATTTCATGGAATTCTTCTGCTTTTGCTGATTTTTCAACTGAGTGTGTTTACTTACTCTTGAGTCTTAAGAGTTCTTTATATGCTCGGCACACAAGTCCTTCATCAGAGATATGAATTGCAAACATTTACTTTTTGACCACAGTTTGTCTTTTTATTTTCTTAACAGTATTTTTAAGACAATAGTTATAAATTTTACTCAAGTCCAAATTATTCTTTTTCTGTTTTCTGGATAGCCAGAAAGCTGGGGTCTAGTCACAACTCTGCTGCAACTGCACCTACATTCAGGGCTAAGCAAGAGGGCAGAGAGTAGGTAGGTCTTCCATACCCTTTTGGGATTACAGCTTCTTGAATTACAATGGAAGGGTCCCCCCCTCAGGGTTTTAGGGACCTGCAGACTAGACTCCTGTTGTGGCTGCTGCAGTGGAACTGTCTGGGAGTTCAGGCAAATAATTGAGAGGAAAAAATTTCATTGGTTGTCCCATTTGCATGTCTTGAGTTAGACCTAGGGGGCTTCTCCTGGCATTCTGTCTGTCCATACTCAAGGTCCCCTTCCAGGCTTTGGGCTGCCTTGATTCCAGGCTGTGAAATTCCATAGGAAAATGAGAAACCACCATAGTGGTACCTCAAGTTCTGGTCTTGTTCCCCAATTGGCCTGCTACTATTTATTTTTCAGAGTCCTCCAGTAGTGATTCCATGCATTCTATCCAAGCTTGATAGCTCCAGTTCAGAGTGGGCTTGATGAGTCTTAAGGGAGTTCCAGGCCAAGCTCTTGCCAGGAGCCAATCTGTCTTTGTGCTTTCCCAGGGAGACTCTGTTCTCAGGCTCCACATGGGCAGTACCTTAACTGCAGGCTCCTCCCCTCACCCAACAAGTGCAATGCTGCAGGACTCCAGATCTCAGTTCTCACAGATTCAAATAAGCAGAAAATCACCAAGAACATGTTGCTTAATGTGTGTTCTGTTGGATTACTAGAGAGGAAAAAGGAAGAGTTTCTAAGGCTAAATTTTGATTGGCTAGTGACTAATCCTCCCTTTTATCCATATCTAGGATTAATTTCTTCTAAATCATGATTGCTATTCTGCAGTGATTTAGTGGAAAGGGCTTGGGGATTGGAATAAAAGGTTTGATTCTAGTCCTGAACACTTATTAACTATGAAGGCAAGTCTATAAGCTCATGGAGTCTGCTTTCTCAAGCTTAAAATGGGATAACCTATTGCACACAGTTGATATGAGAGACCAATAAAAGCCGTTTGCTACTGACAAGCTTCTCAGTTGGTTACATCCTCTTCTTCCAGGTTCCTATAGCATTCTGTACTTCCCAGTGTGTAACTCTCAACCCAACTGCAACTACTTTTTCAATGACTCTTCTGGACTAGACTATAAGCTCCTTGAACAAGGCAGACACTGCACTTGCCTGATTCACTACTATATTGCCAGGCATAAGAGTTGCTAAATAAAAATGTGCTCGATTGTACTGTTATAAAACTGATGTTGCTAAAATGATCATTATGACGTTATGTCACATATTTAATATCATATTGTGGTATCAACATAAACTCATTAGTAAGCAAAACTAAAGACTTTAAGTCAAAGGAAATAATGAATGAATGAAAATTAATGTTCTGAAGAAAACATGGATTTTTACCACCACTCCTACCAACAAAAATCTATTCAACTCTATTCAAAGATCCAGGTTTGCTATCCAGATACCTCTAAAAGAAGAAAATACAGCAGTCTTAAGAAGAATGCATCTTTCTTCACGTTGTCAGGTTGACATATTCAGGACAGAATCTCTCCTTCAGTGCTTAACATTTTGATTCATAGACTGAGGTCTCAGATGCTAAAAAAATGGAAATATGTCCTCTAAATGTCAGCACTGATTTTATGATATTCTAGAAGGAAGCAAACAGGAACACATGAGAGCTTAGGTGTCCTGTCTGAGAGTTCAGTGCAGTGTCTTGGAAGAACCTGAGTAGAGTGTGTGTGGCATCTTGGAAGGATTAGAAATTGGAGTAATGATCATTTATCTTGGTAAAAAGCCCTTAGCTTCTGTATTATTCACAGTTCTCCAGAGAGCAGACCAATGGAAAATATATCTATATCTATATATGTATATAAAATGAGAAATCAGCTCATGTGATTATGGAGGCTGAGAAATCCCATGACCTGCCATCTACAAGCTGGACTAGACTCTAAGCTCCTTGAACAAGGCAGACTAGGAAAGCTGGTGGTGTACTTCCAGTATGAGCCCAAAGGCCTGAGAACTAGAGGACCCAATGGTGTAACTCCCAGTCTGAGTGCAGTAGATCATCAGAAGAGATGTCCCAGCTTCAGCAGTGAGGGAGAAAAGAAGGACAAATTCCTTCCTCTGCTCCTTGTTCTATTCAGACCCTCAATAGGTTAAACGATGCCCACTCTCATTAAAGAAGACCATCTACTTTACAGAGTAAGGGCTAATCTCCTCTAGAAACACCTCACCAATACACCCAGAAATAATGTTAAACTAGACATCTGGGTACCTCTGATCTAGTCAAGGTGACACATGAAATTAACTATCATAGCTTCCATGGTAATAGCTATAGAGTTCTATGATCATCTTTCATGGTGGCTTTATTTTACAGCCATTTTCACACTTGTCTATTTAACTAACCATGTTTCCCCTAAACCTATTCTTCCCCCATTTATTCTTTTTCCCGACAAATGATACCACCTGGCCATCCAAGCCTGAAAGTGGGGAGTTCACCCAGACCTCACCATTCATTTCTATTACACCCATATGCACTGGGCTATCCAATCATTTGAATCCTGAATATTTCTTGCATCCATCTCCTTCTTTATGTTTCTACCAGGTACACCACAGGCATCGCTCTGTTTGAAGAAGACACTTAAGTTGTTGAATGAAATATTTTCTCCTTCTTCCCTCCTGGCCTCCATTAGGTTTCAAGCTTCTTGAGGGTGGGCAATGTCTTTTTTTTCATTTTGTGTGTGTATGTGTATATGTGTTCATGTGTGTACATGTGCATGCAGGTACATGTAGGGGCTCAGATGGCAACCCAAAGAGTGTCAGGCACATAATAAGCCTCATATGGGTATTCATTTAATTAAGTACTAAAATGTCTAAGTGGAAACATTACTAAGCTAGTTTTTCAATGCTGAATTTGGAATTCTGAAGTCAAAGCCGATTGCACGATGTATATTTTTAGGGGAACCAAGAAGTCCTGAGGCATCTCCTTATGACTTGCCTTGGTGCCAGGTCTTTACCTTAGTGTAGTTACTTTGCTGAATGAAGGCAGGATTTCCAGAAGGTTCCTATTAAAAAGAAGCAGTATAGGGAAAAGGCTAAACTTTTGGGTTCTGTTGTCAATAGACTTGAGTTCAAATTTCAGCTCTATCACTTTTAGCTATGAAATTATCAGTACATTTATAATCTTTTAGTGTCTTCATCTAAAACATTGTAATGAAATATTAATATCCATACATAAGAATGTTTTATAAGTTAAATAGGATAATGTATAAAGAGTGTTTAATAGAGTGGTCCATTTCCTCCATAGGAAGAGGGATGAGCTATGTGATTGTGGTGAGTCTGGCTTGCAGTGGGCCATGGCTTCCAGAGGTGGGGTTGCTACACTGAAATGTAGGGAACCTAAGTCTCCATCTCTTGTCTGTCTGTCTCTGTCTCCTGCCCCCTACCTGCATCCCTTGAAGCTGAATATCCTTTCTTCCTTAGCTTCTTGCTACCAAGTGATAGTCTTGAGTCAGGGCCTGACCCCTGATACAGGCAGGGCAGCCTTCTTAAGTTTCTCCAGGAGTAACTGGAGACAGATTGAATAAGGATGAGGCCAAGCTTTTCCATTTCTCCAATGCAATTTTACAAGCAGAAATGTGATATCATATCTTGATTTCACTTGTTTCCTGGCTGAAATTGGAGAGAAGGATAAGTGAGTGACTGATATCATTTGATTTTTATAAATGTTAGTCAATATTATTATCATTGATAAGGTGGTTATTGCCCCTGTATGAGTAGGACAGTACATGTAGCCATTAATGCACGTGTATTCAGGAAACAAAAAACAAAAACTGTTGATGGAACTAATTATGGAAGAAAACCTTAAGCACCTGGTGCTTGGTCGGAAGGGGCATCTGTGAGCAAACTAAAGTAAAATCAAGTAAAGAAACCCAGAAGACAAAGTTAATGTGCTGTAATGACCTTACTAAGGCCTGAAGTTCCTCCGGAGACCTTGAAAAATAAATAACTCACAGAAACAAGTATTCCCAATGAGTTCAGTGATGCAAACATTGATTATTCCTTAGACTGCTAAGTTTGACATACAAAAGACCAATGGGATACACTGCTGATGAAGGAGAAGGAGGTCTAACTACTTTGGAAAACAATTTGAAATTCAACTGTGCAGGTGAGCATAAGCATGGAATTCCTGCGTATAAGAGAAACACTCATTTATAAGCACTGAGATAACAGCAAGTGACTGGAAACAACACAAATGTCCACTGCTGGGAGAACAGGTAAATTGTGACGTCCATATAAGAGAATGCTATACAGTAGGAAAAAATGAATGAAGTTCGGTGACATGTAACAAAACAGATAAATATTTGACACATAATGTTGTGGGGGAAAGCAAGTCACAGAAGGTTATATACAGTTGTGACTATGTAGAGTCACTATGACACTATGTATGATGTCACTTTTTATAATGCTCAACAAGAAGCACAGCTAAGGAGTATATGGTTTAAGTCTGTAAATATAGATGGTAAAATCTTTGATAAACACAAAATTCACTCTAGTGGACCTCTGTGAGTATAGGGAGGCAGGGAAGGGGCACACAGATATTACTAATATTCTACACCTTCATTTGTGTGGTTGGTTCATGGGTATTTAATTTATTATTATGTTGTAAACATGGATGTGTGTGTAAATATATATATATATATATATATATACACATATATACAATATATTACTTTTTTGTATATGCCAAATATTACATAGTAAAAAAATCTTTTAAAGCAATATCATGGTTTTTTGGGTGTAAAATGTTACCTCTCTTGGCTGAGCAGTTCTAGGCAATAATAAATAGGTTGGCTTATAAGTATTTATATTTATGTTTAAAAATAGTTTCTGGTTCCTTTGCTGAGATGGGCAAAGGACATTATCTATGGAGTCCATAAAAATACAATGATCATTCCTTATCGTAAAACACATTCACCAGCTAAAAATCATTTTTTTCACACTCTCAGAGAAAATGACTGGTCAGGCCACTCACAGTGGGTCACTCTTGGAATCCCTTGCTGAGGTGGGAGGACTGCTTGAGCTCAGGAGCTTGAGACCAGCCTGGAAAACATAGTGAGACTGAGACCTCATCTCTTCTAAAAAGAAAAAAAATTAGCAGAGCATGGTGGCATGTGCCTATAGTCCTGGCTACTTGGGAGGGTGAGGCATGAGGATCAGCTGAGCCCAGAAGTTGGAGGCTGCAGTGAGCTGTGATCATCACACTCTGGCCTGGACAACAGAGTGAGACCTGGTCTCAAAAAATAAATAAATAAATAAAATGAAAACGAAAATGACTGGTCAGAGTAGAATCTATGAGTAGACTAGAAAAGACCCTGAGGTTCTGGAGTACTATACATATTATGTACATCAGAGAAAACCATTACGGGGAAGGGTGTTGGGAGGTGTCGGTCAAAGGGTACAAAATTTCAGTTAGACAGGAGGAATAAGTTCAAGACATCTACTGAATAATATGGTGACTGTGGTTAATAACGATGTATTGTGTTTCAAAAATTGCTAAGAGAATAGATTTTTAAGTGTTCTCACTGCAAAAAAATGATAAGTATGTGAGGTAATACATATGTTAATTAGCTTCATTGAGCCATTTCATAATGTATACATATTTCAAAACATCATGTACACAATAAGTATATAATATTGTTGTCACTCAATAAAAATAGGAAACAGTAAATAAATTATAAAAATAAAATTAAAAAAGTCAGAGATTTTTAAAAAGAATAAACCATTATAATAAAACTCCACGTTATATGTCTTTGGCTTCTAATTTCTAAAAAAAAAAAAAAAAACCAAAGTGAGTTGAGTACTCTGTAAATTCAGTAGGATTGGAAAAATATTTATTTACTTAACTTCATCGTTCTTAAGACCCTTCCCCTCAAAGCACTGAATGCTTACAGATCTTTGAAATAAAAATAGCATGAGATTTATCCTGACAAAATTCAATATTATAAAACGAATCAATGACACTTTGCTCCTCTAATGGATTTGGTGTGCAATCATGCAGAACAGGGAAAGGTTGGGAGGTCTGTTGAAGCTTATCTGATAGAACAAGGCTGAATGACATAAAATCATCTTAGAGGCTACATTTACTTCAGTAAGTGTATTCATAAGGAAAAAAAATACTTCATGTTTTTCAAGTCAATGAGACTTGAACCAATGAGGAAATTAACATGCAGGATGTTCAAAGAAGTTATGACAATAAAAATTAAATTCATGTTAAATTAAGATAATCCATGTCCACTTTTAAATTAAATTGTTTATTTCTTCTAATCATCTTATTTACTCCTTCTTTGCCTTTTTTATTATCTTACTATCTGTGGGTACCACCCTGTTTTCATTCTAATTTCACACTTGACCAAAGAGCAGGGGAGCTGAACAAAGCTGTTGATATGTAAATAGCAGTTTTGAAGATGGAAGCACCAGATTGTTCCTAAACAGAAGAAAACTGCAGTTGCTTTATTTGACTGAATGGATAAAAAGGTGTCAACATATAATTTCAATTGCTCTCTAAAATAAAGTGTATCATCTAGGTTTGAACTTTATACTAAGCATGACAATATTATGGTAAGTTGACAATTATCTTGTTCGTTTCCTTTGCTTTTAGAAATAATCACAGTATTCTTTCAGAAATAAATTTTCTTACTGTGGTTTCAGATTTTGGATTTGCAAAGTCAAAGGGTTTTATTGATACAGAACCTACAGAATCTCTAATTCAGGACATAAATTAGGTTCTTTGTTTCTTTACTTCTCTAATAAACTTGCTTTCACTTTACTCTATGGACTTGCCTCAAATTCTTTCTTGCAAGAGATCCAAGAACTCTCTCTTGGGGTCTGGATTGGGACCGCTTTCCGGTAACACTTTGAGATTTGAGACCTTGCTGACCTGGAAGGACTGACCCTGGAGGGACTGCCTCTGTCAAAGACAGTACACAACTTGTCTTGGAGTTTGCCTTTCATGTGCAAACCAACCAGTCAGAGCCCATACCCCCAACCACCTCCTCTATGGAGCTCAAGCTCTTACGATCTGGGCCACTCACTGTAAATCTGCCCTAATCACCACGGGGCCAGGCACCATGCAACTAGGGACAGCTCCTCTTTCCCAGAGCCTGCTGAAATTATTCAAACTAGCCAGTACTAAACCTGTTTGCCCTGCCTTGCCTGTTTCTTTGGCAGAAACCACAACAATGGCTCCTGCTCCTTTTTCTTCCCTCTCCCTCTGCTTCCTGACACAGCCTCTGGGGCTTCCCTTTGTGGTGGTGAAATATGTGTCATGCCTCCCATTTCTAGGGATCTGTGAGTATAAAAAAACTTCTTTCATGACAATCATTTCCGCATCCGTGTGTCTTTCTACATCTCAATAAACAAATCCCAGGTACCCTTTTAAAACACCCCCACTAAACCCATTAAGATGACATCAGATTTCCTCAGGAATTGTGATCAGAGAAACCTTCACTTGGAATGAACTGGAAAAGTGAGAAGGGGTATTAAACTGAGGTGCCAAGACAATAAAATTTAGTTTGAAGAAAATCTAGTTTTCTGGATGGTTGGTCTATGCACTGCTTGGAAACATTTGGGTGATTCAATTTTGTGGCTCTCCACCTCAAATTAGCCATCATGTGGCCATCATCTCCCACAGAGTTCTTCAGGTCAGTGCAGGCCCAGAAATCACAGAAAGATATATTGTAGCCGTTCAAAGAGCAGTGCAATCATTCTGAGGCTGTACCTTACAGCTGTCACACATGATGGGAAGCAGAGAAGGCAGAGTTTCTGTGTATCACTCAAGGTCATCTGGAAAACCAGTAGATGAGGCCACACGTCTCCCAGTTCATTAGGCAGTCGGACACGAAATTCTCTGCATGATCTCCCCATCGAGTCACCCAGGTTTGTTTTATATTTCTTTGTTTGTTGGTGTCTTTTCTTTAGTAGACAAAGAACATTTTAAAGAGTTTTCAGCAGCCTCTGGTTCTAAATGTTAAGGACATTGAGGTTCTATTTATGACCACTCTCAATTGGACAAAAGGATAAGCTAGGGTTGCCTTTCTCTCACCACTTTTCATAATATTGATGTCATCTGCTGAATGTAACATTTTCCAGGTATAGACAAATATCCAACATGCCCTTGGTAGAGGAGAGAGGTAGTAGAATCATGATGCTTGTCAGCTAGGAAAGAAGCACACAGAAATACTGCTTGGGAAAGGGGTGCTTAATGCCTAGGATGAATAACAAAAATCTGTTGTACTTTATAATGATGTCTTAAATCCCACAGCTCTAGCCTGCCATGAAATTCAAGCAACAAGTACCGCTTCTGCAATACTCAAGCAACCTAAATTGTACTCAGGACTAGTACACAAAATAGATAATTGATTACAAATCTGATTTGAGAGTTTTAGTATGCAAGCAAAAATTTGACTGGCTTTTGTCCTTGGTTCTTGGGAGGTAGCCTCTAAACCCTTGAAATTTTCAGAGTGATAAGGGTGTCTTTGTTATTCATGGTGGGCCTCTGAGCTGGTGCCTGATAGTTTATGC
The DNA here is from genome assembly GCF_028878055.3 of Symphalangus syndactylus. Classification (NCBI taxonomy): domain Eukaryota; kingdom Metazoa; phylum Chordata; class Mammalia; order Primates; family Hylobatidae; genus Symphalangus; species Symphalangus syndactylus. Next base: position 71,117,895 of record NC_072429.2, on the reverse strand, counting down.
AAATGAAGTGACTCAGGAAGGGGACTGGCTATGCTAGAAAGACCAATCATGTGATTAAAGGGTGGGAGCTCCAAGCCCGGTGATATCAACTCCACCTCTGGGGAGGGCAGCAGGGGCTGGAGATTGGAGATCAGCCTTCTGATCTCTTATCCAATCAGTCTTGTCTATTTAATAAAACCCCATTAAAAACTCTGGACACTGAAGCCCAGGTTGAATGTCCACGGTTGGCAAATCTCTGTGTACTGTCACACACCAATGTGCTGAGAGGGGAATGCATCCCTAAGAATGATGAAAGTTTCATGGTTGAAATCACCCTAGATTTTGCCCTATGTGTATATGTTCTAATTTGTATTTTTTTCCGTAAAACTATAATCACAAACACAGTGCTTCCAATGAGTTCTTTCTAGTCAATTATCAAACCTACAAGGGTAGTAGGAATGCCTGAATTTGTGGCCAGTTGGTCAGGAGTAAGCATGGCTCTGGGACTCTGAATTTGTGGCTGGTGTCTGAAATGAGGACAGTCTGATGGAGGACTGTGCCTTTAACCCCTGGGTAACTATGAGCACGCATGCCCTAAAAATATGCATGTTCATTTTCTCTTACATCCTTCTCTCCTAATTAACACTGCACATATTTTTAGGATTAAAAAACTCCTTATTGCAGATTTATTTTATTAGTGCAGCTTTTCTACTTGCTAGGTTTCTTTCCCAAGGTGGGGTAGGTAGTTGGCACCAGTTCTCTCTGGATCAGGGAGGTGGAGGGATCCCAACATGCACATTTAATTCAGGAGGTGAAAGAGAGAGCTGCAGTAGCAGTGTGCTGGGTTCTTTCTGCCTATGTCCTAAGTCTCTTTGGACTCTGTCAACCAGGACCATGCAGCTCAGCGAAGCTGGCAGTAGCCACAGCAGTGGAAGGACAAGACACACAGGATCCAGTGGGGCAGCCTATAAGCCCATTGCAAAGAGAATACATTTCAAACAACTTTCCTGCCCGTGGGTCCTCAGGATCTGGCTTACCCCTATGGCTTTTTCCTGTCATTGTGCATTAGGCTCCAGCCACATTAGCCTTTTTACTACTGCTCAGCTGTTCTCAGTTTGTTCTTGCTTCAGGTCCTTGGCACTTGTGTTTTCTCTCTGGGATGCTCGGCCCTAAGCAATTCACATGGCAGCTCCTTCTCAGCATGGACAGTTTAGCTCCAATATTACTTCCTTCCAGAGGTATCCAGAGGGAGTGGAAAGGCTCCCCATCTTTCCTTTATCTAGCCCCATCCTGGAGCTACTTCCTAGCCCATTACTTGGCTTATTTTCTTTAAAGGGCTTATTGCTACAGATATTATATTATTCCTATATTTTGTTACAAATATATTTCTGTCTCTACCTCTCCCACACAAATAACCCTAACATAAGCACTGTGATGACATGGGCTTTACAGCTACCTTGTTTACACTGTGTCCTTGGCCCACGGAATAGTAACTGGCAGTTATTACTGGATGAATGGTGGAACAGCATTCACCAAGTGCTGCTCACTGTGGTAGGTGGTATGAGGCTTTTAGGAAATGCACAATACTCATTTCTTCTCTTAAGGAACTGTGGAAACTGAGTCACATACACATATGAAAGAGTGAACTGCAGTCATTTCTGTGGCTCCTTCTCTCTACTAGGTCTCATTCAAAGTCCTGCACTTGGTTTTCTCTTATTCCTGGCTTTACGGACCTATCCTCTCCCAGATTTCAAATAGTATCCCTAAATCACTTTCAACAGTCTCAACAAAATAGATAAAAGGCCGGTTTATTTTTTTATATTATTTTTAAAGGTTAATATTGTCTCTCTGGAAGCATAAAGTAAAGCTCCCCCCCAATAAAAAGAAGAATACAAAATCTGATAAAGGAATTGGGGAAAAATATATAGGAAAATAAGATTTAGGGCTCCCAAATTCACTAAAACTACATTATGAAATATAAGGCCCTCTTAACTACAAGAAAAAGACTTATGGAGCAATTATTTTCTCATATTTTTCTAAGGGCAAAGTTTTAGTAGGATTTTATCTGATGTGGTTGACATATTTTAAAGTATACTTGAATCTGTATAATAATATGTGAAACTTACAGGAAATGTGATAGTATATATACAATATGTCATAATTTCACTGTCTTGTTAAAGATAGAAAAAACACCATTGGTTGGTTGCCTGTCTCAGAAGAAAAAATACAGAAAGCAAATAATTTAAATGAGTTACAATTTATCCAATTTAGAATCAAATAAAAATGCCATGGGCTCGGCGCCAAAGATTATTCTTGGACTGGAATTTGTTCAACACCCTAAATTTAACTAGCTGCGATCCCCTTTAAACTGCCATCCAATACAGTCTTTTGAAATAAAGAATGTGCTTTTAAAGGGAAATTGGCATTCCACCTGAATATTTATTCTCTAGATAAACACATGCAGTCTTTTGCAACACACTCAACGTATACTAAGGAAGGTACAGGTCACAGTTAGAGATGACACACACAAGTAGTCATGTGTTTTCTCTCTGGGCCATAACTGCCTAGAATATTGCCACATTTATAACTTGGTTATGGACAGGCAACTTTGGTGTCTAACATTTCATAAGGAATTGTCTTAATGTTTCTTAAAGTCATAATATACTACAGCTAGAAAAGATCTTTCAGAATGTTTAGCTGCAATTCAAGGTCCTCATTTTATATATGAACAGGCTGAGGCCATCATTCTAATACCAGTAAGTGACATATCCATGGTGTCACCTGGAGCCCACGTCCTCTTTCTTTTATTTATGGATGTAGACTGCACTTCATTAAAAATAAAATATGACTAAGAGTCGTCATCTGCCTGAAAGGTGCTCATGGCTGAGTGAGACATAGCCCATACCATGTTTCTAGTCCTGGGAACATATGGGACAGAGCTGGTATAGATTCCACCCCAACCCAATGGCAACATTTATAAATGCTGTTAAAGTGTAGCTATCATTTTTTAAAAACACAGAGCCAAGTCTGAAAGAAGAATTTATCATCAGACGTCACGGGTAAAGTCATAGGCTGACTGCAGGATCCCGTGCATTGGCTCTGGCCCACTCTGCCAAGGATGGGAGATGTGAGATGTGAGTGGAAGCTGGGATGAAGAATGCTGCGGAAAGCCAGATCTCTGGAGAAAATGCCCCTTCCACGCACAGGAGGACAGGAAACGTTCTTCCGATACAAGTACCTAAGGGGATGAAGAGGTTGATCACCACATTATTTGTGGTGTGGGAAGTTAGAGGCTACCTGGATGCCCATAGCTGGCATGAGGGATCAGTCAGCCAGAGAGGCAGCAGGCCAGCGTATTCTGCCTGTGGCTCTGAAATGTGGTGAAGTGGGAGGTGTCTTCAGCGATAAATAGAAATCCCAAGGCTGCACCAGCCATGGGTGTAAAGTCTTAATTTATACCACCCTTATGGTATTAGGAATCCTAAGCAAAGACAACCCCTACCTAGCTAAACTGTTTTTCAAGTGAGAAAGCAATATTATAAACATGTTCAAAAAAAGACTACACGAATTTTTACAGACCTGTCCTGAATTACCAAAGAATGTACTTCAAGAAGGCGAAACTTGTACTCAGACAGAAAGAATGGGATTCAAAGATCAATGGTGAACAAATACAGTTTTAAACTATGGCAAAATCTAAATAAGCCTTAATTGAAACCATAATAACAATATAATGTAAAAACAGGGTAGCAAAAATATACACAATTTGAAATAAGCACATGTTGGTTGATGGGCATTTAGGTTGGTTCCATATTTTTGCAACTGCAAATTGTTCTGCTATAAACATGCATGTGCAAGTGTCTTTTTCATACAATGACTTATTTTCCTCTGGGTAGATACCCAATAGTGGGATTGCTAGATCAAATAGTAGCTCTACTTTCAGTTCTTTAAAGAATCTCCATACTAATTTCCATAGTGGTTGTACTAGTTTACAATCCCACCAGCAGTGTAGAAAGTGTTCCCTTTTCACCACATCCATGCCAACACCTATTATTTTTTGATTTTTTAATTATGGCCATTTTTGCAAGAGTAAGGTGGTATGGCATTGTGGTTTAATACTACTCAGCCATAAAAAAGAACAAAATAATGGCATTTGCAGCAACCTGGATGGAATTGGAGACCATTATTCTAATTGAAGTAAGTCAGGAATGGAAAACCAAACGTCAAATGTTCTCACTTACAAGTGGGAGCTAAGATATGAGGATGCAAAGGCATAAAAATGATACAATGGACTTTGGGACTAGGGGGAAGAGTGAGGGGGTGGAATGAGGGATAAAAGACTACACACTGTGTGCAGTATACATTGCTTGGGTGATGAGTGCACCAAAATCTTAGAAATCACACCTAAAGAGGCCAGGCGCGGTGGCTCACGCCTGTAATCCCAGCACTTTGGGAGGCCGAGGCGGGTGGATCACGAGGTCAGGAGATCGAGACCATCCTGGCTAACACAGTGAAACCCCGTCTCTACTAAAAACACAAAAAATTAGCAGGGTGAGGTGGCGGGCGCCTGTAGTCCCAGCTATGTGGGAGGCTGAGGCAGGAGAATGGTGTGAACCCCCAGGGGGCAGAGCCTGCAGTGAGCCGAGATTGCGCCACTGCACTCCAGCCTGGGTGACAGTGAGACTCCATCTCAAAAAAAAAAAAAAAAAGAAAGAAATCACACCTAAAGAACTTATCCACGCAACCAAACACTACCTGTTCCTTCAAATCTATTGAAATAATAATAATAAAAGAAATATATGCACAGATAAGAGAGTCACTAATTCTACCTGGGGAGTAAAGAAAGAGTTGATTTTGAACTGAGTATCAAAGGCTGAGTAAGAACTTAGCAGGTAACAGGGGGCAAAAGGAGGTTTTCAGAGGTAAGGCTCCTAAGTACAAAGGTACATGGAACATTCTAGAAACTGTTCACAAGCCAAGTGTTCATGGGGAAGTGGCAGAATACAAAGCTGGAAGGCAGGCTCCAAATCTGGTCTTCTTCCTTTCAAATCAATGTCTTCAGAATCAGCTTCTATGAAATGTCAGATTACAATAAAAAAGGGATATATAGAAAACACATGAAATTAAAACACACTGTTGGTGGGACTGTAAACTAGTTCAACCATTGTGGAAGTCAGTGTGGCGATTCCTCAGGGATCTAGAACTAGAAATACCATTTGACCCAGCCATCCCATTACTGGGTATATACCCAAAGGACTATAAATCATGCTGCTATAAAGACACATGCACACGTATGTTTATTGCGGCACTATTCGCAATAGCAAAGAGTTGGAACCAACCCAAATGTCCAACAACGATAGACTGGATTAAGAAAATGTGGCACATATACACCATGGAATACTATGCAGCCATAAAAAATGATGAGTTCGTGTCCTTTGTAGGGACATGGATGAAACTGGAAACCATCATTCTCAGTAAACTATCGCAAGGACAAAAAACCAAACACCGCATGTTCTCACTCATAGGTGGGAATTGAACAATGAGAACTCATGGACACAGGAAGGGGAACATCACGCTCCGGGGACTGTTGTGGGGTGGGGGGAGGGGGGAGGGACAGCATTAGGAGATACACCTAATGCTAAATGACGAGTTAATGGGTGCAGGAAATCAACATGGCACATGGATACATATGTAACAAACCTGCACATTGTGCACATGTACCCTAAAACCCTAAAGTATAAAAAAAAAAAAAAAAAAAAAGAACAACAACAACAACAACAAAAAAACATAATGGAAAGAGAAAACTCTTCATTTTGGTAATCAACAGTATTTCGGTATTTCAGTTCACACTTTGAAAATGGATCTGAAAAATGAACATGTCTTGAGAATAGAGAAATACAGATTACAAACTGTGAAAGATCTAAGACGTCAATTAAAATACCCAAAGTTATAATATACAGGATGCAATAACCCATGGAACAATTTATAATTCATTTTTCTCTTGCTGCAAATCTCTACCTCTCAGTATTAAAAAATAGTTAAGTCACATAAATTTCAAAATGCTTGATTGTAGTTGGAAGAATTGACAAATATAAGATCTTGTGGGAAGAAAGGTCAGTATTTAGGATTTAAAGATAGGCTGAGGGATTTTCTTTGGCTGTAATTCAGACTAAAGCATTCAAAGGAGAGTCCAGGGCTGGAAGCACATTGTGAAGAAAGTCAAGATTGTATTTCTCCATCTAAGCCTTTTCCTGATCTGCCCCTTCCTTTTGGCAGCCATTTGTTCATGGGCCTCTCATCTTTTCCCCATGAGAACTTGCTCTTTGGGAAGGGTTTTATAAGCCTATTCATATGAGATATGAATGACTACTATGGCTTAATAGGGTATCTTCCTCTGCCATATTCACTTTTTAGTAGGGGACAGTGGCCTCAATTTCTTATTGAAGAACTTGAAGCCTTAGCCAGTTACATTGAGAGCTGAATCTTGATCTGAGGCATTCCAAGAGCCCTAGTGTTCAATACATGGGTCCCTGTTTATATCCCCTAGCCATAAATCTTGTTCTGAATCTGTTACAGGAATGATCACCTCATTTTCTCTTCTGGGTCAATGTCAATATGTCAATAAAGACAGTACTTGTTTGATATGACACAATTTCAAACATCATACAAATAATTCAACTTGATCTGAGTTTAACTACTATTGAATATTAGCCAGGCTCAAAGAATATCAATATCAAGCAAATTTAGAAAGAAGAAGATACAACACATATGTTCACAAGGAAGTATTTTTTTTCTTAACAGACTCTGAAACTCTCAGAAGAGTATTTACAAAATGTTATTCATTACGTTACTATACTAGGCCCAAAGTACAGCTATCTAGAAGCAGTTGTACTGTTCCAATAAATCAATCAGCAAATATTCACTAAATGTTTGTTTTGTGTACAGTATTGTACATGGCACAATTTTATGTGGTTTCTCTCTTCTGTTTAGTTAGAAAGTTAGAATTCCCATCAAACAATCAGAACAAAAAATAAAGGGATGAACAATATGGTACTGATAGAACTGATGATTGAGTACCCTTTCTATTTCTTCCAAAGCTTCCTTTGATCTACAGGACAAAGTCCAAATCCTTTGCTATGTTTTAGGGAATCCTTTTTCTTGGTCTCTATTTATTTTTTCCAGCATCATCTTCTAGCACATTCTTCTATAAACTCAAAGCCCCAGCCCTACCAAACCATATGTAATTTTCTAGATTTATCATCTGTTTTTGCACCTCCAGACCATTCCTTCTGCTTGAAATGCACTTCCACTCACTTTTGCTTAATTCCTACTTGTCTTTTTAAAAGTTTTCTCCCCTAAGAAGTCTTCTCTATTCCCTAAAAAGTTTTGTGTCCTCCAATTTGTTTCTATTGTATCTATGTCTTTAACCCTATGCCAGCAATTTCACAAAGTATTGAAATAACTTCTCTACTTGTCTAATTCCCCTGTTAACCATAGTTTTTAAAAAGTGAGTAAGAATCTGTACCTCATTTATATTTTTGTCCCCAGTGCCTAATGTGAAACCATGGCACATAATAAGTGTTCAATAAATATTTATTAAATGAATCCCAGTTCTGGAGGGTGGGGGTTGAGAGGAGACAGATGGTAGGTAGATTTTCTTCCAGAGGGCTGAAATATTTGACTATGAAAGAAGAAACTTTGAGTGAGAACACAGTAGATCAGAGTGATTATGGGGTGATACCTATGAAACCATATAGGATATAGGTGAGATAAACAGATATACTGAAATCCACAATATATCCTAAAGCCAGGACCTGTCACTTGTTACTTGAAAGGTAAATTCAAGGAGAAAGAAAATAATCTTTTAATCCTAATAAATGGTATAGTTGGAATATGTAAATAATTTTTTTTAAAAACCTATTAAACTTGATGTCAAAATGAAAACTATATCCTATGTCAAAATGTTCCCAGATGCCCCTATTGAAGAAAATCTCTGGCTAGATGATAGATGTTACTTAATATGATAAAACTCTTTTAAACTTAACTCTTGGTTCAGTGTGTTATTATCTTGCCAGGGATGCTCAAACTTGACCCTCTGTGCCCTGGTACTGAGGTGCATTTTGCCAGAACAACCAAGTCGCAGCAACCAATTAATCTTAATCATCACATGCCAACTGTGTGCAGTTACAGCAAGACAGCAAGGAGTGGAGTAGAGATGACTTGCTTTTCTCCCAGGGATTGGCAGAGGGTATAAAGGGCTTTATGTGGCTCCCCACATTAACGCATTGGCGTATTCAGTGACACATAGCCAGGGCTGGCTCTGAAGGATAGACGCAAACACTGGAGAGAGCTGAGAAGGAGGAAACAAACTTGGGGCTGGCAGTTGCTATCTTAGAAGACAACTTAGACAACAGTCCTTTAAGCATCAGGAAACAATCTTAGAAGTCACTTTTGATAGAATGACCACTCAAGTTATGATTTGGTGATCAATTCCCAGAGGGGCTTCCTGCCTACAGTCAGAGTTTAGGGTGAGTTAAAGGTCGGCACAAACTTCTAATAAAAGTAGAAAGACACATGTTTGTAGTTCAGAAATTGTAGGTAGCCATTTCCTCTAAAATGAGGGCTCTTAACCTTTCTTGAGGTGTCATGGAGCCTCTGAGATGTTGGTGGACATTATGGATCATCTTCCAGGAGAAAATACACAATTCTTACACGTAACAGAGCATTGGCTACCCAAACCCCATTTCTCAGAGAGCCCCTCAAGTTGAGGACTCTTTTAAAGAATCTCTGAAAACTATATTGGTTTAGAGTATGTCAGTTTGTGTAAAAGGGTATGTTTCTGATATGAATAGTCTGGAAATTCTTGATTATACATGGATGGTGCAAGGCTGCAGTGGGTCTAGGGCCACCATTTCCAAAATGAGGAAAATCCTGCATCTCATTCGGATATTTTTTTAGTGGTACCTGATAGAGGTGTTTCTAAATTATAGTAGAAATGCCATCAAAACTAGGGAATCTGAAAAACAAATGTTAGGAGTAAAAGGCTCTGTAACCATGAAGAACTGAGTTTTGCGTATTCTTCTGAGGAGAAGGAATGCAGACTATTGTCTGTTCTTGAACCTACAGCAAGACAGTCCTCCTCAACTGTTGCCCCAGTCCACCCCATTGCCATGTCCAACTACTAGTTAGTACTAATAAATTTAGTAATCTTCCCATCTTACCGCAGAGGACTCAATTTGCAACTCAATACCGCAATCATGATGTCTTCCACGCTGCCATGAAGTTTGCCAATTATAATAGTTGAAACTAAACATTGAATCTGGCTATGTCTAGCAAATATCACAGAAGGATCTACATTCTCTTTAAATACTACTATTGAGAACATTTATCTTCAACTAATTTGCATTAATGAACACTGCTAAGCAGCCACGTTTACAAGCTGTGAAGGTGTAAACTTGTCCCATAGTAACTCTGAATTGAAGCCAAGATTTTAATCAGAACAGGCTATCAATTTTGCCCATAAGGAGCATTTATTGCTTAATATAGTTGGAAAAATCCAGATATGATCAATCACAACTAATGGTCCTTAGTTGGAAGGCAAGTACATTGCTGTTTATTTAGTTCAGAAATTATTTGCAAACTAAACTATAATCCAAGCTTATGTTAAAAAATCAGTTAGAACTATCATTAGACTCTTTCACAAAGCTTATTTTATGCTTAAATATCTGAGAAAGGGTACTTTTTACTAACTGTAAATTTTCAGTCACCTTGGTTTCTTGTATGCCGAATAATACAAATAAAAACAACCATAACAAAAAAGCAAAAAAAATTAGCAACTTCATTTCAATGCTGCACAACTGTGAAGCACAATTATAAATTATTTAGCTTAACATGTAACATATATAAATGTATATACAAGGATAGAAAAATATTTATATGTGTATATTCTTTCAAGGAGCATATCTTCCAAGCAATCACCAGTACATTTACTATAGCAGGAATAATACTAAATTTCTCAGCAGTTGAGGTTCCCTGCAATAGAGTGCTCCCAAAGAAATCTCTGACATCATTCCAAAATAACTAATCACATGTTATGTTAACTTGGCTCAGTTTTTACCATTGTATTTACCTTTATTTCAAATTTCAGTTATAAACTTTAAGTTAATTTAGAATGCATTATCCTTGTATCTTGTTAGTTAGAGACTGAAGCAGGGGTGCTGAAAGAGTTGGCTGGAAGGTAGGGGATAATAAGAAATGAATCTGAAAACCAAGCAAACTCTTTTTCTGTTTGTTTCAAACATGGCATCTTGTCAAACAAATGTAAGGAGAATCCATGGTTCAGTAATGAATGAACATTAACACTTGTCATGGATTCTTAAGACGAGTTAATCATTTTAGGTTTCAACTAATGAACCTTGGAAACTGATTATCTTGTTATTTTACTAATAACAACTCTTGGGATAAAACCAAGGTAGCAGACAAGTCCTCCAGTTCTCTGTCATCAAAATAGAACAATATATTTCTGGTCCACAACCTCATATCCAAACATCTTGGGGCCAGATATATTTTAGAATTCAAGCTTTTTTTTTTTAATTGACGGAGAGACAATAGGTTGTATATATTGAATTTGTATAATATGGCCATCAGAGAATCCAAATCATTCGTATTTTTTCAGTGAAATGTTTCAATAGTCATATTAAGTGGTGTAATTATACAATAAGTAAAGACTATTAGTAGCCTCACATCAGTTCAGGTCAAGTTTTGCTGGCAAGTGAGTTTTGGTGCAAAACTTAAGAAATATTTCAGTTTTCAGTGTTGTTGGAATTTTGGAATCACAGAATAAAAACTTGTGGGCCTGCACAGATATATGGAAATTGTTTCCATACCATATTCTCTAAGCAGTAGCAATCATCAAACAACTTGTCTATCAACTTGTAGTTTGATTTACTGGGAAGCTATAATTTATATGAAAGATGAAATTTGGCCCACTCTGCCCAGTTTCTGCAATACATCTTAACAACATCCATTAACAACAATCTTGTTGGATCTGAACAAATCAAGAGACTAAGGGACTGGCAATCCATTTAGTAAATGACTGCTATGCATACTGTGTCTATTATATGCATATTCCTAAACAAACTGTGCCCTACTGCTCCCAAAAGACAGACCAGGATTGTTCTTCTTCTTAATATACTAAGCAAATAAAATTAGCTAGTCCAATGTGTATTAATACCTGGAGAGAACACACAGAATAGAAAGGCCAGCCTTGATGAAGTAGGAATGAGATTCAGTGTCTGAATTTTTGCCGATTGTACTAGATGACATTACTACACAGTAAAGTTCGAGAATCACTGATCTAGACAATACCTTGTTACATTATCACCTCAGCTGTTTTTGCATGGAAGACCTTTACCCGAGCTGAGTATCAAGGTTGACGTACAGATTTCTTGCGGGAAATAGGAAATTATTGCCATTTTTTTTGGTAAGATACACAATGACTTTTATGAGCAAAATAATATGTCTTTCTGGGAAATGATGTGATTCTAATCAAAGTACTTTTAAAAGCCTCAATACTTATCTATAGCAAAGCACAAGAAATAATCAAAAAAGTCACTTCCTGGTGACCAATTCTTATTTGTACAAATTGTGTTAAATAAGGGAACTTCATTCCTGGATGCCACTTAGAATTGTGAAGACGATGGATTGGGGAGTCTGTGATTTAAATAGCTGGGGTGGTATAAAGTGACTATAATTTGACTATGAATCATGGTGATGCTCACAGGAAGATTGTGACAAGGAGACAAAGGGGCCCCACTGTCCATTATAAACCACTGAATTGCCTTCAGATAAATGCATCTTGTCCTTTGAGTGGAAGCCACCTATCAAATTCCCCCCACAGCCTGTTTTGTTCATAGTAGTGAAAATGCACTTCTTACAGTACAAGCTGCCTAATTCATTAGCACAAGCCTGCATGGACTACCTGCCTCGCCCTGGTGGGGAAGAACAAGGGAGAAAAGAGTTCAGAGTTTTCTAAAAGGGCTGACCTTTATCTGAAGCTGTCGAAAATCTTCCTTGTTATTATGAGGTGCTCCATGCACCATGCAGCCAGGTAATCCCCTAGAGCATGCCTTCACTGACTGACATTAATGTCCTCTTTCAAGACGTAGTGTTCAGTCTACTTGGTATTGAAGACATTCAGGGGGCATGGCAATGAGCCTCATTCAGCTTTCTTCTCCCAGGGAATATTCACCCATGGTTACCAGAGACACGCCTGGTATCGTATTATGGATCCTGTAGTTCAGACGTCATAGTAGCATCCAGCTTCTTGAAAATACCTTTTCAGTGTGTCAATACAGGTAGGAAAGATTTCAGACAATTCTTTAAAAAATATTTAAAAGCACCAAATGACACAGATGTCCTCCCTTTATATCCAACAGTTTGTAACTTCATATACATGCTCTTTGGAAAGAGCTAGGGGATTCTAGTTGAACCAGTCTGAGTGATAATAATGGGGACATATTTTGAAATGGTTGAAGTCAAAGTTTCATTATAAGAACAAAGACAATAGGCTGCTGGGATGTACTGATGTTGGCTCTTATTTTCACCAAAGCTGCCTGTACAGGTTGAGCCTAGGCTAACAGTATGAAGCACTTTTGAAATGATAATGCTGTGTTTGTAGTCTTTATGGATAAAATACCGTTACGCTGAATCTATGCTACAGTTGATAATGAGACTGCTTTTACATCTTAAAGGAGTATCTAATTACTAACCTAAATGTTTTCTATTCCAGATTGCAGATGATAAATACTCCTTAAGCAATCTTCCAAATCAGCTTAGCAGCCTGGGAGAGGATCAAGGAGAGTTGCCTTTAAGAAGAAGCAGCATCTATAAAAAGAACTGGATCAAAAGTAGACGCCCGATCACACACCCACTGTGGCTGGGCTGACAAAAATAGCCACTTGCACAGATTTAGTTCACTTCAATGTCAGGCTTCCCCCTCCGACCACTCTGTCTCCCTTCCCACCTCCAAGAATTCAGTGCTCATAGCAGGTGCCTTCGAGTCATCCACACCAAACGTGGGGCTACATCGAAAATCAGGGGCTACATCAGAAACTGCAACTTGGGGTGATCGGCTCAGAACACTCCTATTCCTTGCTGTCCTAATGACTACCTTCCTGGAAAAGGATGGTTTTGGAGTGTCAACATGTAGAACATGTCTACAGGGTGCCGGGTACCATTCTGAATGCTTTACAGGCACGACTTCATTGAGTCTGCTGACAGTCCTATATCACAGTCATTATAATCCCTGCTTTACAGATGAGGAAATGTTGACTCAGATAAATCACATATTCAAGGGCATATATTTAATTAGTGGTAGACTCTGAACCCAGATCTGATTGCAGAACCCATGCTTTCAGCCATTATGCTAGGCTGCCTCCTGTTTGGTCAAGAATGGAAGACTCATTGCATGCCCTGGTTGAAAGTCCATCCTGGTTGAACTGAGTATGTCAATTATCTACACTTTGTCTCACACATCAAAGCCAAAGTCAAAATTCTTGAATCTAGTTGGCTTGTATTTTAAAAAGACAATGTAAGTGAAAAGTAAATAAAGGGATATCATTTTGCTAAATCTTTATTTGAAAACTGAACACACCATGAGAACACATAGCTTAAAGGTGATAAATGAAGTTACATCTCTTAGTATAACATCTGCTCAGACTAAATAACAATAACCTTCACGTTTGTATGACCTTCCCTCCTTCTGTTCTTCTTTCTTCCATACCTTCTCTCTATTTTCTCCTCCTTACTCCCTTTCTCTTACATGTTAATTTATCTTTTCATGCATTTATCTGTTCTTTTTTCTTTTTTTTTTTTTTTTTTTTTTTTTTTTTTTTTTTTTTTAGTATCTTCAACACATCAGGCAGAGTGCTAGGGGCTGGAGATGCAAAGATAAAATTACTACTCTCAAAGTGCTTACATTTTAGTTGGGGAAAGAGGTGAGTCACAGGTAAGTGATAGTGCAGGATGATATACTTTATGACATGGACATCTCATGGAGTGCCATCATAGCACCAGGGCTGAGTAGGCAGCCTAGTCTTAGAGAGGTACAAGACGCTCTTACACATCTTATTTTTAATATCATGCCTTATACTTAATATTAATCTCAAGCATGGTTGAAAAACAGTTAATAGATGGAAGTCATGCTTATGCAACCTACTCCTTTCCCCAAGTCCGCAGGATCGCCAGCAATGGCTGAAACATCTCAGTTGCTATAAATATGGGCTGGCTAGGTGCTTCTAAGTACTTTCTTAGCTCATCAATTCTTGCAGTCAAAAATCCTTTGAAAAACAAATCTAGCTATGAACTAAATGTCTCAATTCTATTAGTCACATGTTCTTGCAATGTCTAAATGTTCAAAGGAAAAAAAAAAAAAAAAAAGAAAGTGACCAGCACAATGTTGCCAGATGTTCCCTAGAAGCCTGTGGGCTGCCTCTCAGCAGCAGAGTCAGGGAGGAGTGAAGACTCATTACACCACTACAGCTTGTCACATAAGCAGGCTCTGCCTCACATTCACTTGTAAAGTTGGAGTTTGAGTTGACAGACCGATGAACTGTAGTGCTCACAGGTTCTAGCTAAGGAGTAGCACCTTCCAACTAAAGACCTGCAGCTAGACACATAATAAGCTGCCTCCAAATAGACAACTGTACAGACAAGTAAGAAAGCTACTACAGCAGACAGCTCAACTCCCAAGGCCAGCAGAATAAAAGAAAACATATTCTGTGGGAAATAAACAAAACACCCTGTACCAGATAGAATCCACTTGGCTGCAGTGACTTCCAACAGAGGCTTCCTCTTGGCATCTGAAGGAGGAGATTCAGCAGGGAACTCACATCTAACTGTGTAGAAACCTTTTCTATTCTACAAAGATGAATTAGCTAAACTCATGGGCACTACCAGATGCTACATATGACTTCAGCAGAGGCAATCTTTAGGCAGCTGGTTCCTAGGAAACCAAAGTGGCCCCAGACTCACAAGACTGAAATTGGCAAAGATCTAGCTTACCAGGCATAACATCAAAGAATCAGAATTTCTAAAATCAATTATCTGTTCAAACATAGAACACTTTCCATTAGAAGTTCTGTGACATATATTGATTTATGATCTGTTTTTCCCTCCTCTTCATTTCTCATCATTGTCCTGAGAGGAGTGGCCTTAGCATTTCACATTGCCTGAGAGGCAACGGAAGCTGAGAAAGGTCAAATGATATGTTCACACTCACATTGAACACTGCCTCTCACTTGTGACTAAGCGCCACACTGCATCACAGTATTTATCCTTGAGGAAGTGGCCTTGCCCAAAGCAGCTCCTAAACTGGTACCTTTTATATGAAGCTGCTGTCTTCTTGTCTGTGAAATATTTTTAAAAGCACAGTAACACTTGGTTAATGGGCAAACTCTCTTGGCAGATACTTCCATGTTTAACATACAATGATGATTGATGTTCAAAATGAGGATTGCCAGATTCTGAAATGCCTTCTGAATCATTAAAAGAAATTAATTGTGTCCAATATGGTTTTGTCTTCAGTGTATTTAATTGTATGTTAATTCTTAAGTGAACTATTAATCACTGATATATATGATGACTTTCTTGCAAATGAAATATGTGAGTAGCCAAAACATTTCATCCTCTCAAAGTATAGGATAATATATGTACAATGCAAGATGTTTTCCTCTTACTCTCTCCATCTTCCCCACTCACCCTTCCATCCAGTCCACCTTTATAGCCCAGCTCTTTGAAGTGTGAGTTTCTGGCCACTGCAACAGAATCATTAAGGATCCACATCTCACATCCAGCAATCATTTCCTAGCCCTTAGTGAAATGACACACAACAGAAGGGAAGGAATAGGAAGAAGAGTTAACCATGGCTTCCTGGTCAGGAAAGCTAAACCCCTGCATCACTGTTTTTGTACAAGAGAACATCTTCTTCTGGTATGAAGTCTTCCCATTTTTTTTATAGTCTAAGGTGGTTTGTTTTAGTGAGAGTTATCTGAACAATTTCTTAAAAATACGATTATAAGAAATTGTCCAAGTTGGCTGGTCTTCAGTAGTTCAACATTGGGCTCAATTATACGTTATGATTCTGATGTTTTAAAAAATTACATGCTATATTCTTTCTCTCTACACATACTATATTTTACTTAGATGATTTAACTCTGCCATTGTATCTTTGGAGGTTCAGTATTCAAAGTAAAAGTATCTAAGAAAGAGCTAATTGCTTTTTTCCCTTCACATCTCACTGTTTATTGAAAAGGGAAAATGAAAAAAATGACATTGACTGTGAAGGAACCAGGACAAATGAATTAGTTTGTGAGTTATTGCCTTATTACGAACTCAGTAAGACTTTGCTAGATTAATAAAAAAGGCAAATCACAACAGGTATAATTAATCAATCATTAAGATAAGCATGATACACTTTGTTATTTCCTAATATGATTTTAGTATTCAATCGACATTTAATTCGAAATTGATACAAATTAATCTAGATTTCATCAAAGGCTATTTTAGATATCCAGGTTAAAATTTATTCAAATGTATTTGGAATGGCAGTTGACTGCTTACAGATAAGAAAAGTCACAAGGGGAGATGTGTCAAAAGCAAAACTATAAATGTACTTTTGACTCTAGTAGGCCCTTAACAAGCTCAACTCCTCCCCTACCCTCTAGGCGACACTGAAAGTTTTGCTACTAATGTATAGCATAAGTTCTCTCCTCAGGAGCAGACAGAATTGGGGGCTTCCTATGTGGGATGATGTCTAGGGGCATCAAGAAGGAACTTTACATTAAACAACACCAACAACAACAGCACCACAGAATTATCAGGAAAATTTCTCTCCCCATGTTTATCAAAGAACTGAAATTACCAAATTAAAAGTTTATTCTCTGCCCCCCATTAAGACCATATATTTATCTATATCTATATCTATATCTATATATATCTATATCTATCTATATATAGATATAGATATATATACATGTATGTGTAATCTTTTTTTTTTTTGAGATGGAGTTTTGCTCTTGTTGCCCAGGCTGGAGTGTAATGGCACCCGCCTCCCGGGTTCAAGCGATTCTCCTGCCTCAGCCTCCCAAGTAGCTGGGATTACAGATATGCGCCACCACACCCAACTAATTTTGTATTTTTAGTAGAGACAGCGTTTCTCCATGTTGGTCAGGCTGGTCTTGAACTCCTGACCTCAGGTGACCCACCCGCATTGGCCTCCCAAAATGCTGGGACTACTGGCATGAGCCACCGCGTCTGGCAAGACCCAAATATTCTTAGGAGATGGAGTTGTTGAACATTGTCAACTATCTTTGTACTTCATAAAATGGATTTGTCTTCCTCAAACATTTGCTAAGAGGAAAGGATGTTCTGGAATATATTGATATCAAGTGAAACTTCACATGTGACAATTTACTGCAGATTTCTCTTTCTGAGTACCCGTGCATGGTCAGGAAATTGGCCTCCCTGTTAGTTAGCATTTAAGAGTCAGTTTTTAACCTTCAGGGTCCTCTATATCCAAAATGCTGGAACAGAAGCCCGAAGTAATATTTCCAAATTAAAAAAATAGAAAATGGACCACTGGAATAGTATTGGTGTGCATTCCTAGCAGAACAATACGCAAACTCAATGGACACTAGGACTGAAGGTCAACTGAGATTTCCTCAGCACTTCCTATGGGCCATGTGCTTTATACCATCTTTACCACAACTCCATGCAGTGGGAACTCCTCATTGTGCAGATGACAAACTGACACCCAGAGCTGGAGCACAACTAAATAGTGAGCCCAAGTTTCAAAGAGTTTCTTTGATCACTTTAATTGCCAGGACACAGGTTTGTCTCTCAGTTTTTGTTAACTGTGAAAGACATCATGGTCTTAGGGGCATCCTAATCTAAACCTAGTCTTTAACATTGTATTCTTGTTTATAGTTTCCTAACACTAAAGTTTTATTTATTTACTTTATTGCAAGATAAACCACTTAACTTAAATTCACCTCAAATTCTTTGAGGAATAATGTCAGTTATAAACAAATGGTTTATTGCTCTTTTTGCAATACCCTGTGTTGCTTTCTCTGGCAAAGACCTCATGATACTTTCAGGCCCAGCCTAAATGTTACTCCTTTTCAGTAACTTATCTTGTATTACTTTCCCTCCCCTCTCCCTTTGCCTTACAGGTAAAAAATTAATTATTAATTTAGGTGCAGCTAATTTTCCCATATTTATATTAATACCTCCATTATAGTATGTATCACATTATATATTATATCATAGATATCTATCTACATCTGCTGGTGTCACAGACCATGGCTACTGTCTCATTTTATATTTTAGAAGAGTATGGTGCTTGAAACATAATACATGTAGGTGTTCATTGGTTTGTCTGATCTAGTCTTTGTTTTTAACTAGTCCTGAATGATTATTCATTAATCTAGCTCTTATAGATGAATGTATAGATCAAAGAAACAAGACCAGAAAGCAGAATTAACAAGAGCAGGATGGAATGCCATGTATGACATTTCTTGATCAGCTTCTCTGTGAGGAATAACTGAGTGCCATACCTAACCAGGCTAAATGAAAGCATTATAAATAATACCGATATTTGACCGGAATATTTAGTCAACAATACATGGGGTTAATGTTTATTTCCATTCTCTCAAGTTAAAAACTGAGCAGAAATGTCCGGAGAACAGAGACAAACTGAGAACAGGGACATTTCTGGAAGCCCTGGAATTAAAAGGAGAGTTGGCCTCCATTCTTCTGCAAGGTTTTATAACTGCAACATGGTTCAGGTAAGAGGACAATTACAAGTTACCCAATAAGGAGACTGCATGCTGTTTTCTGCAGTTTTGAACTGGTTTTTATGCTTTCCAAATTAGTTTCATTTTCCTTGCATTTTTGGATACATAATTCTGGTAGTCGAACAAAGTCTATAGATGGAAAAATGTGCTGTATTGCTATGACTATTATTTATGTGCACTCCATAAAACTGTGCTTTAAAATAGCTAAAGAATCTGTAATCAGTTCCTAGAAATACTAGCAAGTCTATTTCCTTCTTATATAAAGGATCTTCAGTGTTACATTCTGTGTTTTTCAGTCATGATATATGATCTCTTGTCTAATCTTCCTTGTGACTTATTCTACTATGAATTTGTGTGCCATCAGCCATTTCACAGGAAGTCCATGTAATTCTCTTGGCTAATGGTTACTTCACACTTCATACACTTTGTGACAATAGAAGAGAACCACAGCCTTTCCAATTATATACAGACTTTGCCAATACTTCAAACAAGATGTCAAGGTATAAAGACTTTATCTATGCTGAGGGCTGAAGGCCACCTAGCAAATACATAGACTGGTAGCTCTACTTGGCTTTTGAATGTAAGCTATAAAAATGCTTCCACTTTATAACAATGCAGTAAAGTTATACATATGTGCTACTATAATGAGCTGTATGACAAAAAAGAACAAGGAAAAGAGGAGCAAAAGTCTTGGTTAATGAGCTTACAGCAATAGCGAAGGGAAGATGAGGCCCTTATCCCTATTTCTGAGTTTTCAGTTTTATTGCTAAAATATTTGATAGCTAAACAAATTTTCAAATTGTGTGGAAATTAGGCAAATGAGTGAGTGTACTGGGGATTTAATATAGGTCTAGGGGGGGATGTATAAAAAAGCCAAGTCATTTTCTGCTTGAAACATTTCATTTCGTTTCGATTTCTAAAGGTCTCTTTAGCTCATTAAAAAATCTTTCTGCTTCTACTTGTTAAAGATTTCCTGATTCTTTTTTAGCTTACTAGTCTTTTTAATCCAATGAGCAAAAATATCCAGGAAATTGGCAAGTGAATAGTGATTAGATAAAAAGCAGAAAGAGAGGCAAATAGAGAGCATTTTCATTAGGTGAGGTTCACGTTGCTATCAGAGCTCTGAACTCTGTCTCTTAGTACATCAAGAGGCTACTGGCCGGAACTGGGAGCTTTCAGTTCTCATGCAGCAAGACTCCTGGGTCTGAGAAGGTACCTCCCGAGCTGCCTCTTCATTTTCAATGTCACTTCCTGGAATGGATGTTGGCTCATTAACAACAACCAACAAAAAAATCTCTTAATTGATTTTCCTGATTACAAAAGTAAAAAATATTTAAAATGCAGAACTTGTAAAAGCACAAAGAAAAATGAACAAAAAATAACCTGTAATTTAATCTCTTAGAAACAATGATTTGTTCACATTTTGGTATATGACCTTTTTTTTTTTTAATAAATTGGATATGTTGTATGTGTATATAAATTCGTTTTTATAAAAAATAGTACCACAGTTAATACTGTATTATAGTCTGGCTTTTCACTTAAACATAATGAAAATGTTCCCATACTACAAGCCTGCTAAAGAATGACTGCACAATCATCTATGTATGTATTTATTATCACTTATATAACCAATTTCCTCCTCTTAGATATTGGTCTGCGTCAGCATGGGTTGCCATAACAAAATGCTATAGACTGGGTGGCTTAAACAGCAAAAACTTGTTTTCTCACAGTTCGGGAGGCTGGAAGTCTGAGATCAAGGTGCTAGTATGGTCGGTTTCTGCTGAGGGGTCTCTTCCTGATTTGTGATGGGCCACCAACCTGCTATGTCCTCACATGGCAGGGTGAGATAGAGAGCAAGCTCTCTGGTGTCTCTTCTCACAATGGCACTAACCCCATCATGGGGGCTCCACCATCCTTGTCTCATCTTAACCTAATTACCTCTTAAAAGTCCCATCTCCAACTACCAGCACATTGGGGGTTAAGGCTTCAACATATGAATTTGCAGGGGGACGCAGTTCAGTCCACAGTAGATATTTAGGTTGTTTGCACTTTGCAGTAGTATAATAAAGTTGTGATAAACATCCTCATCACATATCTCTGCAACTGTAAAGTCCTCTGTCCTTGGCATAAATTTATAGAACTGTTGGACAAAAGGGTATGTGCTTTTAGAGGCCTTCTAAAAAATTAATTCAGGATAACCAAATCGTATACTCAGTTCATTCAAAATTAATTCAGTGGGCCAAACCATTACTAAGGGCTTACTATGTGTAAGTTACTGTGCATACAAGGAAAAAATAAGATAAACCTTGTTCCTAAGGAGTTCACAGTCTGGGCAGAAGGACGGGGGCTGGAAAGGAGATCCAGCAAGCAAACAATGAGAGCTGAGGCAGTTTATTTTCTCTCTCTCTACAGAAGTGGTTCATTTCAGAAGAATGCATATATATATACACACACACATGCATATATATATGCATATATGCGTCTGTGTGTATATATACATATATATATATATATGAAGATAAAGAAAGCAAGCCAAATATGCCAGTCCACCTTCTAGAAAACTTACGATGCTCCCACGAGCAGAAGAGAGAGCTGACTTCCCGAAGTGTTAGTTCAGTTTTGAAAATTTGCTAGACTGAATTTGACTTTCATTTGGCTCCAACACTACAACTCTTCTTGTTCTTTTAAATTGTTAGTAATCAATGTGCTGGCTCCATGCCTAGAACTGTCACAAATAATGATAGAAATATCTTTCATTAGATAGAGAAGGAAATAAAATATGTGCATTTGCCACAAATACCCTGTTTGAGGTACAATCAAGATATGAAAATTTCAAAATACCTAGCATTTCTTGCCCATATTTTAATTTTGCAATAATCTGGTGGGGGAGAAAAATTATTCTTTTGCTGCAAACAAAATAATAATTTTCTTTTTTAAACATTTCTTTTAAATGGAGAAGGGTAGTGATTGATTTTCTAGAGATGTAAAGAGAACTAAACCTTAAAACAATTCTGTGGAAGTAAATGTGATATCTCCAAGGTTAGGAAAATAAAAAATTAAAAGTAGCATGTCTTTGGTGCTAAAGCTCTCAAAACTAAACCATTTCTCTGAATAAAAAAAAAAATTATTATCAGAATGACAACCTGTGACTGTCTAGTAAAGGGAAGGGAAATTAATATATTTTCTTATTGTGTGTTAGGTATTATGCTAGATCCTTCCATTTACATTATTTCAGGAAATTGCTTTAATTTCTCACAACTGCCCTATCTGGTAGAATTACCAGATTTAGCAAGAAAAAATACAGGGTGCATCATTAACTTTGAACTTCAGATATACAACTAATAACTTTTTAGCATAAGTATGTCGCATGCAGTATTTGAGACATACTATTGTTATTTATCTGAAATTCAAATTTAACCTGGTGTCCTAATATTGTATTTGGCAATTTTAGGTAGCTATGGTGATTCATATTCTACTTTCCATATCATGAAAATGATATGGCCAGAAAAGAAATCAAATAAAGGTGCAGCTGTTTGTCTTAAAATATCTGGACTCCACCAATTAAGGCCTAGCTCTCCTCCAACACTCAGATTCAAAATCTTATGGCATATTTGGCTTGCTTTCTTTATCTTCACTTTGATTTAAGTTTTTCCAAAGTGATACATTCTTTGTCCTCCATTTGTAAGCCAAGACACACATTAAATGGAGGAATAGCTGTACAACTGGCATTGAAATATTAATTTGTTTAAAGATTGATTTTCCTGGCCATAACCACTCACTCATATTTAATTTACAGAACTGTGGGTACATAACGAAAATACAAAGCAGACAGTGACACGTGATATCCTCAAGGAAGATGAAATACTGCTGTAACATCATGACAAGAGGACAGAGTAAATAGAAGGACCAGAGAGTAATTGAGCAGAAGATGAGAAGCTCTAACTCATATGAGGAAGGTACTCTGAACCTGAATAAAGAAATGAGGAAAGCAGTGCCACTTCCCAGACACAAGATGTAAACATTGTGATAGAACAGCTGGGGAGAAATTGGTTACTCATAATCTGCCCAAAAAAAATTGATACAAGAAGTGATCATGGTAGAAATGCACGCACAGAGAGTACTTGCTCTAATTTAACAAGTCACAGCTAAGCCCTCTAGCCTCTTCAGATAATTGCCAGTGACAGAAATCTGGTTCAGAATGTTTCCATAACTGAATGTCCTAGGTGGGCTTGGAAAATTCTACCATTTCTTGGGTCTCTGAAAGAGTGCGTGTCCAACAGATTTGGATTGGAAAATATGACCACACCTTGCCTTTTGTATTTGGGGCCCTTAGATTGTGAGAGTAAGGGAAGCAATTCTACCTAGTGTCTGAGGCTAGGTAGAGGAGGGACTGACACCAGAAGCTGAGTGGCTACCAACATGACAACGGAGCCCACTGGGTCTCCCAGGAGCGGGAGTGTGGGACACAGGAGGGCTTGGGGCTCCAGGGAGGCCATGAGGACAATCACTTCCTGTGTCCAGGGAGACCATGAGGACAATCACTTCCTGTGAGAGGGCACACAGTCTGAGGTTTGTCAAGAGATGGTTTTTATAGTGGACACTGAAGAAATAAGGATGGTCAATTCATTTGGGACAACAAGGTGTAGTTTTTTAGTGACTATTAAGAATTTTAGTTTCTTTAGTTCTAGTGTTACCCCATTTTAAATATGTTTTAGTTCAAATAAGCACCTCGTGCAAAGCATACTCTCAGCATGCATTAATGCAATCATTCTGATGTTCTACTTAAAGCGAGGCACGGAGGGTGAGTAATTTAAGAGGAATTTCACTTATGTGCATCTCCCTGTCCAATTGCCAATTTAATTAACTAATCATTTCATAATCAAACAACATAAAAAGCAAAAATTCCAAATTACTAGACATATTCAAATCAAATACTTCTCAGTCCTCTCAGGCAAATGTTAATTCTTGCAAGAATATGCACTGTTTATAACATCACTAATGTCAAAAGAAGAAGGGAGGCTGGCTCTTCTCAGCACTTTGAGCAGTTTAAGTTTTCAAGTGACTGGTGAGAAAAAGATAGAGCTCTTTCTAAATGATGAGGTTTTCTGTGTGTGCTTGGACTAGGAGAATGTGAACAGGGCTTGGCGTATGTACAAAATCTAGCATTCTCCATAGCAGGCACTAAATCCTTTTGTTGAATTTGTTAATCGATAATACATATATTGTATTTAATGTAGTTGACTTTGTCAATAGATTTCTCCGCATGCTTATTTTAATTTAATTCCCTAACTTTTCTGAAACAAAAGAGGTATTGTAGGCATCTAGAGCAAAGTCTGCTTTAACTTGCATATGCCTAGAACCATTTTGTTCATTTCATTTATTTAATCAGCATCTACTGTGCCGGGTGAGCAGAAAGAGACACACTCTGGACTTCTGGAGCTTACAGACACTGATTCAATGACCCCATAAGATACAACTCTGACAAGTACTACAAAGGAATAACAGGTGTTAGCTAGACAAAGAGAGTGGTAAGAGCAGTCTGAGCAGAGGGCCCAGCACAGGCAAAGGCTCTGGGCTAGAGGAGAGCACTGCATATCCCAGGGAAGGAGGGAAGGCCCCATGGCTGGTTCAGAGGATAGTGGGAGAGGGAGGTAGGCAGCAGGTCCTTTGGGCATCATGGTGATTTGCCTTAATTGTGCAGGCAATGAGAAGCCATCCAACCATTTGAAAGGATCTTGGCAGGTAAGATTTACAGTTTGGAAGATCATTCTGCCTGCAGGGTGGAGAACAGACTGGAAGGAGGGCCAGAGAACGGGCAGGAAGGTTGGTGAGGAGGTGCATGCTGCTGGGGTGGTTGGCCACCAGGATAGCCTGGACAGATGATGGTGGTAGAGAAAGTGTGGTCAGATTTGAGAAGAAGTGAGGAGGCAAATGTACAGGATTTGAAGATAGCTTTCATAGACGTGGCAAGGGGACTTCAGGGAGGATCCCGGGGTTCCCAGCTGGCATAGCTGTGAAAACCAGGGTGGTTATCACTAAGACAGCACATGCTGGAAATGGATCAAGCATGGACTCTCAATGGAGAAAAGAGTGCATTTAGTCTCAGCTTGCTCTTGGGCCATCCAGGGGAAAATGTCCAGTTGGCGGCTGTATATTTAGGTCTGGAGCTCAGAGAAGGAGCACAGAAGCCATTGGTTCAAGTTTCTATTGCCCAGTTATGTCAAAGAGGAAGGTGCATGTTTGCTTTTTGGGGGCAGTAGTGGGTAGAACAAGGAACTTCAAGCCACACGACTGATTCCAGACCCTCCCTGCTCCATGCAGACTCAATGTCTGCATTTGTTAAATGAGAATGATGGTGCAGCGTGGGGTCTGAGTAAGGTGATTTCATGTCTGTGAGGGCACAGAGTTAACTGTAGAGTCCCACACCAGGGATGAATGGCTCCATACTGACCACTGAGCCACTGTTACCTTCCCACTCCTTCTGCCTTTGACATCTTATTTTTCCTCTGTTTCTTACATTAGCCCGGTCAATAACCTTACTCTCACTTTCTTTTAGGTTGCAAAGATGTAACAATATTGAGGATGTATTATTTACCAGATTTCTTGCTAGATAGTGGGAATATGGCTGGAATAAAGAGAAGAGGTCTTTGCCCTCATGACGCTTCTATTTTAAAGGAGGAAAGAGGACACTGAACTCATTCCCACATTATCACCATTCAGCAGAGTTCACCAGCAAAGACAGCAACCCCCAGATGATGTGGTGTATGTAGGCTGGGCTTGAGAGAGATCCAATTAAGAAACGTGTGTCATAGAAATAACAGTATACACACCAGAGGCAGTGAGAGCCAAGAACAGGATAAAAGGATGATGTTAGATGATGTTTCAGTTTCAATTTTAAAGTTTCAGTTTTTTTAGTGTATCTTTAATGCAGGCATAGCCTCACTTAGAGATTATGACAAAGTCCAAATTTGGAGTTCTTTGTGAATTCAAGGCCAAGGTTAAATTAAACTTCATCTCTCTCACCATTCTTTAAAAAGCTCTGGTCAGCTAGTTTTATTGTATCTACACAGTACAAAACAAAATGTGAAGACTTAATAGAAATGGAAGAAAACTTACCCAGAAAATTTATATCTAAGTACTAAGTATTTGGAAAAGCAGGAGAGTTAAAATGAAAAGTATTTAGATTCACTGATAATTTATAGTATCTAGGGTGGATCATATGTTATTGAGATTGAGTACCTTGGCATGCAGTAATTGCTCAATAAATGTCTGTCAAATGACAAAACCCAACCTATGTTCATTATGTTCATTCACTCATTCAACTAATTTTTATCAAGTGTGTACTATGTGCTAGTCACTGTGCTGGGCCCTGGGGACACCAAGATGAATGGATCCATGACTGAGTACGGGAGAGAGTGCAGACAACTAAGTGTAATGCACTATGATGAAGGCGACAAGAGAGGTAAACAGAAAATGTGACTACAGTGAGGAAACAAATATTATGGGAAGAGGGTGGAGAGTCGGGAAAAGTTTTGCAAGGAGATAAACTTGACCATGAAGTGCTTTTGAAAGAAAGATTCCTTTTGAAGATGAGTTTAAAGAAATTGGGGAAGACATACTCTGAGGGAAATTTAGAGAAACCACTGTCAGGTGAAGAATTACAGCAAAACAGCAAGGACTAAGATGCAGAGAGGTTTTCTCCAGAACAGATGAGGAAATGGAAAGAAGAATACATGTCTTCCATACATGACCATTATCTCTTGCTTTTTGACACCTCCGAACTGAGTCTCAGTAAACTGACCGGCTAATATATCTCCTTCCAAGCACCAAGATATCAGTGTACCTTGAGAGATTGGGACTTAGTCATGTTTGGAGTTCAGTGGCTAACAGCTCATCTCTGAAGAAGACAGCATAAATATATACTTAAAAACTTATGGTACAGTGTGTTGAGGCCAGACTGAAACGTGCAGGGAGATAAAATGGGTAATTAGCCCAGGCTTGGTCATTAACTGCTTTGGGCTTCATTTTTCATAGACATCAAGGAGCACCATCATGAATGCTTCAGAGCCTCTGAGGGTTTTCTTCAGAATACAGACAGCGAAGACTGGCCATCCTACCATCTGTTTCTTAACCACTTTTTTTTTCCTGTTATATTTTCTTATGAAATTCATTTTTCCTAGGATTTTCCTTTTGTCTTTTTGGCTCATTGTTTTTCAGTTACAATCAAATTTTCTTTTTTCATTCTTTTGTTTTTTTTTTTTAAGCCACTAAAGTACTGCAAGTGCCAACTGCCACTCCCTGCTCATGACGCCTCCCTGGTAGATGGTGAGGGAGCAGAGCAAAAGAGGAAAGTGTTGAACCTTCAGGCCCAGAAGCTTTTTTCTACTTTTAAATTAAAAGGAAACCAATAGGAGGACATTTATAATGACTTAGGCAGACAGAAAAGTAAGAGGCAATCTAGAGGTTTTTTTTAAAAATATATATATGAAAACTCCAGCCACTTGGCAAACTAAACTGGTAAGTGCCTAATTGCTAAAGAAATCTATTTAGCAATAAATACAACAGGATATTTTCAGCAGGAAAGATCTGAGATGAAAGGAATGTCATTATTCTCTGTACATTAAAAGATAGACAAAGTAGATTGTTTTATGCTTGTTGTCCCCAAGAAAATTGAGTTTCAGAGACTAAGAGAGCAGGGCCGTATCTTCCCAGTGCTTCCACTATTTCCACAAGAACATGGAAAAGTCAGGATTTACTGGGAGCTGAGTTTTTCCTTACAGATGTGGCTAATACCATGGGTTATGTGCAGGTCGAGGGAAATATCAAAAGGAGTTTAAAACAGTGTTTAGAGAGAATATTCCATGTATTCCCATTGCAAGGTTAGACTTGATTCCAGGTCTAACTTATCAGCAAAAAACAAACAAACAAACAAAACAAAACAAAACAAAAAACAAAAGAAACACTGTTGCCTCTCTTGAGATGTTTTCTAAAGTCTGTTGTTACTACTATTTGCCATAACCCTTATCTTGACATTTGAGGTAAGTATTCAGATCTACTGAAAGGTGGGGGAAAAAAACTCTCACCTTATGACCCAGCCAATTTATTCTCATAGTATTCTCTAAGCCTCAGTTTTCTTATTCACAAGAAAGAGGGGAGGAACCCCATAACAATACTCACCTTAAAGATTTATTGCCAAAATGAATAATTTTATGACAAAGTCGTTATTAAATGTAAGAATATTGAAGCACATAAACTATAACACATGTAAAGCTTGGACCACTGACTGCGGCATTTAATAAGCATCCAGTCAGTGATAGCTCCTGTTACATAATTGTTACCAAAGAAAACCACATTATCCAACTAAAAGTTAGCCCAGGTCACAGGACCAGCCCATAGAGGAGTTTGGCTTTCTGAATTATGCCACCAGGCCAACTTTCTTCAAAAAAAAAAAAAAAGCATATCATAAGATAAAAGAGGGTAAGAAACCTGCCAATGAAATAGGAACCTGTGAGTAAGACACTACTATCCATTCCACCAGTAAGACTGGGGGTAGGCCTTATAGCCTGATGTGGCACCTGGCATGTCCTTAAAAATATGCTCCTTCTTCTCTCCCTTTTCCTTTCCTCTCTTTCTATCACCTCATTGCCTTCTCTTTCTACACTGAGCTTGCTCATATGAGTCTACAAGTTAAAATATCTATTACCAATTATGTACTTTTTCTTTTATGGAAAGTGCTCATCATTAAATGAAGGCAAATTAAAAGGATATTTGAGCATATATTTAGAATAAGTAACATATTAAACAAGTAATCAATTAGGACAAAAGGCAAGTTAATTCACTTTTTCTTTTTCTTGAGATGGAGTCTTGCTATGTCGCCCAGGCTAGAGTGCAGTGGTGTGATCTCAGCTCACTGCAGCCTCTGCCTCTCAAGTTTGAGAGATTCTCCTGTCTCAGCCTCCTGAGTAGCTGGGATTACAGGTGCCTGCAACCAATCCTGGCTAATATTTTTTGGTATTTTTAGTAGAGATGGGGTTTCATCATGTTGGTCAGGCTGGTCCTGAACTCCTGACCTCAAGTGATCCACCCACCTTGGCCTCCCAGAGTACTGGGATTACAGGTGTAAGCCACCGTGCCTGTCCCAAGTTAATTAACTTTTTAAATGGTCCCCTCAAGATCCCAGCGTTTGGCCTCTGGACATGCTGTGCCCTCTGTCAGGAACCCTGTGCACCATCTTTGTCTTTGCCTGGCTATTCATCCTCTAGGGTACATCATAAATATAATATTATGTTCTCTAAAAGGCCTCCTGTGAATCTTGAAAAATGAGCAAGGGTTTCCCTCCTATATGCTCGTGTGTATCCTTTATTGCAGACCTTATTAAATGTTACTGAAGTTCCCAGTTTATAGATAGACTCTTCAGTGTGAATGCACAGGCCACAGCGGGAGAGACGGTGAGCCTGGACCTTGTAGGAGGCCTGGCGCATGCAGGCACCATGGGAGTCATGAGTGCTGCTCACAGATACTTCTGGCTCTTGGGAGTATTTCTGACCTGGGCACATGGCAGGATTGCACTTCCTGGCCTGCCCATGGTTGTGTTGGGCTGTGCAGATGCTCTGGTCAAGTAGTTTTGTGGGGAAGTAAAAGGTACCGCTTCTGGTCCAGAGTAATCAATTGTCAGTCCAAGACCTTATTCAGCTCTCTTTTCCTCTGCCATGAGAATCAGCAACTTCCTAGATACTGGCTGCTCCATCAGTCAGGGTCCTGCAGTGAGAATGATGCTGAGAAGAGCCCCTCTGCTCAGCATCATTGATGGACACAAGAGTAAGAAACAAATCCTTGCCATCGCAGACTGCCGAGATTTTGTTACTGTTTGTCACTAGCATAACTTAGCCTATCTTGATCCATGAAGTTCGTATTGATGAATGAATAAAGAGGAAATAGCACTCTTCTCCATCCACTTAAATAGCCTTGAGAGGCCTTCTAATCCATTGTTTCCCATTGAGGAAAACCTGTACTTTAATTTTAAGATGAAATTTAAATTTCTTTCTAAAGTATCTAGAGATTTTCAGAAGTATATTGGGATGTTTAATAACATCTTAAGACATTTTTCTTTGTATCTAACCAAGGAGATAACGTAATACATAATACAGCATCTCTGGCCATACTGAAGAGTCCTGTGTAGTTTCACTATGCTACTGGGTCTGGGATATTGTGGCCAGGGCACTGGTAAGTCAGCTCAGTGTGAGGCTGACTGTCGCCATTACTGAGGTACATGGGCCTGCTTGCTCTTCCTATCCACTTTCCTTCAGTTTTTGCTCTTCCTCAACACACACACGCGCACACACGCACACCCTTCTATATATATATATGTATGTATATGCAGAGCGTGCACCATAACTAAGGCCATATTCCCATATCAGTTCATTTTTGGCTCTAATTGGTGTCTTTAGTTGAAGCATTTATCATTTTCAAGTATTAGTTTCCTATTTGGGGATTATTATATGATTTGAAAGAGATGATACATGAGAAATGAAGAAGAATTGCAAAGTATTAGCCACATCTTTTGGCATGTGATTTGAAGGGGCCTAGATGGCATAACTGCCCTTAAATCACCAACGTACCTTTGTGTTAGGGTCTTTGAGAAGCCCTTATAAAATTTATATGGCTCACTCGTGGATGGTTGAAAATTTATTCCTTATTTCCCTAAAATATCTGCCAGCTAACATGGTCCTGAGAGCATGGGCACGCAGGATAACAATGTCTTGATGGATCATGGGGGGTGCTTCAATAGGCTCCCTGGACTGGGAAGTGCAGACTGAAGGCCATGGACACCTGGGGTATGGATTACTGAAAATGCAGGAGGTGACAAAGTCAACAGCCCCTACTTTACAGCTTCATCCAGGATCAGGCCAGGCATTTCCCATGACTGTGCAACCACTCAGCTCTAAGAGGCATCTTTGGAAGAAACATCTGTACATTTGGGTACATAGTAACTTAGTGGCTCCATTATCATGAAACAGAGCCATGCCTGACCAGAAACCTGGGAGATTGCAAGAATCTGGTTCTTTAAGAAGGTGATATGGTTTGGATGTTTGTCCCCACCAACTCTCATGTTGAAATGTAATCCCCAGGGTTGGAGGTGGGGCCTGGTGGGAGGTGACTGGATCAGGGGGGTGGATCCCTCATGAATGGCTTAGCACCATCCCCTTGAGGTGATAAGTGAGTTCTCACTCAGTTAGTTCAAGAGTAATCTGGTTATTTAAAAGCGTGTGGCACCTCTCCTCTCATTTTCTCACTCTGTTTCTTGCCATGTGACACACCTGCTCCCGCTTCACCGTCTGCCATGAGCAAAAATTCCCCTAGGCCTCACTAGAAGCCAAGCAGACGCCGGCACCATGCTTCCTGTACAGCCTGCAGGACTGTGAGCCAATTAAACCTCTTTCTTCATAAATTACCCAGTCTCAGGTATTCCTTTATAGTGATGCAAAATGGTCTAATACAGAAGGCTAGCCAAATTTCACACAATTAGAAATTTTGTTTTGAGCATCTTCTCTTGTCCTTACCACAAGCCAATGAAAATTAAAAAATTTTTTGTTTCATAGAGAAAGTGATTGAGACAGCTTAGGGTGATTTTTCTTTTACTTTTGTTTTTCTTTCTGTAGAAAAAATCTTATTTCTGTTCTTCTAGATATATTTAACTGAAGAGGTTAAGCTCAAACAGCTGGCTGCTTGATGAAAATTTGTAAACGGGAAGTAAATAATATCAGTACTTAGGGCAGTATTATCAAAGGGTGAACGATGTGTCTCTTTTTTCAGTGGGTGCCATTTTTTATTAGTGGCTCCTTAACAATCTGGCAGGATATATAGCCAAGCAACATGTTAGGCTACTGATGTCCGTGAGGTAGAAAGGGGATCCTGGGAGACAGTTTGATTTCTAAAATCTCTCATGTAACAAAGGCTGCAGATAAAAATAGGATAGGAATAAGAATAACCTTATGCCAGATTCTCATTCTTTAAACTGTGTCAGACTTTGGAAACATATTGCTCCCATTATTAAGAAAAAATAGAGGCAAAAAGACATTATTGTGAGTTCCAAAAGTAGGAACTAGGAAAGATATTTAACCACATGACTAATATAAAACAAGTCTGCATTTGATTCTTGGCTGAGGGGAGCGAGGGACAGGCAGACTCATGGAGATACCGAAATCAAAGACTGAAAAGTAATCAGTCTTTCCACTGTTAAAGGGTAAAATGTCTGAATAATTAACACTGGTACAGAAAAGCTTGCAGGGAGATTTGGGGCTTGTTTCAACCCTTGATGAGAAACATTCCCTTTAAGATAATGCATGAGAAGATGGCATTCTCTGAAATCAATGGCAACTTCCAGTCCATACTCAACTATTGATTCCTTATTGTACTAGGATAAGTCATTTTAGATGATCTCAGCAAAATAGAACAAAATTGCAGATTCACCTCCACGAGCGCTTAGCTGTTTGTCCAATTGCACTGTTGAAATAATGTCCTTTCCAAAGAAAAAAAGAAACTAAGCCAAATAGAGAACACAAATTCCACTTCTTATAAGAAGCCACATTTCTTCTTACCATCTGTGCTGGAAATCTTTCATTTGCTCCCCAAGTTTTCTCCCCACCCTTCCCGATATCTTGCTCTGGCCCTGGAAGGCTACCTGGACTGGACCACAGCAGCAGGTTCCTTTGCACTCCAGCATCCTGTTGGGGTTACCCACTGGGTGTGCTGGGGACAGACTGGCTGCAGTGGGCTATGGCGTCACACTGGTCTGGATGCCTCCATGGCCCCAGGTCTCAGCTCCTGTCTGGGCCTCTCTATACACAGTCCTTCTGTGGCGGGTTGTGGTTTCAACTCTTCAGGCCTTGGGGTAGGAAGAGAGCCACTAAACACCACCTCTTGGGGCTCCCATCTCCGTCTCCACCTTTGTAAAGAGTCCCTTTTTTTGCACTGCCCTCAAATTATCCTAATGCGAATGTGTTCTGTAGTCTGTTTCCTGCTGGCTGAGACCTTAATTGATGATTTCCTTGAAAGCGAAAGTGTGTTATTTCCCAAATCATATCTAGATGATTAGGAAAATTAGAAAAGAACAGCAACAACACTGTGAGCAGGAAAAACACTAAACCTTACTCACGCTCTGTTTTCTTACTTAGACGGTGTGCCACTTTTCGTTTTTGAGTTCTGCATAGCCTCTTTATGGGTGTTGAATGTTGGCAGGACTTCCACAGGTGTGGAGATGAATGTTCCCCTAAAGCATGTGTTTGTGGGAGCGGGGTCAGGGCTTCTGATACTGTCTAGCTCATATCACTGACACACCATGCCTCCCTTTGTTCCATCTGGGGCTCTGTAGAAATGGAGATTAAAGAAAAGACCCAAGGAACCCAGCCAAACAAAAAGCTATGCTTGCAGATCAATGATCAGGTCGTCAAAGGAGAAGCGAAATATGGGGACAATTAGGAGGTTCCTTTGGAACATAAAGGCATCCACCAACTATTTTTCATCTTCTCTGGGCTCCCAAGAAGAATTTAAATTGCAGCAGGAGGAACCTAAATTAAAGATTTTAAGCAGAACCACTTTCTGTCTGTGAGGGTTATTATTTTTTAAAACATTAAAGTGGGTTAGTAAAGAAAGTTGTGAAATTACTTTCTCTGGATGTCTTTGTAATTCAGGTTCTTAACTCTCTGGGATGGTTTACTTCTGCCTTATGAAGGCAAGGTTTGAGATTAAATAACCTCTCGTGGTTCCTACGTATCCCATAAAGTACTAATTGGAAAGCACCAACTTTTACAAGGTAATATGCAGAACGGAGTACAAGGTTGGTGTTTAACAAAGAAGTCCCAGAGCTGATCACAGGAAGCAGGCAGCAAAACAGAAGAGCAATTCAGCAGAGAACCAGTCAGGCAATGAGCAGCACAAACCCTTAACAAACAGATTCATGAACAGAGACTGGGACTGTGGGTAGGTTAAAGCAGGTTAATTTCTGGAAATATGTTTTTGAGAAGTATGTGACTTAAAGCAATGAGGCCCAGTTGTTATTTTTAAGAAATTTCTTATTGTGAATAAAGAGTTGGAACCAACCCAAATGTCCAACAACAATAGACTGGATTAAGAAAATGTGGCACATATACACCATGGAATACTATGCAGCCATAAAAAAGGATGAGTTCATATCCTTTGTAGGGACATGGATGAAACTGGAAAACATCATTCTCAGTAAACTATCGCAAGGACAAAAAACCAAACACCGCATGTTCTCACTCATAGGTGGGAATTGAACAATGAGAACTCATGGACACAGGAAGGGGAACATCACACTCCGGGGACTGTTGTGGGGTTGGGGGAGGGGGGAGGGACAGCATTACGAGATATACCTAATGCTAAATGACGAGTTAATGGGTGCAGGAAATCAACGTGGCACATGGATACATATGTAACAAACCTGCACATTGTGCACATGTACCCTAAAACCTAAAGTATAATAAAAAAAAAAAAAAAAGAAATTTGTGGCAACTTTGCCCATCCCTATTCTTCAAAGGGGATTTTATAGGTACACAAAAATTATCAGCATATATTTTATTATATGTGAGACAATGAAAAGACCAGTCATGTTTATTTTCCTAACTCATGGAGTGTTCAGCACAGCAGTGTGTGTCGATAGAAACAATAAGATTCCAGAAATGGTTTTGTAAAAAGCTATAAATCCCTGTGCCTATATGCATGAGGAAAAACCTGGCACCATGACACTAACTGGTAATTTACCTTTCTGGGGAAATTAAACAGCAGTCCTGATGCCTGAACAATTCACAGTCACCTTAAAGAAAAGCCATTTTATTTAATATGGGTCACTGTGGACTATACTTATTTATTTTTTTACTTTTTAAAAATGTTGTATTTGATGGTTTGAAACCAACACTCTGAGCCAAAATCCATGATGCACTTCCATCAACAGATCTATAACCAAGTATCAATATTTAGCTAATAGAACAGTGCTACAATTATTTGTAGCAATTATTTTTAATTGTGGAAACTCAGGACTTTGGCTGAGTTTAGTGAGAGGAGGGAAGGATCAGAGTCTTTCTTCAGAAGGGTTTTAGACTCATTTCAACAGATACCTGCACTCTATGCTGACCAGATGCATGCTTCTTCACAGTCTTTCAGTTTTGCCTTGGCCCTGGAGGGGCCTTCTCTGGGAGTGGCTATTTGCCATCTTTCCCTCCCTAGCCAGGTCTGCTGTTGGCTCCTTCTAATAGGGGAGCCTCAGATCTAGGAATGGGCCTTCTGCCCTAGTCCTCTAACCAACTCTCTATATAGTAGCACAATCAGGAACCTGGTCCTCTTCTTGTCTCTATAAGTCTGAACCTGTCTGAACAACCTGCATAGCACCTCAGGTCTTTACAAACTGAGCCTCTTGTTTGCACTCTCAGTTCTCCCATTGAGGGTGCTTGGGGTGCCATTATCTGCTATCAGACACCCTGGTAACAAACACTTCATTCTCATGCTACACATGTCACACAAACCAACTCTGGTGTCTCTTAAATCTGCTATCAGACACCCCGGTAACAATCACTTCATTCTTATGCTACACATGTCACACAAACCAACTCTGGTGTCTCTTAAGATCCACGGACACCCATATTCTCCAGATGCCATGGTTTAGTTGGCTTGATTGTCTTCCTCCACCAGCCAACAAATTTTGAGTGGGTTCCTCCTGTCTACGGAGCTACCCTACCACTACACTACACCCAAACTTACAGCAGGTTGGAAAAACACCTCCCTCACTTCCATCTTTACAGACACTTGCACGACCTGTCAGTGAGATTTACTTCTGCCCAGGCAGTGTCTCCAATGTTATTAATCTTCTCTCCATGAGTGAGATCTAGCTTAAATGCCTTCTAATGTCATCTGTCATTACTCTGACTTTACATTCTATCAGATAAACTGGATTGGACCATGTATGGGAGGGAATTCCTTGATGGAGTTAATGGATGGGAGATGGTTCCTACATGTAAAATCAGGACAAGATAACTAGGTGGGCTTAGACAACTTTATTAAGCCTGTATGCAACAGAGAGGGGCCATCTCAAGAAAAACGTTCCAGGGATAACAAATCTTCAGCTAAATCACCCTACTGGTAAATAGCTCAAGCTTCCATCCCCAGAAATGATCAGCTGAAGAACACAGTGAGGAAGTGAGAAAAGATGTCAAAGGAACTCACTCATGCAGAAAGAGAGGGTCCATCTGAGCTAAACAAGATTTAAACCACCCTAGGCTTTATTACCTCCCACAACTTCATACAGTCAGCCCTCTGTACCCATGGGTTCTGCATCCAAGGATTCAACCAACTACAGATGAAAAATATTTGGGAAAAAAGCAAGAAAAAATAACAATACAACAATAAAAAATTAAAAAAATACAGTATGACAAATGTTTACATAACATTTACATTGTATTTGGTATTATAAGGAATCTAGAGATGATTTAAAGTATAAAGGGGGTGTGCATAGGTTATATGCAAATACTATGCTGTTTCATATAAGAGACTTGAGCATCTGCAGATTTTGGTTACCTGTGGAGGGAGAGGGAGGGTTGGAATCAAGCCCCATGTATACTGAAGGATGACTGTATTTGGTGTCACTGCTAAATTCCTCATCTTTGAAGAGATTACTCAAGCGAGTAACTCCTGATTTATCTTGAAGCCTACTCCATAGTTTTGGTGCTAGGTAGGAGAGTCCCTCTGAAAGCTGAGGTCCTTTTGGGGACACACTGCTCATCTTATCTGCGCCCTTTGTCTAGGATTACTTGGCTGTTTCACCAACACACACACACACACACACACACACACCAGCTTTCTCTGACAGTATCTACGAGAGACCTATAATAGTTTTGCCATTTCAGTAATTCCTTTCAGATGGAAGACCCCTGGCAAAATTTTAGGGTAATAATAGCCCTTAATTGTTGATTTTGGGCAAGTTACTTGCTTTTATGAACTCCACTTTCCTAATCTATAAACTGGGGACACTAACATAACTCATTAAATGAGATAAAATTATGCTAAAATGTTCTATAGAGAATGGAGAATGAGCCAAATGTTAGTAGTCGTTAATGCCATTCCACTTTGGTAGTGCCCTACAACCTTTATATAAAAGGTTATTTGCTCAATAAATGCCACTGACTAAATGACTGATAAAATAATTGGGACTTGAACTCTCTCAATTAACTCTAGTAGCAAAGATCCGTTTTTCATGGTCACTGACATTATCCAAGAATAGATTTCGAGCTGTGAGATTTACGTGTGAGATGACTACCCTCTGGAAACTGTACACTGAAAACTCAAATGCAGACATCAGCTTTAGTTCTAGTTCTGTGAACTTCATCTACTATGTTTACATTTTTAAGCATAGAATCACAGGCAATATACTACTAAGAGTGAAATTAATAGAATGATGTGTGGAAGGATTATTAACTCTCTAAGAATGACATATCCTTCGGTCCAGTGCTTCCTCCCTAATCACACATCATTTTCATGGGTTGTTTTTTTTTTTTTTTTTTTTTATTATACTTTAGGGTTTTAGGGTACATGTGCACAATGTGCAGGTTTGTTACATATGTATCCATGTGCCATGTTGATTTCCTGCACCCATTAACTCGTCATTTAGCATTAGGTGTATCTCCTAATGCTGTCCCTCCCCCCTCCCCCCACCCCACAACAGTCCCCGGAGCGTGATGTTCCCCTTCCTGTGTCCATGAGTTCTCATTGTTCAATTCCCACCTATGAGTGAGAACATGCGGTGTTTGGTTTTTTGTCCTTGCGATAGTTTACTGAGAATGATGTTTTCCAGTTTCATCCATGTCCCTACAAAGGACACGAACTCATCATTTTTTATGGCTGCATAGTATTCCATGGTGTATATGTGCCACATTTTCTTAATCCAGTCTATCATTGTTGGACATTTGGGTTGGTTCCAACTCTTTGCTATTGTGAATAGTGCCGCAATAAACATACGTGTGCATGTGTCTTTATAGCAGCATGATTTATAGTCCTTTGGGTATATACCCAGTAATGGGATGGCTGGGTCAAATGGTATTTCTAGTTCTAGATCCCTGAGGAATCGCCACACTGACTTCCACAATGGTTGAACTAGTTTACAGTCCCACCAACAGTGTAAAAGTGTTCCTATTTCTCCACATCCTCTCCAGCACCTGTTGTTTCCTGATTTTTTAATGATGGCCATTCTAACTGGCGTGAGATGGTATCTCACTGTGGTTTTGATTTGCATTTGTCTGATGGCCAGTGATGAGGAGCATTTCTTCATGTGTTTTTTGGCTGCATAAATGTCTTCTTTTGAGAAGTGTCTGTTCATGTCCTTTGCCCACTTTTTGATGGGGTTGTTTGTTTTTTTCTTGTAAATTTGTTTGAGTTCATTGTAGATTCTGGATATTAGCCCTTTGTCAGATGAGTAGGTTGCAAAAATTTTCTCCCATTGTGTAGGTTGCCTGTTCACTCTGATGATAGTTTCTTTTGCTGTGCAGAAGCTCTTTAGTTTAATGAGATCCCATTTGTCGATTTTGGCTTTTGTTGCCATTACTTTTGGTGTTTTAGACATGAAGTCCTTGCCCACGCCTATGTCCTGAATGGTATTGCCTAGGTTTTCTTGTAGGATTTTAATGGTTTTAGGTCTAACATATAAGTCTTTAATCCACCTTGAATTAATTTTTGTATAAGGTGTAAGGAAGGGATCCAGTTGCAGCTTTCTACATATGGCTAGCCAGTTTTCCCAGCACCATTTATTAAATAGGGAATCCTTTCCCCATTTCTTGTTTTTGTCAGGTTTGTCAAAGATCAGATAGTTGTAGCTATGCGGCATCATTTCTGAGGGCTCTGTTCTGTTCCATTGATCTATGTCTCTGTTGTGGTACCAGTACCATGCTGTTTTGGTTACTGTAGCCTTGTAGTATAGTTTAAAGTCAGGTAGCGTGATGCCTCCAGCTTTGTTCTTTTGGCTTAGGATTGACTTGGCGATGCGGGCTCTTTTTTGGTTCCATATGAACTTTAAAGTAGTTTTTTCCAATTCTGTGAAGAAAGTCATTGGTAGCTTGATGAGGATGGCATTGAATCTATAAATTACCTTGGGCAGTATGGCCATTTTCACGATATTGATTCTTCCAACCCATGAGCATGGAATGTTCTTCCATTTGTTTGTATCCTCTTTTATTTCATTGAGCAGTGGTTTGTAGTTCTCCTTGAAGAGGTCCTTCACATCCCTTGTAAGTTGGATTCCTAGGTATTTTTTTCTCTTTGAAGCAATTGTGAATGGGAGTTCACTCATGATTTGGCTCTCTGTTTGTCTGTTATTGGTGTACAAGAATGCTTGTGATTTTTGTACATTAATTTTGTATCCTGAGACTTTGCTGAAGTTGCTAATCAGCTTAAGGAGATTTTGGGCTGAGACAATGGGGTTTTCTAGATATACAATCATGTCATCTGCAAACAGGGACAATTTGACTTCCTCTTTTCCTAATTGAATACCCTTTATTTCCTTCTCCTGCCTGATTGCTCTGGCCAGAACTTCCAGCACTATGTTGAATAGGAGTGGTGAGAGAGGGCATCCCTGTCTTGTGCCAGTTTTCAGAGGGAATGCTTCCAGTTTTTGCCCATTCAGTATGATATTGGCTGTGGGTTTGTTGTAGATAGCTCTTATTATGTTGAGATACGTCCCATCAATACCTAATTTATTGAGAGTTTTTAGCATGAAGCGTTGTTGAATTTTGTCAAAGGCCTTTTCTGCATCTATTGAGATAATCATGTGGTTTTTGTCTTTGGTTCTGTTTATATGCTGGATTACATTTATTGATTTGCGTATGTTGAACCAGCCTTGCATCCCAGGGATGAAGCCCACTTGATCATGGTGGATAAGCTTTTTGATGTGCTGCTGGATTCGGTTTGCTAGTATTTTATTGAGGATTTTTGCATCAATGTTCATCAAGGATATTGGTCTGAAATTCTCTTTTTTGGTTATGTCTCTGCCAGGTTTTGGTATCAGGACGATGCTGGCTTCGTAAAATGTGTTAGGGAGGATTCCCTCTTTTTCTATCGATTGGAATAGTTTCAGAAGGAATGGTACCAGTTCCTCCTTGTACCTCTGGTAGAATTCAGCTGTGAATCCATCAGGTCCTGGACTCTTTTTGGTTGGTAAGCTATTGATTATTGCCACAATTTCAGAACCTGTTATTGGTCTATTCAGAGATTCAACTTCTTCCTGGTTTAGTCTTGGGAGGGTGTATTTGTCGAGGAATTTATCCATTTCTTCTAGATTTTCTAGTTTATTTGCATAGAGGTGTTTGTAGTATTCTCTGATGGTAGATTGTATTTCTGTGGGATCGGTGGTGATATCCCCTTTTTCGTTTTTTATTGCATCTATTTGATTCTTCTCTCTTTTCTTCTTTATTAGTCTTGCTAGCAGTCCATCAATTTTGTTGATCTTTTCAAAAAAACCAGCTCCTGGATTCATTAATTTTTTGAAGGGTTTTTTGTGTCTCTATTTCCTTCAGTTCTGCTCTGATTTTAGTTATTTCTAGCCTTCTGCTAGCTTTTGAATGTGTTTGCTCTTGCTTTTCTAGTTCTTTTAATTGTGATGTTAGGGTGTCAATTTTGGATCTTTCCTGCTTTCTCTTGTGGGCATTTAGTGCTATAAATTTCCCTCTACGCACTGCTTTGAACGTGTTCCAGAGATTCTGGTATGTTGTGTCCTTGTTCTCGTTGGTTTCAAAGAACATCTTTATTTCTGCCTTCATTTCATTATGTACCCAATAGTCATTCAGGAGCAGGTTGTTCAGTTTCCATGTAGTTGAGCGGTTTTGACTGAGTTTCTTAATCCTGAGTTCTAGTTTGATTGCACTGTGGTCTGAGAGACAGTTTGTTATAATTTCTGTTCTTTTACATTTGCTGAGAAGAGCTTTACTTCCAACTATGTGGTCAATTTTGGAATAGGTGTGGTGTGGTGCTGAAAAAAATGTATATTCTGTTGATTTGGGGTGGAGAGTTCTGTAGATGTCTATTAGGTCCACTTTATGTAGAGCTGAGTTCAATTCCTGGATATCCTTGTTAACTTTCTGTCTCGTTGATCTGTCTAATGCTGACAGTGGGGTGTTAAAATCTCCCATTATTATTGTGTGGGAGTTTAAGTCCCTTTGTAGGTCACTGAGGACTTGCTTTATGAATCTGGGTGCTCCTGTGTTGGGTGCATATATATTTAGGATAGTTAGCTTTTCTTGTTGAATTGATCCCTTTACCATTATGTAATGGCCTTCTTTGTCTCTTTTGATCTTTGTTGGTTTAAAGTCTATTTTATCAGAGACTAGGATTGCAACCCCTGCCTTTTTTTGTTTTCCAGTTGCTTGATAGATCTTCCTCCATCCCTTTATTTTGAGTCTATGTGTGTCTCTGCACATGAGATGGGTTTCCTGAATACGGCACACTGATGGGTCCTGACTCCTTATCCAGTTTGCCAGTCTGTGTCTTTTGATTGGAGCATTTAGCCCATTTACATTTAACGTGAATATTGTTATGTGTGAATCTGATCCTGTCATTATGATGTTAGTTGGTTATTTTGCTCGTTAGTTGCTATAGTTTCTTCCTAGCCTCGATGGTCTTTACAATTTGGCATGTTTTTGCAGGGGCTGGTACCGGTTGTTCCTTTCCATGTTTAGTGCTTCCTTCAGGAGCTCTTTTAGGGCAGGCCTGGTGGTGACAAAATCACTCAGCGTTTGCTTGTCTGTAAAGTATTTTATTTCTCCTTCACTTATGAAGCTTAGTTTGGCGGGATAGGAAATTCTGGGTTGAAAATTCTTTTCTTTAAGAATGTTGAATATCGGCCCCCACTCTCTTCTGGCTTGTAGAGTTTCTGCTGAGAGATCAGCTGTTAGTCTGATGGGCTTCCCTTTGTGGGTAACCCGACCTTTCTCTCTGGCTGCCCTTAACATTTTTTCCTTCATTTCAACTTTGGTGAATCTGACAATTATGTGTCTTGGAGTTGCCCTTCTCGAGGAGTATCTTTGTGGCGTTCTCTGTATTTCCTGAATCTGAATGCTGGCCTGCCTTGCTAGATTGGGGAAGTTCTCCTGGATAATATCTTGCAGAGTGTTTTCCAACTTGGTTCCATTCTCCCCATCATTTTCAGGTACACCAATCAGACGTAGGTTTGGTCTTTTCACATAGTCCCAAATTTCTTGGAGGCTTTGTTCATTTCTTTTTATTCTTTTTTCTCTAAACTTCCCTTCTCTCTTCATTTCATTCATTTCATCTTCTATCAGCGATACCCTTTCTTCCAGTTGATCGCATCTGCTACTGAGGCTTCTGCATTCTTCGCGTAGTTCTCGAAACTTGGCTTTCAGCTCCATCATCTCCTTTAAGCCCTTCTCTCCATTGGTTATTCTAGCTATCCATTCTTCTAATTTTTTTTCAAAGTTTTTAACTTCTTTGCTATTGTTTTGAATTTCCTCTCGTAGCTCAGAGTAGTTTGATCGTCTGAAGCCTTCTTCTCTCAACTCTTCAAAGTCATCCTCCATCCAGCTTTGTTCCGTTGCTGGTGAGGAACTGCGTTCCTTTGGAGGAGGAGAGGTGCTCTGTTTTTTAGAGTTTCCAGTTTTTTTGGTCTGTTTTTTCCCCATCTTTGTGGTTTTGTCTACTTTTTGTCTTCGATGATGGTGATGTACAGATGGGTTTTTGGTGTGGATGTCCTTTCTGTTTGTTAGTTTTCCTTCTACCAGACAAGACCCTCAGCTGCAGGTCTGTTGGAGTTTACTAGAGGTCCACTCGAGACCGTGTTTGGCTGGGTGTCAGCACCGGTGGCTGCAGAACAGCGGATTTTCGTGAGACCACAAATTCAGCTGTCTGATAGTTCCTCTGAAAGTTTTGTCTCAGAGGAGTACCCGGTTGAATGAGGTGTCAGTCTGTCCCTACTGGGGGGGTGCCTCCCAGTTAGGCTGCTCAGGGGTGAGGGACCCACTTTAGGAGGCAGTCTGTCCATTCTCAGATCTCCAGCTGCGTGCTGGGAGAACCACTCCTGTCTTCAAAGCTGTCAGTCAGACAGGGACATTTAAGGCTGTGGAGGTTCTCGCTGAGTTTTTGGTTGTCTGTGCCCTGCCCCAGAGGTGGAGCCTACAGAGGCAGGCAGGCCTCCTTGAGCTGTGGTGGGCTCCACCCAGTTCGAGCT
This sequence comes from Symphalangus syndactylus, assembly GCF_028878055.3. Classification (NCBI taxonomy): domain Eukaryota; kingdom Metazoa; phylum Chordata; class Mammalia; order Primates; family Hylobatidae; genus Symphalangus; species Symphalangus syndactylus. The sequence goes on along the minus strand of NC_072429.2, from coordinate 71,074,833 downwards.
TCCTGGCTGCTTTGTTTACCTAAGCAAGCCTGGGCAATGGTGGGCGCCCCTCCCCCAGCCTCGTTGCCGCCTTGCAGCGTGATCTCAGACTGCTGTGCTAGCAATCAGCAAGACTCTGTGGGCATAGGACCCTCTGAGCCAGGTGCGGGACACAATCTCCCAGTGTGCCGTTTTTCAGGCCCGTTGGAAAAGCGCAGTATTAGGACGGGACTGACCCGATATTCCAGGTGCCGTCTGTTTCCCCTTTCTTTGACTAGGAAAGGGAACTCCCTGACCCCTTGCGCTTCCCGAGTGAGGCAATGCCTCGCCCTGCTTCGGCTCGCGCACAGTGCGCTTCACCGACTGTCCTGAACCCACTGTTAGGCACTCCCTAGTGAGATGAAACCGGTACCTCAAGCAGAAATGCAGAAATCACCCGTCTTCTGTGTCGCTGGGGCTGGGAGCTGGAGACCGGAGCTGTTCCTATTCGGCCATCTTGGCTCCTCTCATGGGTTGTTTTTATGGCATTCAATGACTTCATATCTCTTGTTCCAGAGCTACCCCCATGGTTTTATTTTAACCACCTATTACAGTGAGATTTTTTTTTTTTTTTTGTGGGGGAGTAGCTATTCTTTATAGTAGACACTAAGGCATGGCCCAGCTTCTCTCCTACCCTGACCTCGGCACAGAAGCCCTCATCCTCTCTGATGCTGGAAGTACATGCAGCCAGCAGCTCTCAGCTGAGACCCTCTCTGGGAACTGTCTGAGGCTGAAGAGAGCTACTTGGTCCAAGATCATGGGACAGCCTGTACCCAAGGACTGGTCAGTGTAGAGGTATACAGGCCCAGTGCTCCTTGTCCCAACTGCTGACAATTGTGAAAGGTCACCCTCGCTCTAGACCAGTTGGAGGTTGTGGCAGTAATGTTGAAGTTCAACTTCTTCCCCTGCCCAGTTCAGCTCTCTGTGCTCCTCTATGTTCTCCGACAGGTGTTGAGTCCAGGGGCACTTCCTAATCACTTACTGCCTGCCAATCTCCATCTTAGAGAGGCTTCCCAGAAGCTGAACCTTGCTACTCTTATCTCACAATAGTGGGAGTGTTTGTAACATTCTGTGTAAGCTCATGGTTAAACTCCTGCCTCCCAATTGCACCAGATTGAGCTTAGAATTATGCAGAAAATGGCATAGCTAGGAAAAGAAAAGGCCTTTAATTTCTATACGCTGATGTTGCTGGCCTTCTGATTAAGCCTTCATTGATATTTACATAAGAGCTCTCAATTGTTGCTCCAGCAAGATGAAAAACAAACCTAAAAGCTTTCTTAATAGAAATGAGCTGCAGAAGTGGTCCCTTAATGCTCCTTGTCAGTCTGCAGGCGGGTCCAGGTCACTGTGCAGAAGGGTAGTCCAGACGCAGTGCACAGAAAGCAGATGGAAAGACATGCCACGGGGAGTGGATCCCTGGAAATCCATAGGACACCCGACATTCTGCCCTAACACCTGGTGACACAGCTGCTTCCAGAGCCTCTTCTAAGGTATAATAGCAGCTCCACATCACAACTCCCTGCTAGAGCTGTCAGCCAGGCTGAAAGGATTCCCTTAAATAAACCACAACATTTAACAGCTCAAGTCCACTATTTTTTTCTAGCAGATTCCTGGCGGAAGCTGACTTTTGAATTAAATGAACAACATCGTTCAATATTTCCACATTATTTCTTTCCTTCCAAGAGTGGTGGCCTGAGACAGTTTGGGTCTGATAAGGTCAGCCCTCCCTTCCTTTCCAATGTGCAAGGAATCCAAGCTTTCTGAATGGCCACTAGCAAAGTAATTGACTGCATGTCCTATTTCCCAGACTCTGGGCGACATAACACAAAATGAAAACACACCAGGCCACCTATAGAGCATGTTTATAATTTTAGGATACTGGTACAGACTCCATACTGCCAGCACAATTTGTTTGGTGTTAAGATGAGCAGTGCTGCTCATGTTCAGAAACTCCTCTATGTCTTGGTCTCAGTGGGGAGCTCCCTGGAAAGTGACAAGCGGAGGGTAGGGAAGAAACTGAGTTCACTGGAAATGAGAGCAGTGCTGAGTGAGTTCCTCCAACCTCAAAAAGGAGCTGGCACAGAATTTGAACCCAGGAAAGTTAATTTATGTTTTGGTATGTGCATCCTCTGAGAAGATCATGTTGTAACATAGTGCTGGGGTGGGATTTTGGCTTCATTATCAGTGACAGAGATGAAGATGAATTTGTCTGATGTTTTGTGTTCTGCTAAGTATTTTTTTCCCAAGTTAAGATAATCATTGTAGATAACTTAGAAAATACACCTAATTGAAAAGAAGAAAGCTAAAATTACCTGTAATCTCACATTTCAAAAATAATTATTGTTAATGTTTTGGATAACATACATCATGTTCAAATGTACAATATTACATATCTATTCTATATGAAAAAGTACTGCTTTGTAAGTTTTTTCTACTTAATAAATAATGATATGTCCATATCATTTAAAATGGTTGCACAATTTTTCCTTTTATGTGTGTTCCATAAATCACTCAACCATTCCGCCAACTATTGCACATTTAGGTGTTTCCCATTTTTGCTATGATAATCACCCTCAATTAATGTCCTTATACCTGAATCTCTGTACACTTGAACTCATGCATAATTATTTCCTTAGGATAAGTTCTTAGAAATAGTATTGATAATGATAATTCTGCCTACTCCAGCCTATCCTCTTTCCTAATCTAGGAAGTATGAAAAAAATGGAAGTAGAGGAAAGTTCTTAAAAAATCTACATAAAGGGACAGGTGTAAGGTAAAATACCACAGCTCATACTGCATCTCTGCAGTATCAACATATTGTGGAAAGCAGGAGAGTGAAGATGCTAGAGGATGGTGTTATGAATAGATAATTTGGTCATTAAATGACTTCCACTGCTATGAGATGTGCTTGCTTTTATGTAACTGGTTAATTTCTTGAATATTAAGTGTAAAGAAAATGGTTAAATAACATTTTAAATGTGTAACCAATGGTGCCTTTTTGGTTTTCGTTTGAAATGTGTTCAAGTGGTCATTTTCTCTCTTTTTTTGAAAAAGTAATTTTAACTTTTATTTTAGACTCAGGGGTTACTTGTGCAGGTATGTTACATGGGTATATTGTGTGATGCTAAGACTTGGGGTACGACTGATGCCATCACCCAGGTAATGAGCATAGTACCCAACGGTTAGTTTTTCAACTCTTGTTCCCCTCCTTCCCACCTCTAGTTGTCTTTAGCGACTATTGTTGTCATCTTTATGTCCATGGGTACCCAAATGTTTAACTCCCACTTATAAGTGAGAACATGTGGTATTCTTGTTCCTGTGTTAATTTGCTTAGAGTAATGGCCTCCAGCTACCTATATGTTGCCGCAAAGAACAAGATTTTGTTCTTTTTTATGGCTGTGTAGTTTCCATGGTGTATATGTACCACATGTTCTTTATCCAATCCCTGATGGACACTTGGGTTGATTTAATATCTTTGTTATAGTAAACAGTGTTACAATGAATGTGTTCAGTATATGTGTCTTTTTGGTAGAATGATTTTTTTTCTTTTGGATATATACCCAAAAATGGGATGCTGGGTCAAATGGTAGCTCTGTTTTAAGTACTTTGAGAAATCTCCAAACTGCTTTCCGCAGAGGCTGAACTAATTTAAATTCCCTTCAACAGTGTATAAGTGCTCCCTTTTCTTTACAGTCCTGCCAGGATTTGTCATTTTTTGACTTTTGACCAATAACATTTGTTATTTGTTTATTTTTTTGACAGCTATCTGACTGGCGTGAGATGGTATCTCATTGTGGTTTTGATTTGTCTTCTCTGATTAGTGATGTTGAGCATTTTTTCATAAGTTTATTGGCCACTTGTCTGTCTTCTTTTGAGAAGTGTGTGTTCATGTCTTTTTACTCACTTTTTAAATTTAATTAATTAATTAATTAATTAATTTTACTTTAAGTTCTGGGATACATGTGCAGAATGTGCAGGTTTGTTACGTAGGTATACATGTGTCATGGTGTTTTGCTGCACCTATCACCTCATCATCTGGGTTTTAAGCCCTGCATGCATTAGCCATTTGTCCTAATGCTCTCCCTCCCTTTGTCCCCCAACCCCCAACAGACCCCGGTATGTGATGTTCCCCTCCGTGTCCATGTGTTCTCATTGTTCAACTCCCACTTCTGAGTGAGAACAAGGGGTGTTTGGTTTTCTGTTCCTGTGTTAGTTTGCTGAGAATGATGGCTTCCAGCTTCATCTATGTCCCTGCAAAGGACATGATCTCATTCTTTTTTTCTGGCTGCATAGTATTCCTTGGTGTTTATGTGCCACATTTTCTTTATCCAGTCTATCATTGATGGGCATTTGGGTTGGTTCTAAGTCTTTGCTATTGTAAATAGTGCTGCAATAAACACACGTGCACATGTGTCTTTATAGTAGAATGATTTATAATCCTTTGGGTATATACCTGTAATGGCGTTGCTGGGTCAAATGGTATTTCTGGTTCTAGGTCCTTGAGGAATCGCCACATTGTCTTCCACAATGATTAACTTAAAATGGATTAAAGACTTAAATGTAAAACCCAAAACCATAAAAACCCTAGAAGAAAACCTAGGCAATACCATTCAGGACACAGGCATGTGCAAAGACTTCATGATGAAAACACCAAAAGCAATTGCAACCAAAGCCAAAATTGATAAATGGGATCTAATTAAACTAAAGAGCATCTGCACAGCAAAAAAAAACTGGCATCAGAGTGAACAGGCAACCTACAGAATGAGAGAAAATTTTTGCAATCTACCCATCTGACAAATGTCTAATATCCAGAATCTACAAGGAACTTAAACAAATTTACAAGAAAAAAAACCAAACAACCCCATCAAAAAGTGGGCAAAGAGTATGAACAGACACTTCTCAAAAGAAGATATTTATGCGATCAAGAAACACATGAAAAAAAGCTCATCATCACTGATCATTAGAGAAATGCAAATCAAAACCACAATGAGATAACATCTCATACCAGTCAGAATGTCAATTATTAAAAAAGTCAAGAAACAGTAAGTGCTGGCAAGGCTGTGGAGAAATAAGAACACTTTTACACTGTTGCTGGAAGTGTAAATTAGTTTGCTCACTTTTTAATGAGGTTGTTTTTTGCTTATTGAGTTCTTTAAGTTCCTTATGGATTATAGATGTCAGACCTTTGTCAGTTACACAGTATGCCAATATTTTCTTCCATTCTGTATGTTATCTGTTTACTCTGTTGATAACTTCTGTTGCTGTGCAGAAGCTCATTAGTTTAATTAGGTCTCGCTTGTCAGTTTTAGGTTTGTGTTGCAATTGCTTTTAAGGAGTTAGTCATAAATTCTTTCCCAAGGCATGGTTTTTCCTAGGTTTTCTCCTATGATTCTTATAGTTTGAGGTCTTACATTTAAATGTTTGATTCATGTTGAGTTAATTTTTTTATCTGGTGAAAGGTGGAAGTCCAGTTTCTTTCTTCTGAACATGGCTAGCCAGCTATTCCTGCACCATTTATTGAGTAGGAAGTCTTTTTCCCATTGCTTATTTTTGTTGACTTCGTTGAAGATCAGATGGCTGTAGGTGTGCAGCTTTATTTCTGAGTTCTCTATTCTGCTCAGTTGGTATATATGTCTGTTTTTGAACCAGTACCATGCTGTTTTGGTTACTGTAGCCTTATAGTTTGAGGTCGGGTAATGTGATATCTCTGGATTTGTTCTTTTTGCTTAAGATTGCTTTGGCTATTCGGGTTCTTGTTTCAGTTCCATATGAAATTTAGAATAGTTTTTTCTAATTCTGTGAAAAATGATGTTTGTAGTTTGATAGGAATAGTGTTGAATCTGTAGATTGCTTTGGGCAGTATGGCCATTTTAATGATACTAATTCTTCTACTCTATGAATGTAGAATGTTTTTCCATTTGTTTATGTCATCTATGATTTCTTTCAGCAGTGTTTTGTAGTTCTCCTTGTAGAGATCTTCCTTGGTTACATGTATTCCTAGGTATTTGTGTGTGTGTGTGGCTATTACAAATGGAATTGGATTCCTGATTTTGCTTGAGTTTGCTTGATTTTGAACATTATTGGCATATAGAAATGCTACTGATTCTTGCACATTGATTTTGTATCCTGAAACTTTATTGAAGTCATTTATCAGTTCCAGGAGCCTTTTGACAGAGTCTTTAGGGTTTACTAGGTATAGGATCATATTGTTAGTGAAGAGAGGTAGTTTGACTTCTTCCTTTCCTATTTGAATGCCCTTTCTTTCTTTCTCTTGCGTGATTGCAGAATGGTGATTCTCAAACCTCACTACATCAAGATCACCTGGAGGGCTTGTGGCTCAGCTCCAATCCCAGAATTTCAGATAGAGAAGGCTTGGGACTGGGCCCAGCACTGGTATTTCTAACAATTGTCAGATGATGCTGATGCTGCTGGTACAAGAATCACACTTAGAAAACTAGTTTTAGAGGAAATTATTGAAAGAAACTGTAATTCAAATGCTGCCTCATGTTAGAAAAAAATCATTTTTTTATGAGAATAACTGCTTCCCAAATTATCTATTCAGTTAATTTTAACTCTCTGAAATTGAATTGAATTTTCTGGAATAGTGGACCCTATTTATTTTTCTTTTTTTCTGTTTTCTTTTACAGACCGAGGCTTCACTTTGTTGCCCAGGCTGGAGCACAGTGTCTATTCACAGGTGTAATCATAGTGCACTGCAGCCTTGAACTGCTGGGCTTAAGCTATCCTATTGCTTCAGCCTCTCAAGTAGTGATTAGCTGGTACTAAAGGCACCTGCCACCGCACCTTGGTGCTATTTCTAATATAAGTCCAATTTTTAGGGAGCGATGACTCCCTAGGTAAAATCTTTGTTGAATAGCACGTGAGCAGCATTTAGTTGGAGAATTAGGTAATGAAAAGACATAGATAATATCTAAGGTAAAAGTAGAAATATTAATTCATGATGATGATGATGATGATGATGACACTTGCTGAGTGCTTACTATCAATCTGAGGCTTTCCCCAAGCATTTTACAAGTATTATCTCAATCTGCACCAGAGTTGCAGGAGCTAGCTGTTATCCGACTCTTTCCTAAGACAGGAAGGCTAAAGCATGTTTCACATATTACGGAAAGAGAATTGTTCATTTAGTAGTTGTTGTACCAGTCTGTTTATTTTGAATATAGGCTTTGAAACACCCCCGATAATGGCAAAGGACAGCATAATAAACTTCAACAATATGGCAGTAGTGATATTTACACTGATTAAATAGTAATTTGCTGTGATCAATACTTTTTAGTCTTGCATATGAATGACTGGGATAATATGAAGTAGCAAAGTTTCTTGGGAGGATAACTCCATTTTAAAAGTATGCAGAAATGATTTTGAAAAACAACAAATTAATTGCACAGAGCCATTCTTTTTTGTTTGCCTTTCCCATAGAAAGACTAGCATATAGAAAAAATAAACCCTTCTCCATAGAGGAAAACAATAATGGATGAAAATGAATTTTATCCGAATGAGAAACTTGTAGCATGTCCATGGTTCATAAAGGTCCCTAAAGTTAGCAGAATGATTTATACAGAAAACTTGCTCTTAGATAACACAGCAGAATCCAAGATCAGAATGGGGCTGTTTCTGAAGATGCTTGTACTTACTCCAGGTGACCTCAGGCTGCTCTCTCCATCCACGGGTTCTTCCACTATATCTTTCCCATCCAAATCCTACCTGATTTGAAGGCTCTAGTCCAATACACATTCTCTAAGAAGAGATTCTTAACCTAGGGTCTAGCCACATTGTAACCCCCCAACACCACTTCCAGTGGTGCATGAGTTCTTTGAGATTATATACATAATGGGAGGTATATTTTTCTGGAGAAAGGTCTATTGTCTTTATCAAGTTCTCCAAGAGATTAATGCTGTCCTTTAATTCCCCGAACTGAAATCATCTCTTGCCTGTGAATTTGAATCCTATTACTTTATGCAACTCTTAGGCCACTCAGCACATGCATCTTCCTTATTCCTGCTTTGTCTCCCAGCTAGATTATAAACCTCTTCAGGGCAAGATCCACATCTGATTCACTCTTGAACTCTTGCCCAAGCACTTAGCACAGAGAAACCCCTTAATAAATATTTATTGAAGGATGTAAAAATAGAGGAAGAAAAGCAAGGAGGGAAACTTCAAAAGCCATCAGATTTATCATCTCGTCTCCTGACAAGGTTATACCAATCTGCCTCCAATAGATGACTCTGCAAGTACCAGTTACTAAATCGTTTTAGGAAAATCACTTTCTCTGTGTGGTTCATGGGCTATAGCCGAGGACCGTGATTCAACTCAATCTATATTCTACCTCTGTTACTAACTTGATGTGTCACCTTGTGCAGCTAATACCAGATTTGCAAGAGGTCTTGGAAAATACGTAACAGATGCAGAAAGCATTAAGTAACTAGGATGAGGAAATTGCTGGAATAACTTGGCTCTGTTAAATAATGGCCAAAGTTTTGTCAGTGATTCACTCAGAGATTATGAATATACTGATGTGTCAAAAGTCAGTTCTAGGAAATACATTTGATGAGGTGAATTAGACAATAGAAAAATCATGCCAGAAAAAAAAGAGTAGATATTTGGTACTGTTATTTAATTTGCTGATGGCTCTACCTTTATCGTTTAAAGAAACCTCTTCCTTTGAACATAAGATCATGAATGAATCAGAGGAGATGTCCAATATAGATTAAGAAGACTCTCTTTTTTTTAAATGCACATTTTGTTAGATTACTTGATTAATATTTAAAAATCTGTCATCTTGGATAGCATTTGTCATAGTCACATAATCATGAACATGGACAAACAGGTCACTCTCTAAGTAAACTCTATACTTATTTAAATATCCGGTCCCTAATTTTGAAGAAGATACTTTATTTCTAAAACAGGAGAAGGAAATTACTGAAGCAAACAATTTCTGATGCTGACAGGGGCTGATAAGTAGAAGAAACATTGTTAAAGACTCTTCTACTTCATTAAAATGTGAAATATTTATTATCTCTTCATTTCCTTCCCAAACTGGAGGAAATAGTGGGGGGATAATAAGAGAGGTTGATAGTTATTTATATCAAACAAACTATATGCATATTTTGGGCACTGACTTTATGCCAAACACTGTCCTTTACTTAATGTTGATTATATCATTTAGTCCTCAAATGATTCCTTTAAACTTGGTATGTTATTAACCTGTTTTACAGATAAGGGAATACAGGCATATAATGATGAAGTTTTATCATTATTAAATTTTATAAACATTCAGCTTAATACCGTTAAGCTAATATCCTACAGTTAATTTTGACAAAAATGTAGGTGTCCTTGTTTTCAGAGGAAAAACATCAGTTTAAGAGCTTGAAACATAGAGTTCAATAAATTGAACAAATAAGGTATTTATTTATTCTATTAACTATTTTATTTTATTAATAATTTATTAATTTATTACCGTTTGTTTTATTAATTAAAAGTGTACTTTTACCTTCTTAATGAGAAAAAGATGGCCATACAGATACTCTAAAACTTTTTAAATTGAAAACAACCACTACCACTAATTGTTGCTTGATCCAGATTGATAATAAAGGTAATACAACTCAGTATTTTTTAAAAATATGCTTATCAGTGACTCATACTAATGAATTAGTATTTATTTTCCTCTATTTTGCTATCTTTGGGAAGATATGAGAACACTTTTTAAAAATGTCTGTCTATGTAAAAGTCTCCATCTTTTAGAATATTTTGATCAAGATTTTCCATACACATTTTAAAAAATTGTTAACTAAGAACTGCTGCTACATCATGGATTTATTTTTGGTCTTTAGAATGATCGATTAAGGCAGATTTCTCTTTATAAAATTCAGGAATACATAAACAGGACAAATGCACACAGTATATAAACTCTAGTATTTCTGAATACTGAGGAGGGCTTCCAGTTGGAGAGACAAGAAGAAAGGGATATATTTGTGAGTATATACGGCACGTCTCAAATGCAAACTCACTGATTTGCCTCTAAAAGCCAGTCTTTGTCCTAGCCACCTTATGCAAAGTAAAGGGCTTTGCATGTCTGCAAGGGGATATTTTAAGAAATGACCTTTGAAGAATAAACAAAAATTAAATTAGGCCTAGAGTACTTCCATATCCTTTAATAGTTCATGATGTAGTTATGATACAATTAATTATTTCTCTTCTCATGGGGACAGCAGATAAAATGCTCAAATTTGATATCGATTTTCTATTTTCTTTCCCAAGGTATGTATGTCATTTGATCCTTAAGATAAACATTCTATATTATATTTGGAATCGTGTTCAATTTGATACAAGTGTTCCTGTAGTTTAAGAAATGAAAGAACAATGTCAAACTCTAAACCACAGTATTGTATTTGAGGGAAATCCAGATTTAGGATAATTTGCTGATTTTTAGATAAGCAGGGTTGATAGTTCTTGAATGCAGGGAATGACAGAGACAAGGAATTTTGGTATTCTCTCCCATCCCTGGTTCTTTCTCTTTCTGCTGCTCCTTTTATTTCCTCTCAGGGCACATCCAGCCCAAACTACAACTCTTTGACTATTGGGAGAGCAGGCGTCCACAGATAAGGTTAAACTGGTTAACTTTTAAGTCATTCTGAGAATATTTCTGGAATATTATGAACTGCCTATATATTTCTGAGCCTGGGACCCATTTGAGGCCAAATGACTGACAATTTGTACAGGGAGTTGTTGCTTTTTTTAGAACAGAGAGCTTGCCCTCTACCCAGCTGTGAGGTGGACGTGCAGGTTGACAGACAATAGGATTTATGCTCCCTGTGTGGCACAGTCTCGCGAGCCCCTGAGAACCTTGTACAAGAGCACAGGAAGGACAGAACTTCACATCAGCAGGTATATGCTCAGACACAAGAGGTGTCACAGCAGTGCTTTTGCAAAAGGACATCCGTGCACCAAAGGAGTGGTCTCCACTTTGTTCAAAGAACAGAGACAAATTGGGGTAAGAAAAGTGCTATGGGAAGTTCATGCTCCCAAGCCCTGCTCACCTTTCCCATGTAAACACAGAGACACGCATATCATCTACCATGTCTGGCTGTAACTGTAAACTGGCCCGCAGCAAACGAGAGGAGGTAAGGCAAAGGGCACCCAATTCTTCTTCATTTGTTCAAATTAGACAAGGCAGCTAAGACTGGTGGCCAAAAGAGAGCTGTCAGAGGCTAATGATATCACAATATTATGATAATCACGATATCTTATTTTTCATTATCAGAAGTAAGTTATATAATTTTATCATTAGCAAATCCTTAAAACAAAACAAAACAAAACTCATGAGATTCATGTTACCAGCAGTATTATTATTGGACTTAAAATTTTTCAAAGACCTAGACTTTGTTCTTAGTTCACACTCTTGGAAAAAATCTTGCATATTAGAAAATATATAATATATTTTAAAATATAAATGAATATAATGAATAGTAAAAATAATAAATAATAATTAAAATATAATAAGTAATAAAATATTTAGTACTAATAATGCCAAATTAGGAATTAAAACCAGTAATATGGAATACAATTATAGAAATAGAAAAGCTGTCTTATATAATTTGTGAGATTATGTACATGAGATGGAACGACTTTATTTGTGGGGAGTAGTTTGGTGGGTACAAGCCTAGAATTCAAATGCCTCTTTATCCCAAAATATAATTATTGGATGTTGGCATAATGTTAGACAGTTAATATTAGACCATTGGAGGAGAAGAACTTTCACACTAACTTTTACAAATAACAACAAACTATATTCTCAGGTAGGAAACATGGGAACCTGTCCATTCTTCCCACTAACCACATATCTCTGGAATGGGGCAGTGTTTCTTAAACTATCTATGCTAAAGAATATAATTCCCCATCCTACCTCCAATCCTTCACAGGATTATAAAATACAGTAAAAATTAATTAATAGAAAAATCAATTAACAGACAAAGATATACAAAATATAAGCTTCCAATTTTTTTTTTTTTTTTTTGAGATAGAGTCTCGCTCTTGTCACCCAGGCTGGAGTGCAGTGGCGTGATCTCGGCTCACTGCAAGCTCTGCCTCCCAGGTTCATGCCATTCTCCTGCCTCAGCCTCCCGATTAGTTGTGACTACAGGTACCCACCACCACGCCCAGCTAATTTTTTGTATTTTTAGTAGAGACGGGGTTTCACTGTGTTAGCCAGGATGGTCTCGATCTCCTGACCTCGTGATCTGCCTGTCTCGACTTCCCAAATTGCTGGGATTACAGGTGTGAGCCACCATGCCCAGCCAGCTTCCAATTTTTAAAATTAGATTCAGCAGATATAATCATACTGTGATATATAAAGGCTTACTGCCCATTTCTGTATTTATCTCATCACAAATCACTGACAAACAACTAACTTTAAGTTGCACTGGAATAGAAAGTTAGTGGTGTTTAATCATCTCACATGGAAATATTGAAATTACAGAAGGAAACAGTAAGGAATAGAAATGAAATAGAATGAAGCATGTAACTATCAATGGGAGGATGAACCATGACAATGAAGCCGTATTCAAGTTCCCTGATGATTAGCCTTGGAAAGTCAAGAAACTGCCAGGTTCTCCATTTGAATGTCTGGGCTTGAGAATTTTTGAGGATATGAAATTTTTAGTAAGTTGCAATGTGTACTTAACATGTGGCACCTGCAGATGTTGAATATTATTACAGCAAACAGATTAGCTTATTATGCATGAATAAAAACTACCAGTTACATTCACTAAAATAGTTACAAGACTTAGACCTTCTGAGATTTCAGTGTCTAAAACTGGTATCAACTGGAAGGAGTTTTCCATTGTGCACTGAGATGGCATTAGTTCAAGTACGTAAGACTTTTCTTTTTATGGCAACTTCAATATTGGCTGTTATGAGAGGATTTAAGTCAACTGGTAATTTGGTCCAAAATGGTACTATGTGTCCTCACAGTTACACGACGTCATTTTTATGCTGTGAGAAAGTCTGGTACTCAGGGAGGCACAGTGATGTCTGTTGCTGGAGTTCAAATCAGAGTATTATAGAAAATGACAGGCACTGGGGAAGACAAAGCCTATTTTTTAAAACGCCAAGTTATATAAACACTTAATTCAAAAGGGAAACAGATTAAATGCCTCTTAGCCTGGGGGGGTCGAACCAGCCCATCATATGAAAACGGGCACCAAGTCGACTTGACACTTGGCTGCATTGATGCAGCAAGTTCAGGGGTGGCCGTGGGTATTTCAAATATGACAGGCATCTGCGTACCCTCAAGACTTCTACACATTCAGTTGTCATTACTTTCAGGAAGATGGAGCCAGAGGATTCTGCAAATGTGAAAGTCAACCACCCCTTTCTGATTTTAAAATGTGAGAGAATTTATGAGATTCTTCTTTTACCTGTGACATTAAAGCATACTGAAAAGGCATCTGAATTAAAGAAATAATGATAATGTACTTTTATATTTTTAAGTTAAAGAAGTATAGCTATGTATTTAATAAAACAATGAAATAAAATGGTTACATAAATTTTTGTGGTAAGTTGTTTAAAGTCCTATCGAAACCTGAAACTGGGCACTTCCAGAAATGATGGTCCTAGCCAAGTAGGACTTGGTTACAGTCTGCGAAGATTCCAGTCTAGTGGGATCAAGAATTACAGAAAGTGCCAAGTGCTATGAGAGATGCAAGCATGTGTATTGGACAATGCAAAAGGCAAAAAGACTTCCTGAGAGATAAGAACACTTATTTTTGGCTTTATTTCCCTAAAGGAGGGATCCTCAATTGGTCTACAGACACAAAGATCGTAGTTTATTTAACTGATGACATTTGGTAATGACAGCAATTTGCTTCTTGGGAGCAATTTGCTTCTTGGGAGCTTATTGGGAAACAATAATTATGGAATCATACAGTTGCTTTTACTGGGCAGCATTTTATAAATCTACTTTCAAAGGAATCAAGATGTCTCACACATGTCCATTTCTAAGCAGCGTACGATTCATGGGAGCAAGTGACATGAAATGAAATTCTTTCCAGTTTTCAAAGCTCAGTGAATGCAGAAAATATGGCAGATTGGCTTCAGAAAAAAATATATTTCTTATAGCACCCTACTACAGCTACCTAGCTTTAAATTGTTAAGAAGTTTGATTTTCTTTTTTTTTTTTTTTATGGCGAGGGCAAGCTTTTAATGCAGACCTGTTAATGGAATGAGTAATTTCAGGAAAAATAATAGTTTTGTTCTAGCATCACAAATAAAATAAATTAGGCCCCTGTCTAGTCACCGAGTGTAAAATAAAGACAGATTTCATAGGTAGCAATGCAAAACATAAGCCAGACACACAATCAGAAGAATTTTTTTTTTAATTCCAAAGTTCTTAGCACAAAAAGGGAGACAACCCAAATGACCACTAACTGGTGAATAGATAAAATGCGATATATTCTATAATGGAATGCTATTGGGTAATAAAAAGGAATGAAATACTGATATATGCCGCCACATGGATAACCTCAAAAACGTTATGCCAAGGAAAAAACCCAAACACAAAGATCACATACAGTACCATTCCATTTATGGAACTGTCCAGAAAAGGCAAATCTATAGAGACAGAAAGGAGATTAGCAGCTTCCTGGGGCTGGGAGTGGGAATGAAGAGTGAGTGACCACAAATGGACACAAGCTTTCTTTTTGGGTGATGAAAATGTCCTAAAATTAGGACATGGTAGTCCTTGCACAACTCCACAAACATACTAAAAATTGTTAAATATACATTTATAATGGGTGAATTTTACGATTTATAAATTTAACCTCAATAAAGTTCAATAAATGTAAAATGTTAAAGTTCAAGAATCAGTTTATGCTGACCACAGTACTTATCAAAATGTACTACATTTATTGCTTGTGTGTCTATTCATTTCCACCAGAATAAGTTTTGGAGACAGGGCCTGTCTCTAAATGACTTTCTCTCTATACTGCCAAGCTCAGTGCTTGTCACATAACAGTTGGTCAATCCATATTTATTGATGAACAATTACACAAATGAAATAACTTTTAAAGTACCATCTCTCTCTCTCTCTATCTCCATTTATATCTACTTCCATCTATACCATATATTTATCCTTCCTCAATATGTGAAAGTTATTTATAAACATAATGTACCACAAATTAAAATAATGAATAGGCTGGGCACGGTGGCTCATGCCTGTAATCCCAACATTTTGGGAGACTGACACAGACAGATTGCTTGAGGCCAGGAGTTTGAGACCAGCCTGGCCAACATGGTGAAACCCATCCCTACAAAAAATACACAAAAAATTAGCCGGTTGTGGTGGTATGCCCTTGTAGTCCCAGCTACTTGGGAGGCTGAGGTGGGAGGATTGCTTGAGCCTGAGAGGCGGAGGTTGCAGTGAGCAGACAACACACCTCTACACTATAGCCTGGGTAACAGAGTGAGACCTTGCCTAAAAAATAAATAAATTTAAAAAATGAGTAAATTAAGCTTCCTCCTTTCTTTTTAAAATTATGGTAATTACACTCTAAAGTAGTTAATTCATTTATTCAATATTTATTCAATTATTTATTAAGTACCTTGCTAGGCACTGAAATGCAAAGTAAAATGAGCCCTGGTCTCTGCCCTCAAGAAACTTATGGTGCAGGGGGGAGACAAACAAACACTAAAGAATTACAGAAAAACATGGTGAATACTATCATGAAGGAAGGTGTAGGGTATTGTTGGGGGAGATATTTTTTCAACCCAGCCAACCCAAGGAGGTTAAGCAGGAATTAGCTAGATGATGGCCCAAGAAGAATGGGCATTCCAGTGGAAAAACCCACATGGAGGGATGAAACAGCTTGATGCACTTGGGAACGTTGAACAGGTCCTGGGGGCTACAGCAATGCACGCAAACTCAGAGACCAATAGGAAATCAGTTCAAAAAGCTATGGAGCTCAAAAGGGCTCTCAGATTTTTTAACCTGAAAGTTACAGGACCATGAAGGATTTCAAGTAGGTACATGACAATCACATGGGTATTTTACAAAGATCATTTTCATATTAGTGTGGAGGACAGACTCCAGGATATACCTTATGTAGGAGCTGCAAATATAGCAGTGCTCTCAGTGAACGCTCAGGGCCCTGCCTCTCAGGTTTCCAGGCTTTGGTTCTATCTCCAGTAAAGAGGAGATTCGGCCCCTGGTCTTTCCACACTTTGTCTCACAGACTCTGGCCTGAACTGTGCTCCATAGTCCAAACTTCTCCAGCTGTCCCACATAGGATCCCCTGCTTTTGCCTAGGCTGAGAGAAACCCAACTCCCAACTATAGCTCCTTAGGGCAGGCCATTTCTGGGCCTCTAAAACACGGGATATGAAGGCATCATGCACTTTATTTTAAAAGACAGTCAAGTAAAAGCATAGGGATCAATGTCTCCATTTCCAAGGCTCTTTTATCTTTCTAGAATATAACACTGTAGAACCATCACTTGCATAAGGTCAAAACAAAATTACAGAAACAAAATTTTAGTTTGAAAGAACCAACTAATTCTTTAACTATTTGAAACAATTGAGTTTGTGACCTTAGGGTTAATGGCACACTACTTAGACTATGGCTTATTTTTGTACTTTCATTGCTGCAGTTTTACCCTTTATGAATTTCATCGTTGTGACCCCTCCCCACTGAGAAAACCGCATGTCCACCCCAAGAAAGCACACTTGCTGGAAAGGACAAAGACTAAATCTCCTTAGACAGCTTTCTCACCACTCACTGGGGGAGAAGGATGACAGGTCCAGCTTGAAAATAGGCTAAATATAATATACCCACAAAATAAAATTACATTTTAGCAAGGAAAATTTTCTGCTATTGTCACAAAGGCTGTCTAAAATTTCCACTGGGTGATGACAACAGAGCTGAAAGAAAAACACTTATACTGTTCCAAAAAATGCTCACCAAGTCATGAGAAAATACCATGAAAAACACTGTATTGATTAACTGAGTTTCTAAAAATTGCTTTGTTTTTAGAAACAGATATTCCAATATGCTGCTATCAGAGACCATCCACATTAAAGAGTAAACTGAATCATATTAATTCATTCCAAATATTTATGAAGACATCATCAACTTCCTGTCAGTGAGAGAGGATGCTTTTTATTATTCTCTGTAGCATTCCCAAGTGACTTCCCACAGAGCTCCCTGGGTAACTGATGCTATGAGGTGAGCTCTCCTGTGAATCAGATTTCTCCAGGGAATTCTACAGGAATCTGGAGACAGCCTATCCTCATTATTCCACGCCATCCAGCTTGGAAGAAGACTATTGTCCTGGAGAATAAAATAATTTTAAGATGGCTATTTAGGTCATACATTTAATTCTAAGTATTGATCTGGATAAAAATGATGTGGGTTTAATCTCTGAGTTTTGCGCCCAGGACTCTGTTTCTAACCCAAATCACCCAGGATATGTAGTTCTACCATAGGGTGAACAATCCCACATTAGTCTTAGAAAATTATTTATCACCCAGTGACAAGAAACAATTTCTGAGAGGTCATTACCGAACACTCGATGATGAATTGTGTTTGAGGTTGTTTGTTTTCAGGTTGCTTACTATGCTGGCAAGATGATTTATTGATTGCTCTCTTCAATACCAACTTACTGCCCTGTAGCTTTGCTTCTCATTCCCTTTCATGTTTCTTAGATAAGAAAATCGCCAGGCCAGGTGTGGTGGTGCATGCCTGTAACCCCAGTACTTTGAGAGGCTGAGGCAGGAGGATCACTTGAGCCCAGGAGTTAGAGGGGTCAGTGAGCTATGATTGTGTCACTGCACTCCAGCCTGGGCAACAGAGTGAGACCTTGTTTCAAAAAAAATTATCCAAAAAAGGATGATCATATTCTGTTAACTTGGAAAGCCCAAATAGGCCTATAAGATGAATAGCAGGATATTGGTCGCCCAGGCTACACTCCAACAAGCTCATACTGCAGACTCCATCAAAGGGATGAAGTATGTCTTTCTGTGTGAAAAGGTCAAGGTCTTGACAAAGCAATATATTGAGACATTTTGTGTTTCAAATGGGAAAAACAATCTTATAGATAAAAATCTCAAAAAAAAGAGAGAAAGGATTGGCATTAAGAGAACTCTCCTTTTCTTGTGCTGCCCTTCAGGCATCTTGAACTTATGTTTTCATACAAGTGCCCAGGTGCCACACTCTCTGACATCTGGACCTTCCTTTTTTTTTTTTTTTTTTTTTGAGAGTTTCGCTCTTGTTGCCCAGGCTGGAGTGCAATGGTGTGATCTCGGCTCACTGCAACCTCCACCTCCCGGATTCAAGTGGTTCTTCTGCCTCAGCCTCCGGAGTAGCTGGGATTACAGGCATGTGCCACCACGCCTGGCTAATTTTGTATTTTTCGTAGAGATGGGGTTTCTCCATGTTGGTCAGGCTGGTCTCAAACTCCCGACCTCAGGCTATCTGCCTGCCTCGGCCTCCCAAAGTGCTGGGATTACAGGCGTGAGCCACTGCACCCGGCCTGGACCTTCTTATACTGGCATTCCTTTGCCTTCCCGTTCAGACCGTGCCTCAACCGCTCTGCCACTCATCTTCAGGTCTCAGCTTTAACATTCCTCTTCTGGGTTACCTTCTTTGACCCCTACATTTAGTTAGGTATGCTTGTTACTTGTTCCCATGGCTCTCTGGACTTCCAGTGTCAGAGCACCCGTCACTCCTCATTTTTAACACTGCACATTGTCTTTCCTTGCACCGCAAACCGAGAGTACAGGCGCCGTGATGGTACGATTCAACATGGTATATCTAGCTTCTAGGACAAGGCATGGCATATCACAGGAACCTAATAATATTTGTTGATGAATTAATTAACACTGCCCAAATCCTTATGAACATATGTTTTATATATATTTTTTTCAGAAACTGGAAGTAAAAAGCCCCTGAAATTGTTGAAAACACCCTAAGAATATGGGGTGCTGATTTTAAGAGTGATGTTTCCCCAATGCCAAGTCATTCCTTTCAGATACAAATTCATTTCTATATGAATACAAATTCATTTCTATATGGCCTGCCACAGTTGGCTTTATGTCAGAAGTTTTCTTCTGACTTATAAGAAGGATATAATATTCTTAAATCCAACATTTGTGCTTCAGAACAGCAACGAAGTCCTGTTGTACTTCAGAGAAGAGTTTCTTCCTTTTCCTTGCCTTAGTGAAATTATAATTTTTTCTACTCATGAAAACCTCTTAAATTTGTTTTGACATAAATTATTTAGAGAGGAAACATTAATAGTGCAAAGGAATAAAGATGACTGTATTTGTTCACAGGGCCGAAGCACAATAAAATTGACACTTAAATTATGTTGGGTGGACCCCATAAAATAAATTTGTGCGAATATCTCAGGGGAGAGGTACACATCTCAGAAATCTACTCCGTGACTTTCTACTCTGAATACAGGTCTGCTAGTCCAGTTCTTAATAAATTCTAAATAAATTCTTAATAAATTCCAGTTCTTAATAAATAATAAATCCTAGTGATAGTCTGTTTTAACTGTTGGTCACTGATCAAATACTCTTTTTAAATCTAACATATCCAAGAGCTCCCCATGGTACCAGGATATACTGTACTAGGGCTTTATTTACAGAAAGGGACTTAATTGAATCTCTACAGATTTCTCAAACCTTCTTATCATTTGAGGGTAGGTGGGGATGAGGAGGGGGTGATGCAGGGGCAGCTAACTTTCCTTCTTTCCTCACACCCTGCTTTCTTGCTCTTGCATCTTAAATACTGTGATTCCCAAGGACTCTGACTCTACACCGCTTACTCCTACCCACTCTACCCCTGGTTCAAGGGCTTCAACTACCACCTATATACACTGTCAACTGTCACGTCTGCAGGCCTGACCTCTCGCTGGTTTTCACATCCTTCTACAACACTGCTGCCTTGGCTAGTGCCACCCAGATGTCCCAGGGGAACATCAGATCAATGAGTCAGATATGGTACACCTTATTTTGTATTTCTTCTATTAGTGACCACACACTTGGCTCAAGCCAGGAACTTGAAAGCCACCCAGAATCCTACTTCTTCTTCATGTCTCATGGTCAATCAGTTACCAACCCCTGTAGATTATAAGTATCTCTAGAACCCATCCCCTTCTAACTCCACGGATGCTGTTTTTAGGCCACTTCTCACCATTTATTCTAACTGATTACCTCGCTCCAGCTCTTACCTTCTAATGTGTCCACTGCCTCATCAGCAGACTAATTTTTCTAAAATGATTTTTTTTTCATTAACATCCTTCAATCTCTACCCATCATTCAAGGGAAAAAGTATAAACTCACAAATATGCCATATAAAGGCCTTCATGACCTAGCTCCAGCCAACGTTTCCAATCCCATCTTCCAACGTTTCCAACCCCATGGCCTCGTAATGAGTTAATTTCCTCCTCCCTAAGTGCTCCATCTCTGCACTCCCGCAGCACCCTGCCCGTGTCTCTAATTATCTGTGTCTAACACTGTAAGACAAATGGCACCCACTTAGCCTCCTCTGTAGCAGGCACCTGCTCTTTTTGCCTGTGCAGTATCCGTTCTCTTTTCTTTTACTGGCAGAACTTGGGAGCTCCTCAAACTCCACTGGAGGGCCTTTCAGTCAAGGTGTCCTGCTCTCCCTGACCAAGTGGTGGGTTCCTGACCTAGGCCAGGACAGTCAGAAGCTCCTTCTAGAATTTTAATTGAGTAGAACAACCACAGATAGACGAGTACTGATACACTTCAGCAGCAGTGCCCTGGTGAAGCTGTGCATTCATTCCTGCTACCCAGATCCTACGAGTTAGCCTAATTCATGGCATTCCTAAAACTTAGTTCTTTCAATTCTTTAATTTTTTTTAAGTTGCTTGCAAACTCTCCACCTACTTCAAATAAAAATGGATTTTATTGTTTTCTTCTTTCTTTCTATACTGGCCTGGCACAGTGCCTAGAAATCAATAAACATTTATGGAATAAGTAAATGAATTAATGCTTACATGCATGAATAATCAAAACCTTTGAAGGGGAATAGAAAAAAAAAGTGTCAGAAGCAATGGAAAAGGCTTAGGGACAGTGCCAACATTGTTCAATGGTGATAGCTACTTGGGTCTTTTACATCCCTGCTGTTTACTTCGTATTTCCTGACATTACATAGGAAAGAATAAGAAAGTCTTTTCATTATGCCAGGAAAAACACTGTTCAGAAGGATCCACCTATTATTAATCAACACCAGAGCCTGTGATTCTTTTAATTCTCTCTCCTCTTAACATATTATATAGATACACAATAAACAAGAACACAAAACAACTTTTTCTAGTATTTGGAGGCAATCTTATCTCAATGATGTTACTTTATCAAAGTTGCTTAGGTGACAATTAGAATTCAACCTTAGGCTAAGCACGGTGGCTCATGCCTATAATCCCAGCACTTTGGGAGGCCAAGGTGGGCGGGTTGCTTGAGCTCAGGAGTTTGAGATTAGCCTGGACAACGTAGTGAGACCTCATCTCTACAAAACAAAACAACGAAAAAATAAAAGTTAGCTGGGGATGGTGGTGTACACCTGCAGTCTCAACTACTCAGAAGGCTGAGGTGGGAGGATTGTTTGAGCCCAGGCAATTGAGGCTGCGATGAGCCATGATCGTGCCACCACATTCCATCCTGGGCAACAGAGTGAAATCCTGTCCTTTTAAAAAAAAAAAAAAAAAATTCAACTTTAGTGTCCATGACTCCCTGGACAACTGTGTTGACAAAACTCTGAGGCTGAGTCAGGCAATACAGTGACAAAGAGCCACAGTCAAATATGGAATTTTTTAGTTCCTGGGATTTACTAGAATTGACTTTAGAGCTTAGGAAAATTCCTGGGTGAACATAATGATATTAATATTGTAATTAGCAACTCCTTTATAATACTAGTTAGCAGTTTTCTTAAATTCCAAAAGGTACGGTATAATCAGTAATATATAATTTAGAAAAGTACAAGATATTCTTTGCCTTGGTCTATAGCCACCCGGTAAGTCACGTTGAGCTTTTCAGGAGACTATGCTACATATGTTAGGTGGGGTAGCCATGCTCCAGAGGACGTTTATCATGACCTGAACACATTAGAATGTATTTCAAAAGCTAAGCTTCAGTTATTCTCTAAAATGAATTAGTTTTTACATACAAATCATATAATCAGACAGGTTAATAGTAACATGCTATCTCAGGAACGCTAAACATACACATGTCTAGAAAATAGGAAAATAGAAACCCTTCTTGTTACAGTCTGTGAAGTCAAATGTCGTTTAATTGAGCAAAGCTAAAGACTTGAAAATACAATTTTAACCCCTAGATTTAGGAGTTTTCTAAAGAACACTCATTGAAGGACCAGGGGATGTTAAATCACTACATAGTCATGCGGTGCATAACAGAGCTTCAGTCAATGATGGACCACATAGATGATGGTGGTCCCATAAGATCATAATGGAGCTGAAAAATTACTATCACCTAGTGACATTGTAGCAGTCACAATATCCTAGCACAATGCATTATTCACGTGCTTGTGGTGATGCTGGTGTAAACAATCCTACTGTGCTGCCAGTTGTATAAAAATAGAGCACATACAATTCTGTACAGTACATAATACTTTGTATTAAATGACTATGTTACCGGTTTATGTATTTGTTATACTATACTTTTTATTCTTATTTTATAGAGGGTACACCTACTTATTTTAAAAAGTTTATTGTAAAACACCCTCAGGCAGGTCCTTCAGAGGTGTTCCAGAAGAAGGCATTGTTATCTTAGAAGGTGACAGCTCCATGCATGTTATTGCCCCTGAAGACCTTACAGTAGGACAAGATGTGAAGACAGTGACATTGATGATCCTGGCGCTGTGTAGGCCTGGATTAATGTGTGTGTTTGTCTTAGTCCTTAGCAAAAAGTTTAAAAGGTAAAAAATTGAAAATTTTTAAATTATCAGCTGCCAATAGAAAAAAGGCTGTCTTTTTTTGGTGGCTTTTATATCCCTACTGTCTTTTTTCTATTCTAAAGCTATCTTTTTTCTATTCTTAAAATTTTTAATTTTTTGTTACACTGTTTCTTCAAGTTGCATTGCCCGTTGTATAACCGTGTCCCCAAGTCAAACTCATTCAATATCCTGATATCCCTTCTCTGCCAGTGTAACCATTTTGAGGGTCGTCTTTGACTTATTTTTCACATTGCCCTTAATATAAAACCAGTTGTCAGTCCCATCTGTTCTCAATCGTTGCATGTTTGCTCCTTTATTTCTTTGGCTCCCAGTCTGAGGCTATCACAGGAGGGTAGAGGGCATACAATTGTGAGCACATATCAGACACTTAATACATCTATCTTTACAACCAGCTTTTGAGGCAGGCTCTGTAATTCTCCCCATCTTCCAGGGAAGAAGGTGCAGCTCAGAGAAGTTAAGGATTGTGCAGCAGACCCCAGCAGCCCTTAGTAGTGAAGCCAGAATGTAAACCCAGGCAGTAGGTTCAGAGCCTCCCTATGCTACTCTTGTCTCTTGCATTTCTGAGGGCCTGGCATGGCACTCTGCTAAACATTATTGTATTTTATCTCATTAGTCATCAGTATGACCTTGTGAACTAGGTCACATCCTCACTTTATAGATGAGGTCTCAGAGTCAGGAGGTAGCTCCCAAACCCATCCTCCTTCCTACCCTTCAATGCCTCATTGCCTCCCACCTGGACTACAGGACAGCCTCAGCTCTGCTTTACCAGCTGTTCCATGCCACAGCAGCCCATATAGGATTCACCAAATCCACGTCCATACGATGCTGCTTTCATCATGTCCCATTCTGGATCAAAAGCTTCCAATGGCCTCACCTTGGCTGCATTGTTGCTTTTATTTAATGAATTCCAATTGTGTCACTCCAGCATTTAGAGCCAAGTGAGAAGGTAAGAGGTACATTGCTCCATGTACATATCTGACCTTTCCTATCTTTCTGAGTTCACCTCCCCCACTCCCCCAAACTGAGGTTCTCTATCCCCCTAACCCATCTGCTTCATTTCTTCATGCTTCCACCCATGCCTCCCCTGTAAGCTCTTCCTTTAGGGTACCTCAAATGGTTCATTCCCTGGAGTACAGGCCCGGGAAAGCATGTAAAAGAATTAGAGTTGAAACTGTGTTGTAGTGCTTGAGAAATCCAGATAATTACAATCTTATTAGGTATTCAATATTATTACACTAAGTCTTGTGCCAAGGTGAGTGACACCATAATAAAACTTGGGTATAATGTGAACCTTCAGGATGTTAGTTGCATTATCGATCTTAGCTTAATAGAACAGGATGAATAAAACAGGACCCATTACACAGTGATGCATCATTACATTAGAGATGAGGATTGGATCAGACAGGAAGTTATCAGCTGCCAAGAGCAGCCATATAATCAGGGAGCAGTCTTCATAGGCAGTTAGTTTGGTTCAACAGTTGCCAGAGTCACATCTAACAAGGATGGTCAGTGCTGCTGCTTTCCAGAGATTGTGCAGTGAGCCCCAGATCAGGCATTTAGAGTGATGCCAGGTCTCAGGGGCTACACAAAGCCACAAGACAACCATGGTTCATGTTCAGTTTCCTTTTGAGGATTCAGGACAAAATATAGATAATTTAACTGAAAATATCTCATAATATTTTATGTCAAAACATAAAAACTCCAAGGCTTATTTGGAGTAGAATGGAAAATTCCATAAATTATAATAATAAAACACTTTAGAATTTGCTGTTAACTTCTTTGGTTTACATAGCCAGACCCTTAGGAATGCATGTTGCTCTCCTCTGATATTTGAAGTATTTCCGTGGAAATGCTTGAGAAATACTCATGTAATGTGCTAAGTGTTGTGGACCAAGACCCAGTGGAATCTCATTATCATATGATGAAAGGCTCTTGCCAGACATGAAGAGCATGTCCCATTAATAAACATGAAAAGAACAAAGTTGATACTTGCCTTATGTGAGCCTGTGTATGAATAAGAACATAAGAACACTGTCCATACTATTCCTTAAAAGTTGGATGTCGCTTTTACTGCTTTAGGTTATTTAACTGAGGTTTCACAATGTACTTCCAAAACATGGTTTAGCTATCACATTTTGGAAAATATTCAATCTAAATCCCTTTAAAGCAAACCTGCCATGAAATAAGATCATAGCCAAAGAATCAATTTGGGTCAGGATTATAGCTCAAGACTCAAAATCAAAGGCCTAAAAACCAACTATATACTTAATCATTAAAAAAATCATTCATTGACCATGTGATGGGCACTCATCTAGATACCAAAAAAATAAAGACAAAAAAAGATTCCTCAAAGGGCATCACCCCAAGAATCTGCACAAAGACCCATGGCAAGGTCCTAGGCAGGATAAAGAGAAGCAAACAAAGGTTTACATTGAGGTGCATAGTTGGGCAGGATGAGCACAACATAGCATTGAACGAAGTACAGAAACCTCAGGCTGTTCCTGGAAGTCTCACCTTATCAAGCCCAATCCTGGATCATTCAGTAATTCACTCAACACATACTTATGTGCCAGGATCAGTTCTAAATGGCCCATGATACAAACAAAATCCCTGACATCATAAATCTTTCAGTGTTGTTGTTGTTGTTGTTTTGAACAAAATAAGGCAAGAAGGATAGAGAATAACTAGGCAAGGGTTTTATCAAAGAATGCTCTCTGGTAAGATGATATTTGAGCCAGACACTTGAAGGGAATGAGGATGTGAGCCATATGGCCGCCTGGCAGAAAAGCATCAGAGGCAGAGAGAAGTGCAAAGGCCCTGAGCTAGAATCATGCTTGGAATGCTGGGGCAGAGGTCGGGGGTGGGGAGGAAGCAAAGAGGCCAGGTTGGCTGCAACAGAATGAGTGAAGAAACAATCACATGGACCCTGCAGGACTCTATGAGGACCTGATAAAGACTTTGGATGCAAGTAACATGGAAGCCACTGCAGGTGGTAATGTGACTATGTTTTAAAAGGATCTCCCAAGCAGCTATGTAAGCTACAGGGAAATTATTAATGCAATATGGATTCGGTTAGTATAATCTTGCAATAAATGAGTTAAGAGACAATGGTGGCTTACACAGGCAGTGGGGGTGGTGAAAAGTGGTTAAATTTTATATGTTATTTTCTCATATAATCGATGTGGGGTATGACAAAAAGGGGGGCTAAGGATGTGTCCAAAATTTTTAGTTCACACAACAGGAAGAGTGGAGTGGTCATTATTTAAACTGAGGAAGAACCAGTTTAGGGGAGGCAGCTGTAATGTGAGTTGCTTGACACACAGAGATGTCTAGTAACAGACAGACAATTCTTGAATTGAAGAGTGAGGTCCAAGCTAGACACAAATTTGGATGCCTTGGTATAGTGGTATTTTATCTAAAGCCAGGAGGACTGGATGTGTTAATTTAAGAATGAATGTAGATTCAGAGCATCTTATTAGGTCCAGGAGCCGAGACTTGAAGCACTCCACTATTTGTTTATTTCTATAAAAGCTTCATTGAGATATAATTGAAGTACAAATGTTTAAGGGCAGCAAAATGGAAGGAATCATCAAAGGAGACTAAGAAAAAGTGGCCAGTGAGTTATGAGAAGCACAAAGAGAAAGCATCCTGGTAGCCAAACAAATGCTGCAGACAGATGGCATAAAATAAACACTGAGATATGTGCCCTAGATTTGGCAGCATGGAGGTTAAGAGCAGTTTTGAAAAAAGCCTGATTGGAATCAGTTCCAAAGAAAATGGAGGAAAGAAAGCAGAGAGAAAGAGTGTAAGCAATTTCTTCAATAATTTTGCTATCTGAGGGAGCAAAGAAATAGGGCCATAGCTGGAGGTGGCTTGCAGCATGCCTGTGTGCTGATGGGAATTCCCATACAGAGGGGAAATTGTCCTGAGGATGGAGAAGACAATGGCTTGGTGGTGAGAGGTTGTGACCTGTAGTAGATTCCCAGGGCTGCTTTAACAAAGCACCACAATCCAAGTGACTGAAACAATACACATTTATTGTCTCACAGTTCTGGAGCCTAGAAGTCGAGATCAAGGTGTCGGCAGGACTATGACTCCTCTGAAGGCACTCTGGAGAGATCTGTTCCAGGCCTGTCTCCTAGCTTCTTGTAGTTGCTTGGCTTGTGGCAGCATGACTCCAAGCATCATAGGAGTTCTCCATGTGTACATGTCTGTATCCAAATTTCTCCTTTTTTATAGGCATACAAGTCATATTGGTTTAGGGGCCCACCCTACTCCAGTATGACCTCATTTTACCTTAAATAATTACATCTGCAACACCGTATTTTCAAATAATGTCATTGTGTGAGGTACTGAGGGGTTAAGAGTACAACAGATGAATTTGGCAGGGATGGGGGGAACAGACAAAATTCAGCCAATAATAGGATCCAATATAAAGTGGAAGGGCTGGAGGGAAGGAATAGAATGTGTATGGATTCAGATGCATTGAGGGTTAGCGGTGGTAGTGGGATCTGTGGAAGTTCTCCTGTGATTGCTTAAATTTCCTCAATGAAATACAAGGCAACAGCATTGGAAAGTTAACTCCTGCTTGCCCAACTAACCTAAACCTCTGCTGAATACTGGCCAGTCAACTTATAAGTGAATTCCGCTAATAGTTAATATTTTTTCTTCAGAGATTCTTGTTCTAATCCACTAATATTTAAATGTAAATTCTATGTATCCCCCAAAATCAGCAGTGTTCTAACTGGAATTACAATCTAAGAATTAAGGAGTTATGATCTAGTATATGAAAAAGTCCTTAATACCACCTAGAATGGTGGATTAGTGGATGTGTAAGGAGAAGATAATGAGAGCAAGATTATAGGAACCAGAGAGAGCAGATCATAAGCAGAAACTCTCACCAAGTCAGGAGAAATATGGTGGAGTATTTCCATGATGCTTTTGGGAGAGAAGAAATACTCCAGGTGGATTTTAACAACCCAGAACAGAGGTACAACAATTTTATTATCCATGGTAATTTAGGTGAATGCACATTGGTTATTGGACTCAATTACTTTCTGATTTAAATGAGCTGTTTTCAAGTTTCCATGTTTAGCAATTCCATACTTGGTTTTGCAAAGGAGACCTTGGCAAAACAAATATTGTCATTTCCTCAAAATTTGCACCTCTAATTTTGAAGTTCCATGCATATGTGAAAACTAAGTAGGTTTGGGAGGTGGAGGAGATACATAATGTGAACAAAAACAACTCAACCAGTTTACAATGTTTATTGCTGCTTTACTGAAAACATCCCTGTCTTTAAGTGAATGTTTTCAACACTACACTTTTCTGAGTCTTAATTCTTCTCCAATGCACTCACATAATTGCTATTAGCATTTTATGTCTGTCTTGAATGTGTAACAAAGGACAATGGAGCTCTTACACCTGACAGAATGATCTCATTCCATAAACAAAAATCAGACTGCAGGCCAGGCGCGGTGACTTACCCCTGTAATCCCAGCACTTGGGAGGCTGAGGTGGGAGGATCACGAGTTCAGGAGCTCGAGACCAGCCTGACCAACATGGTGAAACCCCGTCTCCAATAAAAATACAAAAATCAGCCGAGTGTGGAGGTGTGTGCCTATAATTCCAGCTACTCAGGAGGCTAAGGCAGGAGAATCGCTTGAACCCAGGAGGTGGAGGTTGCAGTGAGCCGAGATCACACTGAACCCAGGAACAGAGGTTGCAGTGAGCTGAGATTGCACCACTGCACTCCAGCCTGGGTGACAGAGTGAGACTCGTCTCAAAAAAAAAAAAAAAAAAAGTCTGACTGCAGATTGCCTTATTTCTGCAACAAGCCTCCCATTAATGTCAGGCAAAATGGTGGGAGTGAACCAAGGGTAATATATGGCCTGCAACCACCTAGAATTCTAGACACAGGGAAATGGAAAACATCTATTATATTGTCAGATAGTCCATACCCTGGGGACCAGCACAGAATTTTTCTTATTGCATATTTTGTTCAATTTTCTTCAATATTGCTTTGAAACAAATTAAGCAAAGACTGCTACTCATTGCTTCCATCAGGAAACTCATAAACATAAAGCTTTGATTAAAAAAATGCTTGGCAAACATACTTAAACACTTTTTATTAAGTTTTTTTTCCAATATACCTAGATATACTACCTTGCTTTGTGATGAAAACAATCCATTTTTTCCTTCATATTGTTCTCTTGCAATATGTGTTGTAGCCCCATTAGTCATTTCTACATTTAGTTGTATGCAAGCAAAGGGATGACTAAAGGAGCAAATAGAAGTCAACCCCTCCAGCAAAGTGAAACTATAACAGTTACTTTTGGGTTGTTATAGGAACATGTTTTATTTCTCATACTTACATAATACCTTTTTTTATTTTTACACAAGAAAAAAATCTTTATTTTTTACTTGGTAGGACTACATCCAACACTCTGCAATAGCAAGAAATAAACTTTTCTGACAATTCTTTCAACTACTGAAACTTCCTCTGACGGCTTTATGCTTCCAGCACAATTTCATCGCTATATCCTGTAGTTTTCAATCTACCCTTCTCAAAACATATATTAAATACTTAAACTATGCCAAACACTAGGGCTACAAAGCAAATGGCATATATCTATTGCTAGTGATTTAAACATATAACTTCGCATCTTCTTTATTATTAAAAGAGAATTACAATCTTTATCACGATGATATTTATAAGGCATCTTTTTATTTATATTGAACTTTGATAAGCTAAAGTTGCTGAAGAATAAAAGTATGTTTATAAAAGTCTATTTATTTTACACTGCTTCTTCAAGAGCCTAAAGTTGCAAACAGGAAATGCCGGTATACTCTTCCAACACCTGAGTGGACCTTGATATGTCCTTGATCTTTAAATAAACTTATAACCTTAAATGTTGTTAACATAAATGGTGTTTAGCAAACCAAAATGAAGAAAATTCAGAAGGCTTAGTGAAAAATAACTAACACTTTGAACTCCAAGATGTTTAATATTTTAAAACCACCTTTTTAGGTAGATATTGTCATCACCACTTACAGAACAGACAATTAAGGGTAATAATAGGTTAATTAACTTGCCCCACAGCCATCAGAGCTATGCTTAGGGTTCAGAGTCATGCATCTGACTTTATAGCCTATGCCCTTATCACTATGACACCACATCATGCTGGCTCTTCCAACAGAGAAGGGCTATCCAGATGCAGAGAGAAAATGTCCCCACAATGACCATGCAAAGTATGTGATGCCACTGAAACTACTAATTCATAGTTTTTTCTCTTTCATATTTTAAATTATGGTAAAATATACCTAGCATAAAAATCACTATTTAAATAATTTTTAGGTGTACAGTTCAGTGGCATTAAGTACATTCACACTGTTGTGAAATCAAGATCACCATCCATCTCCAGAACTTCTTCATCTTCTCAAACTGAAACTCTGTACCCCTTAAAATAACTCCCCATTTCCATGTCCCCCAGCCCCTGGCAACTACTATTCTACTTTCTGTCTCTATGAATTTGACTATTCTATGTATATCATATAAGTGGAATAATACAACATTTGTCCTTTTGTGCTGCTATTTTACCTTACATAATGCTTTCAATCTTCACTCATGTAGCATATAACAGAATGTCATGACTTTTAAAGTCTGAATAATATTCCATTGTAGTCTATAACACATGTATTAGTCTGTTCTCACACTGCTAATAAAGACATACCTGAGACTGGGTAATTTATAAAGGAAAGAGGTTTAATTGACTCACAGTTCCTCATGGCTGGGAGAGGCCTCAGGAAACTTACAGTCATGGCGGAAGGGGAAACAAACACGTTTTTCTTCACGTGGTGGCAGGAAGGAGAAGAACGAGTACTCAGCAAAGGGGGAAGCCCCTTAAAAAAACATCAGATTTCATGAGAACTAACTCACTATCACAAGAACAGGATGGGGGAAACTGCTCCCATGATTCAATTATCTCCACCTGGTCCCTCCTGTGACATGTGGGGATTATAGGAACTACAATTTAAGATGAGATTTGGGTGGGGACATAGCCAAACCATATCACCACACTTCACTCATCTATTCATTTGTTAGTGGAAATCTGGGCTTTTTCCGCCTTTTGTGAATAATGTGGATTCACCTACTGTGAATAACATTGTTATGCATATTGGTGTACAGATATTTGTTTGAGTCCCTGCTTTCAATTCTTTCGGGTATATACCCAGAGGTGAGATTGCCGGATCATATGGTAATGTTATGTTTAACTCTTTAAGAAACCATCATATAATTTTCCACAGCAGCTGCAGCATTTTACTTTCTCACCAGCAAGGCACAAGAGTTCTAATTTCTCCACACCTTCACTAATGCTTGTTATTTTATCTGCACCTTTTTATACTACTACTAATTGTTTTTATGTTGCAATGTATCAATAACAGCATGCATGATATAAGTTATAAGAATGTGAATTATTTTTAATGGTCATGAGATCCTCACTTATCTAGGAGTCAGGAAGATTGCACTTGAGTTTGAGATTTATGCTCCCAAAGTGCCAGTACATTTGAGGAAAAATCTTAACAATAAACAGAAGACTTTGGACACCTTAAGAGCAGTTGCTGTTACATTAAAAAAAAAAAAAAAAAAGAGCTCCTTTGTTAAATTCAATACATCAAAAACAACTTTCACTATAGATTATATTAAATATCAGCAAATGATAATAGGACCAATTATGATAAAAATACATCTTAATTTATCACAATTGCCCAAAGCTTTATGGTGCTACTAGAATTATTTCTCAAAGAGTAATGTCAAATTGTCAAATTTTATGAAACCATCCATAATTCAGGATGTGTTAGCATGTTGATAATTGCTGTTGTGGAGAAGCAGCCCATGTTAATTTGCTGCAACTGTAGTGGAAATGTCTACATTAATTAACCTGAGGGAAATGAGTCAGTTAAGTATTATCTCTTTTATATTTCTAAATAGAGAAATTCTATAGGATCCAAAACTGCCCTTTGTATTGTTCTAATTCATTTAACCTAATTTAATGCAATAATTTTGTAACAAAATACACTTTTCAGAATATCTTTGTGTATTCAATGAATATTGGATCTAGCCACCCTTAGATATTTAAACAAACAAGAAACCACTACATTTGAATGAATTGTCACTTCCTTGCTAGGGAAGGACTGAGGATTGTCCTCTCACTGTATCAGTTATCTATTGCCACAAAATGCTGCATAACAAACAACGATTCAACCACAGTGGGAGGCAATATCCATTTATTTAGCCCATGAGTCTACCGAGACTGATCTGTCCTGGACTTAGCTGAACTCACATGTCTAGGTGTTAACTGCCCAATAGTGGACAGTTACAACTCAAAAGATTTGGGGAACTCAGCACTATCTTATCCACCAGCAGGCTATTGTCAGTATGTTCTTGTGATCATGGCAATGAAGTAAGAGAGGAAACAGAAGCAGGCAAGTGCATTTTCAAGCCTCTGCCTGTGGCACAACTGCAAAGATTATATTGACCAAGGCAATCCACGTGGCTAAGCTCGGAATCAAGGGGAAATCAGATACACTACACCTTTTGAAGTAAGAAACTACAAAGTCACATTGAAAGAGAAACTAGATACAGGGAAGGATGGAAGATGGAGCCATTATGGCTGGCAGTCCACTGTATTCACCTTCATATATTAAGGCTGCGATGGAATTTTTCTTACCACAATTTCAGCGGTAAGGCTCTTTTTCTCTTTGGTTCAATCACAAGTCTCATAATAAGCAGGTTGCTAATCTGTAAGTACTCCAAGGCAATAACCCAATACAGTGCCTAATACAGAGTAGTTGTTCAATAAATACTGGATGAATGAACCAATCAAAGAATCAAGGTTTTGCAGGCTGTAATAATGCTCAACATTATTAACTTGCAAGAGTATTAGTAACTTGCAAGAATATTATTAATAAGAAGAGTATTTGTACATCTACAATCATTTTTCCATGTTGAGGTATTTGCATCCAATTTATCTAACAAATATGGAATATGCATTGCCTTTGTGCAAGACACTATGGTACAAAATTGGGAAGGTGAGTGATAGTATCTGTAGTGAAGGCAATAGGCTAGATAAAAACTCAACCTCCATCCCTGTTTAGAATTCTGTAGGATGCATAAAACATCTGTCAAATAAGAATACTCTGTAAGGTTTCTTGCAGCTCTGAAATTCCGTAACTTTATTATGTTAGGTACAAAATAATAGAAGGCAGAATATGAGCACTATGGGACAGCCATCCATAATAACAGATGAATTTAAAGGAGAGAGAGGTCATATCCATTTGGAGTTGGAAAATTAAGTCTTCATGTGAGAGGTAACACATCTCAGCTGTTTTGGGAGAGGTAAAATTTAAAAACTTGCAGAACTTTAAAAATTAATGAGGCTGATGAAGGTACAGAGGTAGCTGAGGCTGGATGTGGTTAGGGCCAAGGGGTGATCCAATTTTCCTGGAGCAAAGGTAAATGATTAATTCATGGGAGATATACCTTAAAGCCAGGTTGGATTTATATCGTTTATGTCCTTGAATGGCAAGCCAAATAATTTGTACTTATTTCTACAGACACTCCTACTTCTGGAATATTAATCTGATCACACTGCACAGAACTGCCTTGAGTAGGGAGAGGAAATGGGCAATCATATAGGCATTGAAACTGTCAAGGTGGGAGACAATGAGGATCTGAATTAGGAATATGGCAGTGAGAGTGGAGAGGTTCTGAAAAAGAGAGAGCTGTAGGTAAGAGAGGAACAGCCCAGACTGTTCCCATGAAATCTTGTTGATAGGAAGGCAGACAAAGTGCATGCAAAGTTTAGATATTCTACAATAAATAATAGTTCTCAAAATTTCCCCACAACTTTCTATTAGAATTAATCTATTCCAAAACCAGGTTCTAGCAAAGAGAGTAATTAGCCTTGGAGGCACCACTAAAGTAATGAGAAGTTCAAATTGATTTATCTCTAAAAGCAGTGACCACTCATTAGAAGCAACTTGCTGGTAATTCACCTTTGATGAGGTTGAATTGTTCACGTGGGTGGTTGAGCACAGTTGAATCTCTTGATAATTAATGAACTCCTCCAGATTATCGACACAAGGAAGATAGTACCCAGGCTTTTAGAGCTGGAAGCAATTTGGAGATAGTCTTGTTCAATGTCCTTATGCTACTAATGAAAAAACTGGGGCTCAGTAAGCTGTAGTCAAGTGATCCAGCTAATCAGAGGAAGGACTGAGACCAGAGCTCAGCTCTCCTCATGCCTGGCAGGTGTTCTCTGTATGATGCTAATTAGCTCTTAGGCACATTCATGTTGTTCATATGTTCAAGTCAATATTCTCAACCCTGGGGGTTCCAGCTAGACCGTAAAATATATGAGGGCTGGAAAAAGTAGGCAATGAGGCTGGCATGGGGTAGTCCTAGGTGATTGGAAGATGAGGCTGTACATAAAAGCTGGTTCTTAATTCTCTAGATCCTTGAATGACATGCCAAGGGTTTTGTACTGAAATAGAAAATGTGCACTCACAGAAGGTTTTTACAACTCTGCTTTATTTAAAAGTACTACAGTCTCTCAAATTCTTGTAAAAAATCTGAATGAAATACATGTCACATGATTTCATTACAATAAAAGAATATTCTGAAAATTGCCATGGGCAATTAGAGGTTTTTTTTTTTTTAAATTTCAAAACTGACAGAAGTTTCTGTTTATTACAGTGACATTTCCAAAATTATACACATCACTGTGAATCAGAATCTTTTGAATGTATTTATCTCTTTTCTCTCTGTCAGGTTTTTTTAAACTAAAAAAGATACATTTTTATTCAGTTATTTTTATAGTCATTATTAGTTAAATATATTAGTCAAATTCAAAACAAAATGTCATACTTACTTTAAAGTCTTACTGAGCTATGATACATTAATTCTAGGAAACTCACTGAATAGCACTGGTTCAGTTAAAATGTAAATGCCATACACATGCAATTCACAAAGCAAAGGGAGGGATGATCAAATGATCATATTGGATCTTGAGCTGTGCCCGTAATTCTGGAAAGGAGCTGGAAGAACAGGTGGCTTTCTGCCTGACTTCTCTCATTCCTTCAGAAAGCAGGCAGTTTCATAAAGAAACACATGGAGAGATGGAAACTAGAAATTTCCTGACCAGCCAGGTCAGTCTAATTAACCCAAGAGGTTACAGATATAGCAGACAGAATATCCTTACCTTTGAATGCCAAATTAGAATGATTTATAAAACATTCACTAAAATTACTAATAAAATCCAAGGAGAAAAGACACACACACACATGCACGCACACACACACACACACACAAATATATAATATAAAAATAACAGCTTCCATCATTCAACAAATGTCTTTTGAATAACAATCACGTCTCACACAATATGTGAGGCACAGGAATAACATGAACCCTGTCCTCATGGATCTTCAGATCTAGTTGGGGAGACAAATAATAAACAAGTAAATAAGAACACACAAACATAATCATGACGCAAGTCTTTCAAAGCATTCCAACAGGATTCTGTGATGGAAAATAATAAAGGGAATGGATCTACTTATGTCAGGTGGTCAGAAATGGCCTCTTTGAAGAGGTGATATTTGAAGTAAGATCTGAAGAACAAGGAGGAGGCACACAGGACACTGCCCCAAGGAGGAAAAGGCTTTGGTCTGCTCTAGGAACTGCCAGCTGGTGAGTGTGCAGTAACGGATTAACTCAGCAGGCCTGGGTTGTCCAAACCCTGTATATTCTGAAGGACAGTCTGACCTTTGACCAGCTCCTAAGAAACTACCTCTAAATACTTGGAATACCCTGCCTGATAGTGGTATCTTTGTCTACATGGGCCATAATCCACTCTAGAGAGTTTAGGTTAATAATATGATTTATGGTGGGGACTTGTGGTGTCAATGTGGCCTCTGGAGAAGCTGGAAACTGAGGAATTAAGGTTAGCCACATGGGTGCTTCATGCCTGTGTGGCCGATCCCCAATAAAAACCTTGGACATCAAGGCTCAGGGGAGTTTCCCTGGTTGTCACACACACCAATGCTGGGAGAATTAAGTGCTATGTGTATGATTCCTGGAAGAGGGCAACTGGAAGTTCATGGCTGGTTTCTCCTGCATTCCAAACTATGTGTCTTTTTCTTTTGTTGATTTCAGCCCAAATCCTTTTGTCACAATAAACCATAACCACGAGTACAACTAGTTTTCTAAGTTATTTGAGTCCTTCTAGTGAATCACTAAGCCTGAGAGTGGTCTTGGGGACCCCCAACACAGTCAGTGAGAGCAGGGGCTAGTGAGTAAGGAATTCGTGATCATGAGGAATCTCTGGTGTGAAGGTTCTAAAGGTTATGGAGTTTACATTTTAAGTGCAACAAGACTCCATTAAATGGATTTTAAGTAAGAGGGTGACATCTGATTTACATCTTCCAAAGATCACCATAATTTCTGTGTGGGGAAGGCGTTAGAACTGGGTAAGGGTGGAAGCATGGAGCTCAGGGAGCCATGCAGGAGGAAGATGATGGTGATTTAGATCCGGCTGGGGTGAGGGAGGTTAGTGAAGATAAAGAGACATGGCAGATCTGAGATATATACTGATATGGAGGAAGCAGAATTTGGTAGTGGGCTGTATTTCAGGAGGGAGGGAAAAGATGAATCACAGATGATTCCTAGGTTTCTGTCTCAACTAGCTGAGCAGATGGTGGTGTTATTTATCAAAACGAAGAAGACTACAGGAAGAAAATGCTTGTGGGATAAAAAAAATTCAAATTTAGACATGTTAAGTTTGAGATCCTGTGAAACATCTAAGCTGAGAGGACCAAACACTTACATTTAGGAGGTGAAAGCAGGTGGACAGATGAATAGTACTTAAAGCACAGTAATGGGTGTGGCCACCTAGAAAGAATGTGTGCACATATGAGAGAGAGGACTCAGCACCAATCCCTGAGGACCTCCATCATTCAGAGGACAGGAGGAGAATAAAGAGGCAGCTTATTATGCTTCAGGCCCAGTATTATC
The DNA here is from genome assembly GCF_028878055.3 of Symphalangus syndactylus. Lineage (NCBI taxonomy): Eukaryota > Metazoa > Chordata > Mammalia > Primates > Hylobatidae > Symphalangus > Symphalangus syndactylus. Next base: position 71,037,731 of record NC_072429.2, on the reverse strand, counting down.
TGCTTTCCATGAGCTAACCCAGGTAATCCTCACAAAGACTCTGCCAGGTGTTTATCATTATCCCTGCTTTTTAGAGGATCAAACCAAGACATAGAGAATTTACATAACTTGCCCGAAGTATCTCAGTTTCTCTCTGTCTTTCTCTCTGTCTCTCTCTGTTCTCTCCATCCCTCTCTGTCACTCTCTCTCTCTCTCTCACACACACACACACACACACACACACACACACACACACACACTTATGTGGAAAAAACAGAACTGAACATCCTGCTCCAAAACCTGTGTTCTTTTTTATTCTACTTCAGTGTTATAAGTAGAAAGGAAAACCAAAAATAAAAGCAACAAAAACAGATAAGAATTGAAGAAATTTCTAGTAGTTATAATTTTTATGTTCAGGAAAAAAAATTTAATTATTAACTGAAGCATAAAATCTTTCTACTTTTTCAGGAGGCTGAGGCAGGAGAATAGCCTGAACCCGGGAGGCAGAGGTTGCAGTGACCTGAGATTGCGCCACTGCACTCCAGCCTGGGCGACAAGAGCGAGACTCTGTCTCAAAAAAAAAAAAAAAAAAACTTTTTATTTTTTATTTGAAGGTCACTGAAGAAAATAGAAAATTGTCCACATTTCAGACAACTTACTGAATAAAACATAGCACCACAGAATACTGCTTCCTAAACCTTTCATTTAGAATTCAATCAAAGCTTTTGATACTCTTCTTTACAAAATCAAGATAGTGATATGAAAATTACACTTGATAATGTACTCAAAAGTGCTTTTCAAAGTGTTACAGATATTGACCATTATTATTCTCCTAAAGTTTTTAGAGAATGGGCAAAATCACACTTTCTCAAGGTGGGAGATATATAAAATAAAGTGGGAGGGCCTTTTTTCCCTCTTTTAAGCAGCAGAAAGAACTATGAAAAAGGGATCGAAAATGTAGCTTGCTCATGTAGGCAGATGGTATCAGGTGTGTGCTTCTGATGAGAAAATGAGGCCTGCCAGAATCATCTGCATAAAGAATCTCATTGTATTAATTGCATTGTTATTATTTTTGTTTGTAAAGAAAAGAAAGTTGAAGGCTCCCATAAAGCAATTTAAAAAGATCATAGTGTCAAGTAATCTTGAAAAGGAACACATCTTTCTGATTTTACTTAAAAAAAAAATAGACACATGGTCGTAGTTGGTCATAGTAGTGGAGCTGTGGCAAGTTAGAAAAGAAGGGACGCTAAACCCTGTCCAGGGGACATGGGAGGCCAGTTCCCTCCTCTCCAAGTGTGTACAACTCCACCGCCCTCATTTGCTGTGGTAACCAGTTTATTTTCACAGCATGTCAGCTGGTTAGGTGGGGAAAATTTGACTGTGTTTAGTGATTAGCTTGATGGGAGGCAACTAGTCTGTTTTGGCTGGGGCTATGGTTGCTTTTCACTTGAATAGAGAACATAATCATCTGAATAGAACTAAGTTTTTGGCTGGGAGTTAACACAATCCTATAATTTGTAAATATCCATAAAAACAGGAACCATTTAAGAACAAACTTACATGTTAGTCTCCACACTGGGAAATCCAATTGAACTCAGTGACTGCATACCAATGGAGTACTTGCTCTGTGCCAGGCCCACCTTAGGTTCTGAAGGTATAATGGTGAATAAGAGATTTTTCCCCAAATACTCTGATGATACACCTCTATTATGTTACTTTAATGTTGATTAAAAATATTTGGGAATTTCATATATATATATATGGGTGTTCTAAACCATTTTCTTTCACTTTTTAAATGGGGATAGGAGGGTCAAGCAGCAGGTTTGTGACAGGCCTGCTCTGTTCTTTCCTTCCCATCTGACTTCCCCAGCAGTTTCCCACTTCAGTTGATGACAACTCCACCCACCCAGCGGTTGCAGCTAAAAGCCTTGGAGACCTTGTTTTTTTCCAGTCAAGCCCTATACCAGTATCCATTTACTTCTCACCATCCCTCCAGCAAAGACTGTGGTCCTCTTGTTTGGGTTATCACAAATGCTACATGTCTACCTATTCCTTCCTCTCCTCTTCATCCTATTAGTGCAGCACCTCAAGCAGTCATATGCAAAAGCAAGTGAGATTATGGCAAGCACACACCCCTAGTCAATACCCTCTGGTGGCTTCCCAGCTGATATGGAGTAAATGCCGGTGCCTACCTGAGCCTAGATGTTCTTCCCCACTTCCTTTCCCCTTGGCCTTTTTTGCTCTTTTCCTTGGCTCTCAGCACTGCAATCTCTCTGGCTCTTTTTCTGTCTATATTATACTGCAGGCATTCTCCTGCCACGGGTTTTTGTCTTTGCTGTTTCCTTAGCCTATCTCGACATGGTTTGCTTCCACAGCCTTCCCTGATAACCTTACTTAAACTTACAATCCCTATTGATTCCAAACTAGTCTCATGCATTTGCAGTTATTGTTTTCTAACACACTGTGATTTTATTTATTTACTTTGTCTATTTCTCTTCACTGGAAAGCAGTACTGGGTGGGTAGGGATTTTTGTTTTGCTTACTGCTACATCCCTAGTATCTAGAATACTGTCTGAAATGTAACAATCACTTAATAAAGACTTGTTATGTGTATTAATGTTATAATGAAAGAGATGCTTTCTATCTTTCAAATCAGAAAAGGTAGTCTTTCCTTTGAAATAACAGATTCTATAGAAGCAGTCTCTGTGACATAAAAGGGTTTTATTTGGTAGAAGTGGCATTTTATGCTGACCCTCGCCAGCAGGCCATTAATCGAACCAGAGATGATGAAAACTGTTGGAGCTATTGGGGGAGAAGTGACAGGTGTTTGTGGATGTTATCTCTGATGTGTTTATGGCACTTTATTGTCAAGCACAGAAATGCATGCTGGCTTGAACTCAAATTCATCCCTTGCACAAAATGTAGGAAACTCTTCCTTCTTCAGACACTGACATTTTACCTTTACGTAATCCCTGGGCTGGCCCTGCATAGAGTACCAGTGCAGACCTCACCTGGGAGGGTGCTGCAGAGTAAAAGAGCCAGGCGCTGAGCTGACACAGGGTATCCGCTGGACAAAGACAGGCCAGTAAGCCTCATTCTGATCTCCTGGGATCTTACAGCTTTGAAAGCCCAGGTGAATCACATAATTCCTGCAGTGAGAATGAATTCCCTATTTTACTTTAATCTAAAGCAGAAAACTGGAGCATATTGAAAAGCTAAAATGGCCTGACATCTGCTTTCAAAGAGAATTTCATTTAAGGCAGGGCTCCCTTTGAAGCAAGAAGGAGGAGGACCATTTATTTATGGAAAGAGGCTCAGAAGGAGGCAATGATGTTACACTAACAGACAAACTGCAGTTGCTTTTTGGAAGTAATACTTTAAAATGTTTAAGGTCTTTGTTTATAAAATTAACAATAAAAATACAGAAATATGAAAGCTATTATTTTTCAGTGTAAATATCATCCTTTCTGATTGTCCTACCTTTCCTGTTTCCACACCAATCTATCTTACATAAATATCTGCACCTTACTGCAGCGTATCTGGTATCATGTCTCTCCCCTCTCAGATAGCTCCAGTGACTTTTCATTGTTCCAGACAGCAGTCAAACTTTTATACTTAAGCAATAGAACCCTTTCTTGAAAATAAGTGTTATGCTAAATTATAATACAGATAATAGAAATGCTTTGCTTTAAGTAGGGTCGGAGTGGTGAGCCTATAGACCAAATGACTGTCTAATACTCTACCCCAACACCCAGCATGGCACACATTCAGAAACATCAGAGCTTAGCGAAGCAGTGTGCAAAACTCCAGCCTGAAGAATTAAGCAGCTTTTTAAAAAACATTGCTACCCAAGATCTACCATAAATAATGATTCCAAATTACCTTCCCACTATTCTCTGATGACATCCAACATATATTCCATATTGAACCAAAGCACCCTACTTGTTACTTGGAATACTTCCTCACTTTCAGTCTTCCATGTCTTGTATTATAAAAACAAATGGGTTATAATCAAGTGTCTACTAGTTGTGCAAACCTTAGACAGGTTATAGAACCTCTAAAAGCCTTTGTTAATCCACCTACAAGAACTAAAAATCTAAGTACCTATCTCATAATGTTGTTATGAGCTAACCCCGGTAAAGCAATTGGTTCCCACCTGGAATGCAGAAATGTCCCATAAATGTTGGTTAGTATAATGTGCCCAGGGACAGCCTCCATGGCAGGGAGGAGCTCAGGTGGCCCAGCACTCCTACCACTGCATCAAAGATGATCATTCTGATCATCAGTTTTCTGAAGACTTCTATGTCATTAAACATTTCACCATATTCAAAAAGAGTCTGAAAATCATGCTTTCCTTGCTCACAGTTGAATTGCACACTCTTGAAATGTATGGATTATGAAAATCTCACTTACTTCCTCTTTCGTTTTTAAATGTAAAATGAGTGAAAGAAGCCAAACCTTCCATTAATCCTCCTGTCCCATTCCCCTTGCTATTCAAGGCAGGCCAGACACAGAACAAAGAACTGAGAGCACAGTTTTCTGTGACCTCCATGGGTAGGATGACATCTCCAGGACTGCAGAATGAAATATTTACTCAAGAAAATGAAGAGCACTGACCAGGGTCAGGGGCCTGGAAATCCTCCACCACAGTGTTGTCCAACCAGTAACCCAAATGGGTTATAGTGGGACACTGCTGCTGTTAGTTGCCTGAGCGCCTGGGGTAGCTGGAGCCCCCAGCCATCATCCATATCCTCCAGTAGCCTCAGTTCATATTTCCCAGTGTCATGCGATATTATCATTACCTAGGTATTTTGTGATGTGGAGAACGTTGGGAGAAACTGTCCTCCCTCCCCACCCCCACTGAGGCCTGTGCTGGTTGCCCTATACTGGTTTGGCCCTGGGTGGCATGCTCCCCAGTGCCCTCTACAATCTGTTGTGGCCATTGAGTTCCTGCAAAGCAGGGTCAGGGCCATGGAGAAGCCACAAGTGGTCATGATCCTTTGCACTGTGCTGGCCCTGGAGATCAATGCCAGGAGGCAGTAGTGCTGCCAGAGCCCTGAGACCAGACCCAGAGCCCACGGATTGCTATGGGAGTGGTGGCATTGACAGTCATGGTAGGATGTTTAATCATTGGAAGTTTACTTTAAGCAAGCAGGATGAAGAACTGGATGCTGGAATTTCTGCCCTTCAAGGAGAAGACATCAAATTCTTGAGAGGCTTAACCTCTTTGAAAAAGAAATTTGAGGCCTTTAGTCAACTTTAACGGAAGCCAGACTCTACAACAAATTATCAGAAAGAAAACAAAACAAAACAAAAGGCAAAACAAAACTGAGATCATTAATAAAAGGCTGTAAGTCTCCAGGTCTCTACTTGGGTTTAAAATAGAGATTTTTAGAGCAGGTCTTTGAGAAGAGAAATCTAAACATTTAGAACAAGTTGAGCTGATGCCTGACATGACAAGAAAGATTCAGTTTTTAGAAGATGCATCAACACACATCCAAGTTTAAGTAGTTGCAACTAAAGCAGCCTTCAAAACATATCAGAGAAATGAAGAGCAACTTCAGACAGCACTAAAAGATGCTGTGAATGAAAATTCCACTCCTCAAGGAAGTTAAAGTGGCTTTCATAAAACGATGAGGAATGGAAAGAAACAAACATGTGAAACAGAGTAAAATGGCAGAGTATCCTAAGGTATCCATGAGACAAGTTTAAATGACTACGTCAAACAAGGTTTCTAGATGATCTCTTGCTAAAGATGAGACTGGGTTGCTATTCTTGAAGAAGACAATACGAATGGTGAGGACACGTGGAATTGGATATAACAAATGCATCAGAGAATGCAGACCTCTTAGAACAGAAATCAAAAGGAGTTCTGAAGAAAACAATTGATATGGCTGAGTCAAAAATGTATTTGAGGTAAGGCGCAGTGGCTCAGGCTGTAGTCCCAATATTTTGGGAGGCTGAGGCAGGTAGATCACCTGAGGTCAGGAGTTCAAGACCAGCCTGGCCAACATGATGAAACCCTGTCTCTAATAAAAATACAAAAATTAGCTGGGTGTGGTGGCCGATGCCTGTAATCCCAGCTACTTGGAAGGCTGAGGCAGAAGAATCGCTTGAACCTGGGAGGCGGAGGTTGCAGTGAGCTGAGATCGTGCCACTTGGGCAATGGAACATGACTCCATCTCAAGAAAAAAAAATGTATTTGAAAAATAAAAAAGCAACCGAATGTACACTAAATTAACTGAATAAGACAAAATAATGGATGCACTTAATGATCAAATTAGAAATCTTAAAGTTGAGAAAGTATCCCTGTAATTAGGGAAAGGCATTAGAAAGGAAGATGCAAAAACTCCAGCAGAAATTTTAGCTCCTTTCTGAACTATATTAAAGAATGAATTTTCATTAAATATCCAATAAATAACAAGTTTAACTCATAAAAACAGAGGTGAATCTATCCAAAACTGATGACAAGATCAGCTATCCATGTAAAGACTGGACACGTATAAAATACAAGCCAAAATTTGTCCACAAAAACTCTAGCAAATTACTGTTATCAAAGCCAGCTATTTCCCATGAAAGAAAAGCTCACGGTGATACTTTGAGAGCTCTGACAGCTGAGAGAAATCTCAATAATCTAAAAAGAGAGATGAAATCAGACAAAATTTATCATGGAAGAATTTAAACATTCCAAAAGGCATACTTATGTCTCTGATGTTGGAAATGAGGTATTTGGTAGGGCTTGCGAGAACCACCAGGGAATCCTCTGGGTGGCCAGGTCCTCAAGGAAAAAGGAGCATCTGGTTGTGATGGCACAGGAAGTCAGGTCCAGCATCCCACGTGAACCAGATGCCACCCTGATGGGGTAAGGACTCTCAGGCAGGATTCCTTCATCGGATCACCTTCATCCTCTACAAGGGCACTCCAAAGCACTTCCCGGGGCTCCATGCGCTGGCAGACACTTGCAACCTTCTTTAGTTTCAACCTTCCCACCTGAAAAAAGTGAGCCACCTTCCAAGTTCATTCTCCTTTAACAAACATCCTTCTGAAGGTCTAGAACAACAGCAAGAGGCTTTTCACCCACAAGATGAAAATAATTTTGATGTTTCCTCTATTAGTTATATTGCTGTTAAGTGATTATACAATGAATCCAACTGAAGCTTGGTATAACTATAATTCTCAGTATAATGTTTTATAATTAGAGTATTTAAATGTGAATGTCATAGGTTGTGTCCATTTAATTCCTCAGGGATACCTTGGAGACATTGCAGGTTAAGTTGCAGATCACCACGATAAAGTAAAAATTACATTAAAGTGAGTCACAAATTTCTTGTTTTCCCAGTGTACAAAAGAGTTATGTTTACACTATACTATAGTCTATTAAGTGTACAATAGCATTATGTCTAATAAAAAATGTACAAGCCTTAAATTAAAATACTTTATTAAGAAAAAATGCTAATGATCATCTGAGCCTTCAATGAGTTTTTGCTGGTGGAGGGTCTTGCCCTCAGTGTTGATGGCTACTGACTGATCAGGGTGGTGGCTATTAAGGTTGGAGTGGCAATAGCAATTTCTTAAAATAAGACAACAATGAAGTTTGCCATATTGACTCTACTTTCAATGTGGCATGAATCTCAATGTGCAATGAAATTTCACAGTTTCAACGTGCATCTCTGTAGCGTGCAATGCTGTTTGATAGCATTTTATCCAACAGTAGAATGACTTTCAAAATTGGAATTAATCTTTTCAAACCCTGATGCTGCATTATCAACTAAGTTTATGTAATATTCTAAATTCTTTGTGGTCATTTCAACAATGTTCACAGCACATCCATCACCTCAAGAAACTACTTTATTTGCTCATCCATAAGAAGGAACTCCTCATCTATTAAAGACAAATCATGTCATTGCAGCAATTCAGTCACATCTTTAGCCTCCAATTCTAATTTTTGTTCTCCTGCTATGTCCACCACATTTGCAGTCACTTCCTCCACTGACGTCTTGAACTCCTCAACTTATTTCAAATTCCTGTTAATGTTGATATTTTGACCTCCTCCCACGAATCATGAATATTCTTAATGGCATCAAGAATGGTGAATCTTTTCCAGAAGGTTTTCAATTTACTTTGCACAGATCCGTCAGAGGAATCACTATCTATGGCAGCTATAGCCATATAAAATGTATTTTTTTACATAATAAAACTTGAAAGTCAAAATTACTCCTTAATCCATGGGGTGCAAATTGAATTATGTTGTGTTCGCAGGCATGAAAACAACATTCATCTCCCAGCACATCTCCATCAGAGACCAAGTGCATTGTCAGTGAGCAGTAATATTTTGAAAGGAATCTTTTTCTGAGCAGTGAGCCTCAACAGTGTACTTAAAATTGTCAGTAAACCATGCTGTAAACAGATATGTTGTCATCCAGGTTTTGTTGTTCCATTTATTGAGCATAGGCAGAGAGGGTTTAGCATCATGCTTAAAGCCCCAGAGTTTTTGGAATGGTAAGTGAACTTTGGCTTCAACTTAAAATGTCACCAGCTATATTAACCCCTAACAAGTGTCAGCCTGTTCTTTGAAGGCTTTGAAATCAGGACTTCACTTCTCCTCTCTAACTATCAAAGTCTTAGATAGCATTTTCTTCCAACAGAAGGCCATTTCATCTACAATGCAAACGTGTTGTTTAGTGTAGCCACCTTGACCAATGATCTTAGCTAGATCTTCTGGAAAACTTGCAGCTTCTGTATCAGCCCTTGTTGCTTCACCTTGCACTTTGATGATATGAGGATGGCTTCTTTCTTTTAACAGCATGAACAAATTTCTACTAGCGTTAAACTTTCTTCTACACTTTCCTTACCTCTCTCAGCCTTCATAGAACTGTAGAGTTAGGACCTTGCTCTGGATTAGGCTTTAGCATAAGGAAATGTTGTGGCTGGTTTGATCTACTGTCCAGACCACTAAAACTTTCTACATATCAGCAACAAAGTTGTTTCTCTTCCTTATTACTTGTGTGTTGTCTGGAGTACCACTTTTAATTTCCTTCTAGAACTTTTTCTTTGCATTCCCAACTTGGCTGACTGTGTAGCTCAAGAGGCCCAGCTTTCAACCTATCTTGGCTTTGACGTGCCTTTCTCACTAAGCTTAATCATTCCTAGTTTGTGATTGATTTAAAGTGAAGAAAAAGTGACTCTTCCCTTCACTTGAACACTTAGAGGCCATTGTAGGTTTACTATTGGCCTAATTTCAATATTGCTGGGTCTCAGGGAATAGGAAGTCCACGGAGAAGGAGACAGATGGAGGAAGAACTGATCAGTGGAGCAGTCAGGACACACACAACATTTATCATTTAAATTCTGTCTTATACGGGTGCGAATTGTGTCACCCCCAAAATTATCATTTTTAGGAGAATGTTTTTAGATATACATTATATAAATGTGACTTTTATTAGTGGTTACATCTTATTTTGTTTTTATATTGTCAAATGTTCTTGTTGGAACTATTTAACAAGTCTCTCCTATTGATCCAGAGGCATAGAAACTTTTTTTCTTCTTTTCCAAAGTAATTTTGAATTTCCTCTCATTTAGTTTCAGTGCTGTAGTTGAGTGATTATACAGTTGCTCAGTGGAAACTGATAGAATTGTAATTCTTAGGAGATTGTTTTATAAATGTACCTTCAAAGTGAATTTCATGAATAAATGTTCCATTTCCTTCCTTTACTAGTTTCAAGATGATATTTCAATTGTTGCTGTTTAACAACTTCTCCATAACGTGAATGTAGTAAGAGTTTTACAAGAGTAATCTTGAAACTGGAGATATTAGTAACTCAAAGTATATTTTTGTGTAACTAGGGCTACATTTACTCAAGATTAATATGTTATTAACTGAATAAATTTTGATTTAAAAAATCCTGTCCATCTTTAAAATGTCATCTTTAGTGCCTTCTTTTCTAAGAATTTGCTTCAGATCTTTTCCTGTAATTTCTCCCTACAAACTCTCAAAGTACTTTATACTTCTTTAGTTGTATATTATCTTGCTAAATCCCTGTATAATTGACCACTGTTCCTACAGATTGTAATTCCGTGGGTTTGTGGAGTAGTAACTGTATTTCAATCTGTGTAGTTTGCACTGTGCCTACCGTATGTTTTAAACACAGAAATATCCGAGGAGGTCAATAAATATTTATTAAATTGAATTAAAAGTAATTTAGTTAAGTGAATTTGAAGGTATACTGAGTGGTTTTCTACCCTAATGAAATAGAGCCTGTGGCCAGTGATAAGTTAGAGGCTGGGAATTCCATCCCACATGTGTGTTTATGGAAATGAACCATTAGCTTTCTGTCTCAGGCAACACAATGCTTCCTTTCTGGTAGTCCGATAATGAGAAAGTCAGCTGCTGGTCCTAAGCTGGATCTGATGAGATAGTCACTGAGGAAATCTATGACCTCTACTGAAAAAACACTAGGTTCCACAGTGCATGTGCTATTGTTTCTATACAGGGAGAAAAGTGTTATCTACAAATACAAAAGATAGTCTGCGTCTATTCCTTAATATGAAACTTCCTGTGAATATAATGTGAAGGCTTCAAACCACAAGGCTTAGCAAAGGACCAAATTGTGAAAATCTAAGATTCTCATTATAATCGTAACTTGACTGTATTACACATTTTTCATATAACAAAACAGCCCTGGAAAGTTTATCCAGATATTGAGAGAGATTATACATATACGATTTGGGTGAGTTAACATTACAATGAAAGCCTTTGCTTTTGCATTTCCTGGCTTTTGTGTGCCATTATTATTATTATTTACAACTTGAATGTTGACAGCCAATTCAGCATTGCATAAGCCATAGAGTAAACAGGTTTCTGCCTTGGGGCTTTCTGAATGAATTAGACAGGCAAAATATTTCATACTAAATATCTTACTTCTGAGGATAGCTCACTCTCAGAGGTGCAAGTTGCTTTGTCTTTAAGACACTTATCCTTTTCTTGATCCTTTTTAATCTTTTGCCTCAATTTGTACACTTCTTCATTTGGAAAATATCATTGAAAAAATGAAGGGAGATGTCAATTTTCCTAAGAAATAGTTGGTCTGAAAGTCCCAGTGCTGCAAAATTGAAAGTACGGGGGTGAAGAAGTGGAGAAAAGCCCAGGACTCCGAGAATTAAAGTAGGATTCTTTTGCCTCTGTGCTTTGGCATGCACAGGTTTTTCTGCCAATAATGTCCCTTGCTTCCTGAGTGGCTCAAAAGTCTCTTCCACTAAGAAACCTTTCTTGACCTTTCTTAGGACCACATCTATTGAAATTGTCTCTCATCTGACTATGTACTCCCTGAGGACAAGGAAGATGCCATATTCTGCTGTGTAAAACCAGCATCTAGCACTGAATGCCCAGAAACCACATATTGTAGATGAATAAATAGAAAAGCAAGAAAAGACTGAGTCTCAGGTAGATATATCCATGCCATCTTTTAGAATAATGTGACTGGTGAAATTTCCACTCTTCTACTCAAAGTCTTAATCATTATTATGAACACTTTTTTAATCCTTAAATAATCTTACATATACCAGCAGAATTCCTAATGTATCATGGTCAAAACTATATTTGTTGTTTGCTGTTTGATTAACTTTCCTCTCTGGGGAACCTATTAGATCTATTGGTTTATAGTTATTCTATTTACTTTAGAAAGTAGTAGATATCTGTATGTCTCTTCTTCATTCACTAATCCTGTCATTCCCTAAAACTCTTACCATACAGACATTGAATCCCTTGCTCTGTCCTCCAGATCTTTTATTTATTTATTCATTTATTTATTTTTAACAGTTATTTTAGGTTCAGGGTTTGTTACATAGGTAAATTGCAGGTTACAGGGCTTTGGTGTACCGGTTATTTCATCTCCCGGGTAATAACCATAGTACCCAATAGGTAGTTTTTCAATCTTCATCCTCCTCCCATCCTCCACCCTCAAGTAGGCCCTCATGCCTATTGTTCTCTTCTTTGTGTCCATATGTTCTCAATGTTTATCTCCCATTTATGAGTGAGAATATGCGGTTTTTGGTTTTCCATTTCTATGTTAGTTTGCTTAGGATAATAGCCTCCAGCTCCATCCATGTTGCTGCAGAAGACATGATCTCATGCTTTTTTATAGCTGTGTAGTATTCTTTGATGTGTATGTACCACATTTTCTTTATCCATTCTACCATTGATGGGCACTTACATTGATTCCATGTCTTGTCTATCATGAATAGTGCTGTGATGAACATACATGTGCAAGTGTCTTTATAGCAGAATGATTCATATTCCTTTGGGTATATACTCAATAATGGGATTGCTGAGTCAAATGGTAGTTCTAAGTTCTTTGAGAAATTGCCAAACTGCTTTCCATAGTGGCTGAATTAATTTACGTTCCACTGTCTATGTATAAGCATTCCCTTTTCCCCGTAACCTTGTGAGCAGTATTTTTTATATTTTTCTCACAGTTTTCCTGCTTTGTCTTTCTTTCCCATGTTCTAGGAGATTTTTTTCAGGTTCACTAGTTGCTTTTTAAAATACCTATGTTCACTGCCTTTTTACTTCACATTTCTTTAGTAAAGCAAATACTTGAAGAATCTGAAAAAGCAGTAAATGATACAAAGAATCTAAATTTTTAAAGAAAACCCATGTACCTATCATTTTATTGTTTAGATGGCCATTTGATATTTCAAGAAAATATTTTAAGTTTCTCAGGCCTTTTGATATTTCAAGAAAATATTTTAAGATTCTCAGGCCTTTAGATAGCACTTCTTTTTATACTGTATTGCGTATTAGAATACAATTACATTTACTAAGTATTGGTTATCTCCCTTGGGCATTATGTTGCACTCTTCTAGAGATTGTGGGGATATAAAAATTATGGCATTGTTTATGCTCTGAAATAGCTGTCACCCTTTCATCTTTACATCTTATGCTAAAATGTAAGATAATGCTTATAATTTGAGAAGCCTGAGATATACTTCATGATATACACTTATTCACAGAAAATGTTGGATGTATGAAATGGCCCCAGTGAGGTATCTAGGTTTATGCTCTTTGGAAGATGATATCTGCTGTGGAACAGAAGCAAAGAGAAGACCCTGAAACCTGAAGTCAGAGCCCAGTGGAGTCCTGGCTTTGCCCCTTACTAGTTGGGTGACCTCATTTTATCTTCGTGTGAAACAGAGAGCATAATACTGACTGAATTGGATCATTATGAAAATTAAACAAGATGGCATACTCTTTAAAGCAATTTGTGATCTAAAAAGTGCATTCTCTAATCTTGTCTTAACAGAATTTCCTCTTCCTCTTTTAACCACTGAAATTAGCATTTATGAATTGCTCTAAATTAGAAACAGAAAAAAAAGAACCCAGATATCTTTCTCTTCAGTGTCAACCCTAAAACCAAATTAAATTTCTCTGCTTAGAAATAACTCTTTACAATAAATATTCAACAAGTATATAACATAACCCAGACACATATGCCATCAACATGCAGTTTTCTGTAAAGTGCCAGCTAGCACGTATTTTAGGCTTTGTGGGCTATATGGTCCCTGTCATGACGATTCAACTTTGCTGTTATAGCATGGGAGCAGCCATAGATGATATGTAAACATATGGGCTTGGCTGTACTCCAATCAAACTTCATAGAAACAAGCGGCAGGTCAGGTTTGGCCAGTGGGACATGGTTTGCTGATTCCCCATTAGGTAATAATGAGATGAAGACAAAGTTCCTGACCTCATGGAGCTTACAGTCAGGAGAAGAATCAATAAACAAAAAATAAATAATACCCAATGATATGGCAGGTGATATAAAAGTGTCACCAAAAAAAAAATAAAAATAAAAGCTGAATAAGAGAATCAAGAGTGATGGGGAGAAGGGAAAGCTATTTTAGAGCACTCAGGAAAAGCCTCTCTGAGGAACTATTCCTTGAGAAGAACCTGGGATAAAGTAAAGGAACAATGCCAGTCCTGCCAGGTGAAAAATATTCAGGAAAGAAATTTTACATGCAAAAGCTGCTACAAAGTATAGAGGATTGAACAGTGGTCCTCCAAGAGATATGTTCATGGAGAACCTCAGAATATGACCTTAATGGAATAAGAATCTTTATGTATGAAATTAAATTATGAATTTGGGGACAAGGTCATCCTGAATTGATTAGTCCCTAAATCTAATGACAAGTCTCTTCTTATGAAAGAAAGGAAGGAGATACAGACACAGAGAGGAGGGGACAAGGCCATATGAAGACAGAGGCAGAGATTGGAAGTATGCAGCCAAAAGCCAAAGAACACCAAGGATTGCTGGCAAACACCAGAAGCTAGGAGAGAGGCAGGCAACGGGTTCCCACTCACTGCCTCTAGAAGGCATCAACACTGCTGACCCCTTGAGTGCAGATTTCCAGTCTCCACAACTGTTGGAGAATAAATTCCTGTTATTTTGAGCCACTCAGTTTGTGGTAATTTGTGAGGGCAGCCCTAGGAAAGTAACACAGATTAAAATAAGCTTGCTATGTCCAGGAGCTGCAAAATCCATATGAGTAGAGTCAAATGAAGAGTCAAAGTACATACTAAACATACTTATGTCCAGCATGACAGGGCACCAGTCAGTCAGAAAGGGTACCGGTCATTAAGCCCTATCAATGCATACTGATTGTCAGCCTGAGAGCTTGGAGGGAAGACTGGAGAGATAGGCTGAAGCCAGATCTTAGTGAAATTTATAGACCATGGAAAGGAGTTTGGATTTTACTTTCTATTTGAGCATAAATTGAAGCCATTGGAAGTCTTTTAACAGGGGAAGGACAAAATTTGATATATAATTTTGAAAACACCATTCTAGATGCCCCATGGAAAAACACTGACTGTGGCAGGAGGGCAAGAGAGGATATAGGCCAGGTACATAGCTCTTGCAGTAGTCTAGACATCAGATGATGGTGGCCTCACTCAGGGCTGCCATACACAATTCTGTGGGCTTTGCATGACACAATCCCAGAGGTGCAATTTAGGGCATGAGCATGAGCATTATGGACTTGTATATTTATTACAATAGCTTTTCAGCAGATGGGCATAGAAATGTTTTCTTTAGAGAAAGAGTGTATTATACCAATATTCTAGCAGTTGATTTTACCTTGAGAAAGAGATGCCTTTACACAATTTGTCCAAGGGCATTACATGGGCTAATGAAGCTTGGGCCTTGGACTAGTGGTGGGAAGGTATTGAGAAGTGGTCAAAGTAGATTATGGAGATGAAATTTATAGACTTTAGAAGTTGACATAGGGAATGAGATACAAAGAGGAATCAAGAAGATTATTTTTCTGACTCAAACCACTGGGTAGTATCATTTACCAAGATGGGGCAAATGGGATCATGCCCATGTGATGTGGGAGAGGGATGGACTCAAGGGTTCATCTTTGAGACGTCTATTAAACATCCAAATAAAGAGATTGAGTAGACAGTTACATATACTAAATTAGGGGTTAATTTCTGATATGCTCATTTCCAATGTTATTGTATCATGAAATGATACAATAAATTGATGTTACATTTCTCCCTAATAGTGTAAGGTTATTGGATAGACTGGATGCAGATCTGGTGCCCAAAGACAAAAAATAAAAGCATTTTTCAAAAAGTGCTTGGAATTGACTATGATTATCTAGTAAAATTTATAGTGGATGAACCACATCTGGGCCTCTAGCCAAGTTACTACTGAGCCTTTTATCACTGGTTTGTGTGGCTCAGCACTGCCTCCATTGACTTTGGGGGGCAAAAAGTCTCTGTGAATGTTAATGTTAAGTAATCTTTAACAGTAGGGGTTTAATGAGTTGTTTTACTGTTTGATGGTAAGTACTTCAAATTCATAATTCCACTTCAACTGTTTTGTTATCCAACACCATCTTAATTGAAATGCAACTTTTGAAAGAATTCCCAAGACAAATTGTTTATTATTCCTTTGTCCAAAGAGCCTCCCTAGGCCCTCATTGAAAATTATTTACTAGCAGAAATAATGACTTTAATCAACTATAGGTCAAATTGGATATTAATAGAATTATTTTTATAAGGCTTGTAGAAAATGAAATATGACATTTAACTATGCCTCATGTACACACTCTAAACATGTTTATATTGAAAGAAAAGTATTAGGCTATGCTTAGTGTTCTCCTCATTCCCTATAATTTCTTCACTGAAGTTTTCTCAATGAATGCTGCAGAGCACAGGAAAAGACATTTTTTCCAATGCAACCCACAGCCTTGCGACATGGTAATTCTAGGGTTTGGAAAATGAATGTCAATTTTGACAATTCATTTTCCAATGCTCCAAAGCTATCTAGAGGTTTCCAAACATATTCATCTATTAAATAGATCTTGGCTGCCATATAGTAAATACAAGTCTCTATGGGGAGATTAAAAGTCATTTTGACTAGGGAGGAGGACCTCTATCAACATCTATCTCCTTGTATTTATTTCTAAATCTTTGCCAGAGCTTACAGACATTGAAAGCAAGGTTAATTCTTTAGAAAGCATGATATGTGTTGACTGTCCTTTTAAAAACATGCACACATATACCTTATAAATCCTAAAACTGCTCTTTTCCAAGCAGACTCTTATAGATACTAGACACACTCTCTCATCAGTGGGTGACTAAGTCAGTGACAAGAGCTTGGGATGCTGAATGCAGAGTGAGAATAGTACAGGTGGTATCGGAGAGATCTAGTGGTGAACCTTAGCTCTGATAAATGCTGTGAACACGATCTTGAGCAAGTTACTTAACCTCTCTGAATCTTAGTTTCTTCATCAATGATATGGAGATTGTTGGAAAGATTAAATGATGAAACGTACTGAAATTGTCTCACTCAAAGCCAGAGCTCTTCTAATGTCATTTCCTGTCTCTTTTTATTGTAAGAGCAGGTGAGCAGGGGCAGAACTATTAGAAAAAGGTGGCAACTAAGTGGGAGATAGAAGATGAGGTTGAGGCATCTGGCGATTGAAAGTCCCAGGCTGGAAATTTAGAAAAGTGTCTAAGGTAGTTAAGAAATCTGGAATCATTAGTTGAATGGACTTGTAAAAATAAACACAAGCTATATATAGAAGCTTCTAGGCAAGGACTATAAAATAGCTACAGGGTGTTACTTAACTACTTTTTCCCCACAAACACATATTTCATTTAAATTATTAACTATGTAAGTGACTAGTTTACAGGCTTCTCTGTATAATTGTCTTTCCTTTTAATGGTGCTTTATTCCTTTATGATCCATAGTGACATGAAATGAGGTGAAACGCTGGATCACTCCTCCCTGTTGCTCCCTTTGGTAGGTCTTCCAAGTTCACTGCATTCTTATTACCAGCTAATTAAAAACAGACCTGTCACTCACAGGAGAACCATCTGTTTAGTGAGATGCAAAAGTCATCCTTTCAGTTGCAATTTAAAGGCTGCACCTGTTGGAGTCATTCCAGGTGGTTCTATTATTAATCACTTGATCATGTCATGTTTAGGACTGTTCAGAATCCCCACAAAGAGAAAAAGATCATGCTGTTTAGGGGCTCTCTGGGATTCTAAAGGGAGCTAGTCTACGACAGAGAGCTAGGATATTTCTCATAATACACTGCTCAACACTTTAGACCCCACACTTCCCATAATGGAAGTATCTATTCTCATTGGTGATTAGTGGAAATCACCTTTTATTTTTAAAGATTAGCCTTTATTTTATTTTAGATTCAGAGGGTACACATGCAGTTTTTCAAACCTTTCTCCCTTCCTCCCTACTCTAGTAGTCTCCAGTGTCTATTGCTGCCATTTTTATATCCTTGAATACTCAGTGGGAAACCCAAAGGGCCCATGACTCATCTTCCAATCTCACCCTTATAAATTTACTGATATTGAATCCTTTAAGTGAATGGGAGGTGTTCTAGTATCTGTCACAGAGACATTTAGACCAAGTGAAAAAACTGACTCAGTGATGTATAACTTGAAAGCAAAAACCAATATCCATAAAGCCAAAGTGAAAAAGTTCTGAAAACTATGAATGAGAAGATGTCAAAAAAGCACAATTTACTCCATTCTGTAAAATACAGAGGTATAATAGAAAAAGTATTTTCTTAAGCTATTAGATATAATGAAAACATCCTATTTTAAAAGGAGACAATAAAAAATGTCTTTAATAGAAACACACAGAAGGCATGGTTTTGTATTATGCACCTATCTGTAAAGATGAGAAAAGTATGCAATCCAAGAAAAAACCAAATAAAAAAACTTGCACAATGTAAAAGGACAATGTCAAATTAATTCAGTAACAAACATAATTCTTATAAAGTAGTGCCTATTTTATAGATATTGTCTATTAATCATCAGGTATTACTATTTGTTCTGGTGAATAATATAGTTTTCTGTTTATAAAAGCTATTTAGACAAGACGTCATTTCTGAATTATAATTTCTTTCTTTTTTTCTGATATGTGTTATTCAATATAGATTTTTCCAGCTAGACTAATAAATCTTTTTTTTTTAAATTTTATTATTATTATACTTTAAAGTTTTAGGGTACATGACATGTGCCATGTTGGTGTGCTGCACCCATTAACTCATCATTTAGCATTAGGTATATCTCCTAATGCTATCCCTCCCCCATCCCCCCACCCCACAGCAGTCCCCAGAGTGTGATGTTCTCCTTCCTGTGTCCATGTGTTCTCATTGTTCAATTCCCACCTATGAGTGAGAACATGCGGTGTTTGGTTTTTTGGCCTTGCAATAGTTTACTGAGAATGATGGTTTCCAGTTTCATCCATGTCCCTACAAAGGACATGAACTCTTCATTTTTTATGGCTGCATAGTATTCCATGGTGTATATGTGCCACACTTTCTTAATCCAGTCTATCGCTGTTGGACATTTGGGTTGGTTCCAAGTCTTTGCTATTGTGAATAGTGCCGCAATAAACAAACATGTGCACGTTAGACTAATAAATCTTATGTCCTACTTAAGTGGGGGAAATTCTGGCTTGTCTAAAACAAGGCAAAAACTGAATATATTACCAAACACCCATTCATTAATATAAATTTGTTAATATTTTACTCAAACTATTAATTTATATTCTGAAAAAAAAAAAAAAGGCCAGATGTGGTGGCTAATGCCTATAATCCCAGCACTTAGGGAGGCTGAGGCAGGAGGATGGCTTGAGCCCAGGGGTTCACGACCAGCCTAGGCAACATAGACCCTGTATCTACAAAAAATAAAAATAAAAAATTAGTTTGGCATGGGTGGTGCATGCCTGTGGTTTTAGCTACTCAGGAGGCTGAGGTGGGAGAATCCCTTGAGGCCAGTGAACCACTGATACTCTCTTCCAAACACAGGCAACCATAGACAAAGCGTTTATCAAAAGTCAAAACTCACTCATGATTCTCATATCTAATGTGACACAGAAGACCTAAAACACAGCTTAAAATCAAACTTTTTGTTGTCATCTCTGCATCTGACACTATATTCTGTCCTATAAAGACATAATATCAAGGGTACCGAGAACTGCAGAAACTCTCGACACGAACATTCCATTCACACCTGTGCACTAAGAGAAGTCTAGTAACCTAAGGCTGCATCCTGGGATGATCCAGCCCCCTTTTGAGCTCTCGTTTGCAAAAGTTCAAGGCTGTCAAAAGAATTTACAGTTCATTCTAGCCTATACCTGAACACTGGCCCCTGACCACTCTTTCTTAGGGCATTTACTAAAAAGGACTTTGAATTGTGAATCCTTCTGTCCCTCTGAGATCTATATGTATCTATCAAACCTTCAGAGTGCCTTTCTCAAGTACCTGAAAGCCATTTTTTTGAAATGTAATCATTAGGAAGGTTAGAGCCTCTGTTTCCCAGTCCTGGTGGAAGATAGAATCCTAACTTAGATAATTGACAGCTAGGGGGCACAGCTGCCTTAATTGCATTTACAGTAACCAACACTTTGTAATTTTTCTCTTTTCTGACTCTTGAGCCCGGACTCATTCCCACTTCCCACTCCCTCCTTCTCCCCTTCAAAGGCCCAGTCACCTCTGCGCAAATCAGAATGGAACTCCTTTCTGCCCCCCACTGTCAGTGGTTACTGAATAAAATCTGTTTTCACCGCTTTAATGAATGTCCAGCTGTGTTTATCTTTGATAGTACTGAGCTCTCATTTTTTCATGGAAATATAATTATTATACTTATAACTTTGAGTAGGTGTCCAAAGCATTTCAATTAATGTATGTGCCTTTTAAAGCAAATTGAAGAGTAATATGTTTGTTGAAATTGATTTTTAAATTTCTATTAATTTCCTTGGCACCAAAAAACTTCTAGCAAACTTGACAGATGGCATGTTTTTTTAAATAAAAGAAGAAAAGCAATGCTAAAAACTACCCAAACAATTAAGTATCTAAATAGCAGGAATTCATCAGGATATGAAAATGTGGCTATTCAAAGGCCATCTATTTCCTTCAGTTCCTTAGTTTCCTTAGTAAAGAGTGCTAGAGCTGGGATGAGGAGTCAGCATTTGTAACAGAGTTTGCTTTGCCATGATAGGTTTTTAGAACTCCACAACTATTTTAAGACATGGAAGATTCTCTTCAGCCTGCCAACCCCTCACGCATGCTGCCAACCTCGCTGCTGCAGAGAAGGATGCTCACGTGTTCATCAAGACTCAGGGCAAGAGAGACTCGGGAAACCCTCCGTTCCATTTTTAGCTCTTCCATTTATTTACTGAGTGATCTTGAGGTTACTTAACCTCTTTTTATTTTGGAACTTTGGCCAAGAAAATAGAATCACTGTAACTTTCCTTAGAGGATTTCAGTACAAAAAAAATGCTTTCTCATAAACACGTATTCTCATTTTTGCATCTCTGTACAAGTCAGTGGCATCAAGCACATTCACACTGTTGTGTGACCATCACCACTAACTCCAGAACTTTTACTAGAATGAATTTCTCAAACACCTCATACTCACTAAGCACTAACTCCCTATGTCCACTGCCCCCAGCCCTTGATATCTGCCATTCTATGTTTTGCCTCTATGAATTTGCCTTCTCAATTATAAGTGGAGTGAAATCACACAACATTTGCCCTTTTGTGTCTGACCTATTTCACACAACACAATGTCCTCGAAGTTCATCCATGTTGTAGCATATGTCAGCACTTCCTTCCTTTTTAAGGCTAAATACAGAATCACTTTTTGATCAATTTTTTGGGAAGTATAACCCTTGTCTGAATATTATGTTTCCAACTTTCATCATGCAACCAAAGACATGTTGGAAGATTTATGAGCCAATCCTTCAGTTCTTTGAAAGAGTTTAGTTTTGAGGGACAATCACTATATTCACCCACAAGATATAAGAACTTTAGAAAAAAATATGTCTCTTAACTAGACTTCTCATACGGATTATAAAATGTTAAGCATTAAATATCGGTAAGTAAAACTGCAAATACACAAAGCAAAATGTAATTCAAACAGCATTAATATATAAAATGTATATATTATATTTGAAAATATTATATATTTAACTATATATAGTATTTCTGATATACCTGTATCAGCATATATGTATATATGTACCTTGACATTTATTAAACTTGAATATACATAGAACAATAGTAAAAATACAGTTGATTCACACTCCCAAAACACTCCCTAACTCAACATGGTGAATCTTTCATCCGTGTTTTAATATGAAGGTGAAATATTCTCGTGACAACACTAATGAAAAACTGAAGAGAAAAAGATCATCAATTGACATTTCAGTGGCAGGTGGCCTAACATACCATTCTGTAACCTGTAATGTATTGTACAGAAAATGTGTTAAATATCAATGACCACAGTTGGGAAGACTCACCAATACAATCTGTCATTTACTAATCAAGAAATTTAGATACTGATGGAACAGTGTCTAAAACTGGTAAAGGAAGGAGAATCACTGATGTTTCCACTTGAAGTTTCATCCTAAAGTAGGTGTGGTTTAATTCATGAGTACTTAAAGACTGGAAAAAAAGCATCAGAACATAATTCAGTTCAGTTCAGTTGTGAGGTCACCAGGCACTTCAGCTGATAGTATTTAGAACAGTCCTGTGCCCCTCTGAAGCTCCAGAAGAACACAGCCACCCATAAGTTACTTTGAAATAGGAGCCCAGTAGCTCTGACATCACTAAGAGCTAAGCCAAGTGAATAAAAGTGAACTATATATAATACTTTCTCTGGGTCTGCCTTTAGCAGTACAGGAAGACAGCAGCTTTGTTACTATGCCTAGCTAAGGCAGGACTGAGGCTGTGATATATTAAAATAATGATGCACTTGAGAGCATAAAATGCACTACTGCCATCTCATAACTGCTCATGTGAAGAATCCAGGAGCAGCTGATGCCAAGGGATTCCAACCACAGAATATATGGTCTATAAGGAGACTATAAAATGACAAGCGGTAGAGACCTAGTATATATACTCAGGCCATAAAATGCCATCTCCTGGGGATGAATGTCTGCCTCCATGGTACAGGGTTCTTAGGTTGGAGATAGGATCTAGGGTTCTGCATCATTGCATATTGGAGATGGTCATCACTGGTGTGGCATTAGTTAGGGCTCTTCCAAGTGCTCATTGGCAATGGACCACATCATGGAGCTGTGGCTCAATTATATTCCATAGAGATCACAAATATAATGTTTCTAATTTCTAAAAAGATGATTGTATAGGAAACTCTGGCACTGTTGCTTTTCTCTACTACAATCTGGGGCATTCTTTTCTCCATCCTTCAGCATAGACTCCTGGAATACTGGAAAGTCAACATGCCTATCACCAGACTTGGAGTCAGCCGACCTAGACTTGAGTCCTCACTTTCATTTCGTTTGGCCAAGTCATTCAGTTTCTCTAAATATCAGTTTCGTTATTTGTAAAGCAAGAGAAACAAGCTCACAGGCTTCGGCAAGGACTAAATGAGATAAAGTACATGAGCAATTCAGTAGCTACCTGGCACAGGGAAAGTTGTACTCAACAAATCAAAATTAAATTGTAAGATAATACAATTGACATCCAAGAAAACACTTGACACATATTAAATTGACAATTAAAGTGATGGCTATCTACTTTATAACCAGACTTCTTCAAATAAGATGCTAGTCTGAAGCTATGTTTATGTTCCATAGACAAACACGTAGGCTTTCCAGTAAGGCAGCTCCAATTTTGCAAGGCTTGTCCTAAAGCTACAGGAAGAATGGTGGCGATACTTTGGAGCTCCAGTATGTAGTGCCACCATATTACATTGCAAGTTGAATGAATTTTCATCCCTTATTTCTTTCCCTTTTATTGTAAAGACCCAGCCTGCGTTGTCAGGACTGGATAAGTAGCATAGGATAGAAATCCAGTAAATAACCAGTTAATATCACTCAGCAGCACAATTCAGGGCAAAGCGAAATAAAAATGCTACTTTATTTCCAGTTAGCATTCATCTAAAGATAAGGGGGGTGTGAAATTTTTAAAAATCAGGGTTTAATGTGGTTGGCATAGTTACAGTGCACATGGGTAATTAAGTTTTTGGTGTGAATTATTGTTTTCAGAGTATGAAAACAATTGGTTCATATACAGCACAAAACTCTCTTTCAAAGAACATGGCATTTTATGTACAGATTTAGGTTGCTGACCATAATGTTATCACTACTTATTCACTGCATATTCAATTCAATTAACGAAGGGGCATTCTTTTCCCAGATGTTGCAAAGCACTATAACCTACTGACAAGCAAAGGTTATTTCCTTTGATTTGCCTCATTTAAACAAATTTCAAACTGCTGGGAACATTCTAGAAAAGTTTAAACTCCCTTTCTGTACATTTTTTGAAGGGTTCATCTTTTCCTTGAGTACGGGGTGGTGTTTTCCTTACAACTTTTCTCTACAAGCCTTCGCTCAGAGCAAAGAGAAATGGGTCCATCTGATGTGTTTTCTTTTGTTCATGTATAAGTCCAGTAGTCTTCAAAAATCAGATCTGGATGGGAAGTGTTCAAGTGTCTCCATACTTTCCATTATGAATTCATGAATTAAAGATAATTTTCAGAAGGAAAAACCTAGCAATGATAAAAAGTGATACAAGCTCAGAAGGAAACGATGAGTAGGCCACAAATATGAGCACTGCATTCTCATCAAAAGGCAAGCCAACACACCTCAGCAGAGTGACTGGGCCACACTCCACACCATGGAGTGCTCTTAATGGTATATGCAGATTTTAGGCCACTCCATGAGTCAGACATACAAAACGGGCAGAAAGAAACCTTAAGGTAAACACTATGTGGTTTCAGTCTAGATTAGGAGTTGACGCAGAGTCTGGGGTGTGCCATACTGTCACAGATGTCCTGGGATGATATTTGTTATCATCTTAAATTACTTACCAGGGAGTTCTAGCCCATCCCATACCTCCTCAGTGACAAATGCTGATGTCTAGCACAGGGCCTGGCATATACGAGAAGTTTGATAATGGCCACTTCCTTCTTTCCACCCTTCTTTCCATCCTTCCTTTCTCTATTTCCAAAAATGAAGGTGCAAGATGTTGTGTGGTTTTGGCTTTGTGTGGAAAGGGTGCGTGGAAGGCACCCACTATGCAGACCTGGAACACCATGAGAGCATACTCTTGACTGGAAGGCAGAACAGCCACTTCAAATTTGGCATACATGAGAAGAAAAATAAAGCTCTGGTAGACTAGTTTAAATTTCGTTTCCTTTACTTGGCAGGCTCAAAAGCTATCTATCTGAAAGTCAAAATAGCTATTTCTTGACAAGGCTAAAAGCTTTAAAATGTGCCTTTTTAATTCTTGTTTCAAGTCCTCTATACTGTGGCTTATTTCACATCTGATATTATTTCAACAAAGTACTACAAAATATGTCTCAACTATATTGGCCAAAAGATTACACAAACCAATGCAAGAAATTTTTCTCCGAACAAAGAAGCTCTGAAGACTGCAGAAGCAGCAGCGAGCAGTTTTACCCTCATTTTACTATTTTGATATCCAATTTTGCAGAAGACAAACAAAACTTGCTGTTAAGTTCTCTAAACTGGTTAGGAAAATTCTTCCGTTGTGTAGGCGGGCTTTCAGTGGGTGACAGTCATTGTTACAACTATCCTGCCTCCAACCTCCACCACTGAGTGCAAATGATACAGGTGATCTCAAACCCCATAGGTTATGAACCCAGTCATGTAAGGTACTGTGTCCCTTTCCTAGACTGTAAGCTGTGTGAGTCCACAAACTGTGCTCACTCCCTGCGCCTCTGTGTTCTTTATAATGATGGATGAGCTGCACCATCTAAAACAGTGCTACCTACTAGAAATTCAATAGAAGCCACATATGCCATTTTAAATTTTCTAACAGCTATCTTTTTAAAAAGTAAAAAGAAATAAGTAAAATAAATTGTGATAACATATTTCATTTACTACAATATATTCAAAACATCAGTTTGACATATAATCCATACAAAATTATTAATGAGATATTTTACATTTTCTCCTTTTACATTAGGTTTCTAAAATCAGCTGTGTATTCTACGCTGGCAGCATAGCTCAATGCATACTGGCCACATTTTGAGTGCTGAGTAGCCACACGTAGCTAGAGGCCACCTACTGTACTGAACAACGTAGATTAGTCTTCCTCTCCACTTAACTAAATCCTACTTAATGAAACTTCAAGGTTCAGCTTCAAATCCTGAGCTGAGCTTAGCAGAGTCCTATGTTGAGAGGACATGTTTAATAAGTAGTTGACAATTCACTGCATAAGTGTTTCTGGCTTATGAAGGCACACATGTGTAGCTGTTATGGCTTCCTATGAAATTCCTGGTACTGCAGTTAGTATTTAACAACCATCTAGCTCCTCACTTATCCTAGGCACTTACATATGTTCTTTTATATACAGTATGTTATTGATCCTCATGACTAGCCTATGAGATAGGTAATACGACTGTATTCATTTTACAGATGAAGAAACTGAGTCTTAGTTAAGTAGCCTGCCCAAGGTCATGCTGCTAGGAAGAAGCATTGTCAAGATTCAAACCTAGACAGTTTGTCCCCAAATTCTGGTGTTTGATCATCATGCACTCATGGCATTCAGATGGCTTAAGGTGATCCAAGTTATCTAGTTTCACTGGTTTATCTTGCTTCAGATGGCTTAAGGAGATCCAAAGTTATCTAGTTTCATTAATTTAATGTGACATAGAAACAAAGGCTAAAAGGACTGGAAGCCTTAGTAATGCGAGTAACTAAGCAAGGAAAGAAGGTAAAGGTCAGAACATCTAGAAGGCCCATTTCTTTTGCCTAACATAGAAACACGCAATACATATCTCTCCCTTGAATAGACAGTAAATAATTATATGAATGTGATTTAACTCACCTAGATAGTGACAGAAAAAATAAGTATATTGTGAGGTGCTTTGTAAAATGGAACCTTATGGATGAGAAAATATGAATGCATCTACAAGTAGAGAACAAGTGTATTATCAACAGTTGAACCATTAACACCAAAATAATCATTCCCAAATTAAAGCATATATATGGTACTTTGATTTTCCATCCAGTAAAATTTTAGTGGATTGTAAAGAGGGAACTTGGGTCAGTTTCATCAATGCCATAATTATACAAGGTAGCAACAGCTTGATCTGCACTTCTGCTTCCATTTTCAAAATTCTCATTGTCCCTTTACTCAACTTCTCTGCCCCCTACACACATACCTCCTGTCCCAGTACCTATCAGGATGTGCAAAGTATAAACACTTACCATGTAAGTTACAAGATTATGGCTGGAGAGGGCACTGAAGACCAACTTCTTTTACTTTTATACCATTTTCTTAAGACTAGTTCTGCAACACTTCTACTATAAAATTGAATTAATTGATTAGCTGATAATAGCATAATTTAAAAGACCTTAGGTCTAGAAGATAAAGTCTTTCATCAAAATCATGAAGAGTCTATTGGCTATGTTAAAACCAACCAGGATGTAACATCAATCGTTTATAAACTATAATTAAACTCCTTTTTCCTAATATATATTTTTTTATCATGAGTCACTTTGTAGACTTTCTTATAGTCTCCTATTTAGGATCTGATTTTGTAAAGCTTAAAAACAAAAATTTTAATGAAGTTTCTAAAAAAAATCAATATTCCTCAGCATCAGTGTTTCCAGCAGCACTGGACTGAGTGCTACCACAGATATCCACTGAAAGCAGCATTTTCTTAAAAATGGCTAAGTCATAACTTTCTGGAGGATTTCAGTCTGAGAAGACAGGATTTGGGTTGCTTCACTTCCACAATATGCCTTGACATCGGATCACTGATGACCATAATAAAGAAAAAAAAAATACCAGCAAAACAGAGGACTGGCCCATAGCTATAATTCAGCTGTTCGCTTACTCATTCCTCCTTGATTCATTTTACAAGCACATATTTAGCTCCTGCTGTGTGTGTGGCACAGGCACGTTTCCATTATTAGAGAAGTTGCTGTCTTATGGGAAGATCAATATAAAAATAATAGGCTCACTTCAGCAAGCATAAACTAGAATCACAGTAATAGTCACTCTCCACTAAACAAAGCACACACCACTTTGTTCCTTCGTTTCTTGCCTAACAAGGCCAAAAAGCCTCTTTATCACAAATCAGGGCCACCACCATAACATCTTGGGCTATAATGCTAGACTCATGCAATGATGCATTTGACCAACGACTCTTGAAAAGACAGTTAAAAAAAAAATTCATGACATACTGACACGCACCCAGTCCCCCCTTCTCTGCTATCAGCTCTCCTTTTCTTGACATTGTGCCATCTGTTTAACCTTTTTGGGTTTCCATTCCTTATTTCTATTTTTAGTTTTATTGTCTGCTACAGGAAAATTCCAGGTGAGTAGCTCTCAACCCAGCTATCCATTAGATTAGCTTGGGGAACTTAAAAAATAGACCGATGTCATGCCCTCTCCCTTGAAATCGTGTTTTGCTGGTCTCCGGCGGGCCTGGCACCTACATTTTTCAAAGCTCCCTTGGTGACTTTAGAAAATAACCAGAACGGGTTCCAAATGACTGCTCTACTCAGTGATCACGAAGCCTGAGAAGCCAAACTCGGATGAAGTTACAGATTCCCTCGTACCCCTGCACAACCCTCCTTAGGAAAGAGCATGCTCCTATCCGGGAGAGTAATTCAGCAGAGTATCTGGGTGAGAGGCAGAAAAGAAACCAGATTAAGGAGGCCCTGTTGGGCAAATAATACACAAGGCAAACCTCACAGCCAGAGGTAGAAAAGTCTAAAACCAAGGGAAGAAAATGTGAAATATTAAGACGTGTGAAAATAAATGACTTCATGAGAGCTGAAAACGTGTTTGCCTGCCTGAAGGTTGAGGAGTAGGTAATCAGTAATATAATTTGTGGATGTCTAATCAATAGGCATCCTGCTGGTTATATTTCTGTGCTTTTGCTGTGGGTGGTAGAACATGCTGGGTCAGATCCAGGAGTTATGCAGCCCAGGGTTCTTCTCAGATGCAACAAAGATCAAGCTGGGGAAGATGTGTTCATCAGTTTCCAAGGTCAGGGACCTACTCCCAATAGTTCTAGCTTCGTTTATTATCACAATGGATTTTTTTAACCATAGAAGTATCTGAAATTGTAAAAACCAATTCACATTATCAGCCCATGCCATCACTGGAGGCAGAAAGAGGGAGCTTTATAGGTGATGATTTAAGCACACTGCATGTGCCTGGAAGCCAATAATGAAAATTCAAGGAAGTCACAGTGATCTGCATAAGTTGAGTGATAGATTTAATACTGTCTGAAATGCTTGGAAGCACTTCCTTCAGGCATCTATCCTCTAAAGGTGAGAAGGGTGTTTATTTAGAGTTTTTCCATTTGAGGATGGAAAACAATGCAATGTAGTGGGAAAGGTTACAGGCTTTTCCGGAATAACTACATGCTTAGCAGGTCACCTAACCTCTCCAATATAGTTTCTTCAACCATAAAATTGAGAAAATGGCATTAAATGGCTTCTGAGTTTTTTCCAGCTACAAGAGTGTGACTTGATTGAGATTGGATTTCAAAGTGGTTTGGGGACACTGCCGGCTTGTGTGATTTTTGTTTCAGAGGCAGAAATTAGATGGTAGTTCCAACTTTATGGCCAGCTTAAAAATATGCTTGTCTTATACAAGAAAACTACACAAGTAGAAATGCTAATTAGAAGAAGAACACAGCTTCTACAAGAGGGGCTTTACCTTCAACTGTGAAGAAGAGATCATCATGTAGTTATTTTTAGAGAGCGGTCAAAGAACCAGCAACACTTATGAAGCCCAGTGGTCGGTGTGCTAGTTGGAAATAGCTCCTGGGATTAGAGAGTGAAAAGGCTTCACTTCATTGTAGTTTCCCAATCTTTTGTGAGTTTCCATAGAGGAACAGGGGAAAACTTTAGAGTGGTCACTCTAGTTTCACTGTAATGTGGAAGAATCAATATCATGAAAATGGCCATAGTGCCCAAGGTAATTTATAGATTCAATGCCATCCCCATTAAGCTACCAATGACTTTCTTCACACAATTGGAAAAAACTACTTTAAAGTTCATATAGAACCAAAAAAGAGCCCACATCACCAAGTCAATCCTAAGCCAAAAGAACAAAGCCGGAGGCATCATGCTACCTGACTTCAAACTATACTACAAGGATACAGTAACCAAAACAGCATGGTACTGGTACCAAAACAGAGATATAGATCAATGGAACAGAACAGAGCCCTCAGAAATAATGCCGCATATCTACAACTATCTGATCTTTGACAAACCTGATAAAAACAAGAAATGGGGAAAGGATTCCCTATTTAATACATAGTGCTGGGAAAACTGGCTAGCCATATGTAGAAAGCTCAAACTGGATCCCTTCCTTGCACCTTACACAAAAATAAATTCAAAATGGATTAAAGACTTACATGTTAGACCTAAAACCATAAAAACTCTAGAAGAAAACCCAGGCAATACCATTCAGGACATAGGCATGGGCAAGGACTTCATGTCTAAAACACCAAAAGCAATGGCAACAAAAGCCAACATTGACAAATGGGATCTAATTAAACTAAAGAGCTTCTGCACAGCAAAAGAAACTACCATCAGAGTGAAGAGGCAACCTACAAAATGGGAGAAAATTTTCGCAACCTACTCATCTGACAAAGGGCTAATATCCAGAATCTACAATGAACTCAAACAAATTTACAAGAAAAAAACAACCCCATCAAAAAGTGGGTGAAGGATATGAACAGACACTTCTCAAAAGAAGACATTTATGCAGCCAAAAAACACATGAAAAAATGGTCATCATCACTGGCCATCAGAGAAATGCAAATCAAAACCACAGTGAGATACCATCTCACACCAGTTAGAATGACGATCATTAAAAAGTCAGGAAACAGCAGGTGCTGGAGAGGATGTGGAGAAATAGGAACACTTTTACACTGTTGGTGGGACTGTAAAGTAGTTCAACCATTGTGGAAGTCAGTGTGGCAATTCCTCAGGGATCTAGAACTAGAAATACCATTTGACCCAGCCATTCCATTACTGGGTATATACCCAAAGGATTATAAATCATGCTGCTATAAAGACACATGCACACATATGTTTATTGCGGCACTATTCACAATAGCAAAGAGTTGGAACCAACCTAAATGTCCATCAATGATAGACTGGATTAAGAAAATGTGGCACATGTACACCATGGAATACTATGCAGCCATAAAAAATGATGAGTTCATGTCCTTTGTAGGGACATGGATGAAACTGGAAACCATCATTCACAGCAAACTATTGCAAGGCCAAAAAATCAAACACCCTATGTTCTCACTCATAGGTGGGAATTGAACAATGAGAACACATGGACACAGGAAGGGGAACATCACACACCGGGGCCTGTTGTGGGGTGGGGGGGAGGGGGGAGGGACAGCATTAGGAGATATACCTAATGCTAAATGATGAGTTAATGGGTGCAGCAAAATAACATGGCACATGGATACATATATAACAAACCTGCACATTGTGCACATGTACCCTAAAACTTGAAGTATAATAATAATAATAAAATTAAAAAAAAATTTTTAGCGTTAAATTTCTGTAAAAATTAGTTTTAAGTTACTAATAAATCTTTGATTTAAAGAAAAAAAAAGAAAGATAAAAATAAACAGAAAAAAGAAGAAAGGACAGAAGAATAGGTCCTGACCCATTTCAAAGGTCATAGGATCTTAAATAATCCCTTACAGAGTTCTGAATGGCAGAGACTGGACTCTACGATGGTGGGGGAAGGGGATAATTCTAACAGTGAATGAATAAAAGTGCTAAGTGCTAATTGCTTTCCATTCATTTTATCACTCGATATTTACAATAATAGGAGATTGGCATTATTATTATCCCATTTTGCAGATAAGAACACAAAGGCTAAGCTGGCCACAGTCTCAGAGCTGGTGAGAGGAGGAGCAAGGAAACACTTACATATGGCCCATGAGTCTTTGCCCTTTTAACTTACTTCTTATTCCACAGCTCGTTCATTTCTATTTTTCTCCCTCTCAACTACCTTCCTATCTGGTCTTCTAGTAGGCTTCTCAGCACCTACTCTGTGACACATATTCTCCTATGAGGCTGTGCAATCCCTTGATGGCATGTCTTTAGTGAGCTGTAGTTGAACAGTCTTTTAGTCAAGTGCATAGCCACGCAAGTAGTCTGTTAAATGTGATTTGCATGGAAGGGAGATGAGAGAAGAGGGACTCGCAGGGTTCTGCCAAGGATTCCAAGAATTAGCTTTTAAAGAAGTGAGAGAGAGAGAGGCTATAACAGTGACGGAGGGGCGTATCTTCGCTGCATGAGCATCACTGGCAGTGCTGTTTACATTTCCTCATTCTGTATCCTCTCTGCTCCCTCCCATCTCCCAGCCCACATGCGGGCTTCCTGATTCATTAGTAGAGATCAACTGATAGAAAAGGATGAAATTACACTGGATAGATTCATAGCTCCAATTTCCCTACAAAAAAAAGATCTATTCAGAGAGAGGAAGGAAAACACTGTTTATAAAAGCAATGAACTAAATTGTGAAATCTCCTAGTACAACTTGCTAAGCAAAAACAGATGAATTTTCCTGACCGGGCCACTGTAAAATACAGTTTTTTTAAGAGTAGAACTGTTCTTTGTGATCTGGTTTAATCTAGTAACGCTACTAAATTCTGGCCACACAGTGCAGTAAACTATCACATCCTCATATACTTTGGTTATTGTTAGCAGAAACTGAGTCAGAGGCATAAGACTGTGATGTGGCAGGGGGGCTTTAGCCTCCAAAATCTATGAAGCATGCCAAACCACTTAGCAAGCATAGTATTGTAATACAAACTATAGGCTTGCTTGGCAAATTTACACTCAAGGCAAGAGCATCAACCACCACTCTTACCTTTCGACTCAATAGTGTCCAGAAGCCTCTTCTCTAACAAAACTGTGGGGCTGCCTCTGATTCGGGGAGAAGATATTTCAAGACTGGAAAACAATGATCAGTCTTATGGCATGTTGGTGGCAGAAATGGGCCAGTATCGGACTTTTATGGCTGTTTGTTTTTCTTCTCATTTGACTACTTTGCTTCTGACTTTGAAATAAAACTAAGATCTGATCTATAATTTGAACTGTCATGACAAAAATTGCTCTAAAAGACCATGAGATTTGACTTGATGTAGAGAAAACACCATAGTTATAAAGAGCACTTTATCAGGAGTCAAAGAGAACTAGGCTACAGCATTGCCTCTGCTTCTTTGTAGCTGTGTGACCTTAGGTAAGTTACTTAACCTCTCTGAGCCACGTATTTCCAACATGCAGTATAACAGGGATCATAATAGTATCTACCATAATATTGCCAGAGTGTACTGAGGACTGATGAGATAAAGTAAAAAGCACTCAATAAATGTCACTGTCAGGATTATAACCTAATCTAATCAAAATGAAAGGATTAGAGCTAAATAGAGGAAAATTGTATCCTTTCCATAATTCATAATGGATACTTGTCTGCAAATAGATTTCTGATTTACATAAAAATCTAGTTTGCTTGCTATCAGTTAATTTAATACCCTTTAGGATAACATATTTGCCATAATAAGTAGGACTTCAACCATCTGTCCCTGAGTGACGATTTATTGCTGGACTCTTTCACATAAACTGTTATTTTAGCTTAACTAAAACCATGGGAGATAGGTATTACAGTCCATGTTTTACAAGGAATTTCAGAGACACTGGGATAGACCTAAATCTACGAAAAAGTCAGAATTTGAACCCATGTCTTCTGATTTCCCTGCTGTTACCTCGTGTTCTCTGAGCATCCGAATAAGAGCTAACCTTCCTGGCACACTTATAAATACCATGCACTGTTCTAATCGCTTCAGATCTGTAAACTTATTTAATCTCATGAAAACCCTATAAAGTACAGTACTACTCTTCCCAATGTGTAGATGAGGAAACTGAGGCACAAAGGAATTAAAATTTGCTCAGTAACACAACGAGTAGGGTAGTAGGGCAGGTATCAGAAATCAGACCTATTCTCTCTCAAGCCTGCACTGTTGGCCACCATGCCGCAGAGCAGAAACAGATGATAAGACACTTTCTGTCAGGCTGAAGGCAGCCGGGAGTTCTTACACTTTGAATTCTTTGTTGACAGAGATGCTTTGCCTTCTCTTCTTTATATGCCACACACCAAACAAAGTTTCTACATCCTTCTTCCTAATTAAACGCCGCAGTGCATTTACCAGCATTTGCAGGGGACCTCCATTCTATGAAAACAGCAAGTGGCTGCCCCTGATAATACTAGAGGTGAGAACATAAAACTGAAGCCTAGGAACATTTCCCACTTAACCAAAGTGCAATCTCAGCAGCAGAGACGGGGCACTCTTCATTCGACACTGGGCTTCATATTCCCCAGCAGAATCACATGGAGTTCCTTTGGGGCCTTTTCTGTCAACCAGGCAAACTCTGCTGACTGACAGGACGACAAATCCCTGAGAAGATAATTCCTCCATTTTCATGATAACCAAGCCTAATCTTGGTGATTCAGAATCTCATATAAATTGAATTACATTGCTTTAGTAGCACTCTTAAATCCTTTGATCTTGGAAGGTGAAAGACATGGTATCAGCCTCTTGGGTGTTGCCTCTGTCTACCTTCATTCAGGATTTGCAGCTGACTGCAAAAAGGGGAAGAGGAAGCTTGTTTGGATCCAGCCTTGCCAGCAGACACAGAATCAGGACCACCGGCAGGCAGTTCCCTCCCCAGGAATGCCCAGCCTTCACACTAAGCTTCAAGCATCACAGAGCATTACTGAGGAATTAGCTCTTCCTTGAAATCTGAAAGTGGAGCCTGCACTACACATTCAGACCACACCTGCTGGCAGTTACACAAATGCTAAAATTTCACATTCATACTTCCTGGACCAGCTCCCGATATGATAAAAGCTAGCATGTCTCCAGGCTTTCCAAAGAATTCTAGGGGGCTTAAATGAGATGCAGAGGAGGGAATGAAGGAAGGGAATATTTTAGTTCAGGCCCTAAATGTCTCCCCATCAACACAAATCATTAAACCACATTGTCTCATTCTCCAACTATACTTAAGATATTTTAAAGAAATTATCTTCTTATGCTAATCTTGTCATCAAGAACCTATTTGAATCAAAATTTTCACTTTAAATTACATTATTCTCTTTAATTAGGTTTGAGTTGATTAGAACAAATGGCATTCTTCATGGTTGTTCCTCCTGTGCTGAGGAAATGCAGCATCCTTAAAGTTATACTTAAATCCTAATACCAAGCAAGGAAAGGAAAGCTGAGCTCTTTGACTTTGCCAGTAACATGAATACATTTAACCTAGATATAATAGTTAGCGTGAAAAAAATAACCCTTTGGGAAGAAATTGATTCATTTTGTTCGTAGTCTAAATTCTCTAAATTCTTACCACTCAAAGTGTGGCCCACAGACTCGCAGAGGTTGCGTCATCTGGGAAGTGGTAAGAAATATGAAATTTCAGGCCTCATCTCAGACTCAATAATTAGAATGTGAATGTTAAGATCTTAGGCAATTCATGAGCATGTTAGTGTTTAAGAAATCCTAGTCTGCATTCTAGGGTCTCTGTGCCAGCATCACGGCCAGTGAACAAAAAGATTATTCCCCATTCCTACTTCCCCTTCCACTTTGCTAGAATTTCCCATTAGTTATTAGGTATCTAGCATTTAAAAATGCAACTATATTTCAGCCTGAACTTCCAAAATGCTTCAAGTTTTCTTACATTTGGATCAAATGTAAGGAATTCTTCCAAATGTGGACATCAACCAGATTTAAATGGGTAACCAGAAACATTACAGTGCACAGCAAGGTGACAATTTACCTATAATCTGAGCAGTCATGAAAATGGATGTATTCTAAACTTCAGAGGGGCAAGGTGTTCCAGTCTGACTAGATGGGCAACCAAGATGCACGCAGACCTTTTTTTTTATGGCTGCAGCATCAAGCTAAGCAGGCTGTTTACTGCCCAACTCTAGCAGGGTACGTTTATATCACAGTTGATGTATGCAGTGGTTTTCTAACACAGCTGTATGAAATAACTAAGTATAAATGCTTTCAGCTGTGGTGGCTGGGGTCATTTAATTGTGTTGCATGGGAACAACATGGTGATACATCCATGAAAGACTAACTTGAAATGCCAACTCTGCAATAAAAAGAGACTACCAAAGTGGTAGTCTTTCTGGGGGCGCCCAAAATGGAAAAGCAAGTGCAGTCCCTAGCGCCAAGTGCTGATCCCTCAGAGTCTTCTAGGAGAAAACAGAGATGCAGACACTCAGGTTAGGAACACAGAACCCAGAGAAGGCATGCCAGGCAGAATGGCCCCTGAAAGACACCCATGCCCTAATTCCCGGAATCTGAATATGTGAAGTTACATGGTGAATGGCACTTTGGAGGTGTAGTTAAGGTTATGCACCTTAAAATAGGGAGATTATCCTGGATTACCCAAAAGAAACCAATCTAATCACATGAGCCCTTAAAAGGAGAGATTGTTCTCCAGCTACAGGCAGAAGTCATGAGAAGGTCTGAAGCATGAGAAGGGTTTGACATGCCCTTGGTGGCTTGAAAATGGAGGGGGCAATGGGAGCAGGAGTCATGTAGCCTTAAGATAGGCTCCCACCCACTGCCAGCCAGGAAGCAGGGACCACCACCCTCCTTCAGATTGTTGGCAGAAATCAGCTCCTCTTTCCGCCAATAACCTGAAAGAGCATGAAAGCAGGTTCTTCGCAGAGCTTCCAGAAAAAAATGTGGCCCTGCTGCCATCTTGACTTCAGTCTGTGAGACCTGGAACAGAGAAGCCAGCCAAGCCCACTGGACTGCTAGCCTGGGAAATTCTGAGACAGAAAACTTGTGGTGTTTCAAGCTGCTAAATTTGTGGTAATTTGCTTTGGCAGCAATAGAAAACTAATAGAGACAGGATTAAATACAATCCCAGTGGATTCAATGGAACTAAATTATTTCAAGATGCAAGTTACACATGGAAGTTATGTTTAACGAATAGACATAAAATGCTGCCATATTGGGCGGGGGTTGGAGGTGGCAATGACCACACACCTTTCATGCCAGCAGTAAATTCTGTCGATGGAATATTAAGCATGCCCATTAACAGCATTGGTTCTGACTTCTAATTAAGTGCTTACTAATTAGCTGCATGATTCTTCTGATAGTAACAAAATAGGCAGAATCATGATGATGCTATAAGTTATGAATGAAGACACCCACCTCACAGCACAAAGGTCGGCAGCATGATGCCTGTCTGCTTCAGTGACTAGGCTGTGTCATTGGGGAGCAGCAGCAATTAGTTGTGAGTGAGGTATAGTTAAGAAAATTAGCATCCTACCTGTAAATGGCCAGAGAGTAAACAGTTCAGGTTTTGCAGACTAACAGTCTCCTTTGCAACTCTGCAACTCTAGCAGCCATAGACAATACGCAAATGAATGAGTGTGGCTGTGTGCCAATACAACTTTATTTATTGACAACACTGAAATTTGGATTTTATATAATTTTCACTTCATGAAATAATATTTATCTTTTGATTTTTTTCCATTGCCCCCTCCCATTTTTTTGAGACAGGGTCTCATTCTGTCTCCCAGGCTGGAGTGCAGTAGTATGTACACAGCTCACTGCAGCCTCAACCTCCTGGGCTCATGTGATCCTCCCACCTTAGCTTCTCAAGTAGCTGGGAATACAGGTGCATGTGATCACATCCAGCTAATTTTTAAAAAAAAAAATCTCTTTTTTTTTTAAAGATGGGGGTCTTGCCATGTTGCCCAGATTGGTCTCGAACTCCTGGCCTCAAGTGATCCTCCTGCCTCAGCCTCCCAAAGTGTTGAGATTACAAGCATGAACCACCATGCCCAGCCCACTTAACCCTTTAAAAATGTAAAAACTATTCTAGGCTTGTAGACCATACAGAAAAAGGCAGTGGGCTGATTTGACTGAGCCCTGTCTTAAAATTAATTCTGCATTTGAACAAGGAGCACAAGGCTGAAGACCAGGTCGTTAAGACATTCTGAATAATATGGAAATCAACTCAGTAGGAATACCTGTTTTTCAAAAAGAATGAAACATTTACTTGTTAGAACTCTAGCTTGACAAAGAACATTTTATCTATTGATATTAGTGTGTGACAATTTAACAATTTAATTACAATGCTGTTATGGGTTGAATTGTGTCCTCCCCACAAAGTTACGTTGAAGTCTTAAACCCCTGTACCTGAGAATGTGACCTCATTCAGAAATATGGTCTTTACCAATGTAATTAAGCTAAAATGAGGTCATTAGGGTGAGCCCTAATCCAATATGACTGATGTCCTTATAAAAAAGGGGAAACTTGGACACAGGGATGCAAACAGCAAGAACACCATGTGAAGATGAAGACAGAGTTGGAGTGATGCCACAGAAGCCAATGAATATTAAGGATTGCCAGCAAACCACCAGAAGCTAGGTGAGAGGCATAAATGGATTTCTCCCTCACAGCCCGCAAAAGGAACCAACCCTGCCAACACCTTGATCTAGGACTTCTAGCCTCCAGAATGGCAAGGCAATACATTTTCTGTTGCTTAAGCCTCTTAGTTTGTGCTACAGCAGTCTCCTCTGATCCGCAGTTTCACTTGCTGGGGTTTCAGTTACCCTTAGGTACATATGGTAACTCTCAAGATATTCTGAGAAAAAGAGACGAAGAGACCATATTCACATAACTTTTGTTGCAGTATATTATTATAATTGTTTTATTTTATTATTAGTTATTGTTGTTCATCTCTTATTGTGCCTAATTTATCAATTAAACTTTATCATAGGTATGTATGTACATAAAAAAACATACTGTATACAGGGTTCAGTACTATCCATAGTTTCAGGCATCCATGGGGGGCTTGGAACATATCCCCTGTAGATAAGGGGTGCCTACTGCACTTTGTGACAGCAGCCACAGAAACTGATACAAGTGCCTTTATTCCTTTTTGAGTCAGGTTTATCAAGGGGTGTCTTGATGTATCTTCTTTCTCCCCTTTTTACCAAAATAAATGCATGCCAGTACAAAGGACAATGCTAACAAATCTGAGAGTTGAAAACTTTAGGTATAGGTTATTGGCCACTAATTTGGGCAATTAAGAAGAACATAGCTAAAGTCTAGTCTGTTTGTTATGCTAAAAATCAGTATTAGTAAGGTCAAGTCTGATGCTGAAAATTCATACATGTTACCTATAGATGCCTTAGTAATAGAGACACCCTGCTGACACCTTGATCTAGGACTTCTTGTCTCCAGAATTGAAAGGCAATAAATTTCTGCTGTTTAAGCTGCTTAGTTTGTGGTACAGTAGTCTCCTCTCATCTGTGGTTTCACTTTGATCAACATGCACCAAATATGAAAATAAAATATAAATTGTACTAAACATATAAGATTGAAGACCTTGGGATTTGGAGTAGAATGGAAGAAAAAAGAAACAAAAATTCTATGGTTTAAGAACTTCCTGACCTGTCACATCTATCCACCTATATCAATAATTATGTGAATTTTATTAAATACTCTAGAAAAGAAAAAAAAAATTTGCTTGAAGACTAAATTCCTATAACCATGGTAACTGGTGGTATGTTGGTAAAGGTGTAACAATCAGTTCATGGTGATGGTTGCCAATTTCTACAGTGTAAATACCACCATAGCTGATTTCAAGCTACCAACATTATTTCACTGAATGTTAAGTAGGAAAGAGATGTACCCAATAATTTTGCACCAGCTGGTGTGAGTCAATTCCAGCATACAACTGGTTATAACAGTAATATCCTACACAATTGTGTGCTTAATAGACAACCATGCTTCAAATAGGTCAGCTTGCTATATGAGTAAGGCAAGATGGCATCTTAATATTGGCCATGATTTTAGAGTTTCTAGACACTGTGTTGGCTCTAACTAGCTGTGCAACATTGAAAAATGTGCCTTCATCTCTCTAGGCTCAGTTTCCTTACCTGTGTGCTTACTGAATTAATATCCAAATCACTACAAACTGGAGAAAGGCATTGGCTCTGTCTCACGCTCACTCTCACAGGCTCAGTGCCTAGCACAGAGCCTGGCTTAGGAGGCTCTTAAAGGGGCCATCTCATGTTCTTGCCTGCCCAGAACCCATTCCCCTTCTAGTGACAGCACCCCAATTTTCCTTGAGAAACTGCTTATCTTCTATTCTCAATTCATGTGATCCAAGTGAAACTGATTCCTTCCCTGGCTCCAAACTGAGCATGTGCATCAGGCATAGCCAATCAGAGCATCACATTTTCCCGGCCACGCCAGTCATCATGACTAGCCCAGGGCTGGCATAA
This sequence comes from Symphalangus syndactylus, assembly GCF_028878055.3. Classification (NCBI taxonomy): domain Eukaryota; kingdom Metazoa; phylum Chordata; class Mammalia; order Primates; family Hylobatidae; genus Symphalangus; species Symphalangus syndactylus. The sequence continues at coordinate 70,997,900 of NC_072429.2, read as the reverse complement.
GACTCAGGCCAGACCAATATAGGTATTATTATTATTTTGGAAATTCTGGAAGAGAAGTTTGTTTTTCATTGAGATACTGTGGAAAACAAAGATAGAATGAGAGAATAGATTGTTAAGTGTGGAGTTTCTAGAAAGCATAGACTCCCATAAGGGGCGAGCTTACCTGACTGATGGAAGCGGAGTTGGGATTAACTTCAGGTGACATAGTGCCTCTCAATAAGGAGTTACCAGACACTGTGGGGGCTATTCCTCCTGTTACTGGGACTCTTCCCATTGTTAACACTGAGTCTTCTCTTTAGCGTTTCTTTGAGAATGAGTTCAATTTATTCTTCAGAAATCAAGGATTTCTTACTGAGACTTAACCATACCTGGCTTTCCCCTACATCAAGACTATTGTGTGACACGAATGCTTCAAATGTCTTCTATTTTTTGTCTGTGGTGTCACTGTCTTGCACTCACTTCCTAACAATTAGTTTGACACTCCTCAGTTATATTAGCATTTATTTAGTGCCTAAAATGTTAAGTATGTTATATTTGTAGCTTTCATAAATTCTGGGGCTGCACATAGTTCAAAAACCACAGATATACTTCTGAAGATTTGATGTGGAGGAAGGGAGGCATACAGGACTTTATAAAGGTAAGAAGAGAGAGCTGGCATGGTTACCAGGCCAACCTTAACCTCAGAGTGAGGCTCTCATTTGGATGTTATTCAGCAGCAGATGTGTGCAGGGAGGTGGGCTCAGCCTATTCCCAAATGTTGACCCTAAAAGAAATTTAGCTAGATCTAAGGATGAAATGGGGCATGCTGGAAGCTGCTTTCCCGTGGTACTGGGGCAACACATGTTTATCAGCATAAGTTCTCCTGAGATACCAACCTTAATAAAGGATGAAGTGGGCATCATTCCTTGGAGCTAGCCTCTAGAAATGCTCCTGAAAAGTGTTATTTTGATGCATGGTTAGCTCTTCTTTCTTGGGAAAAATCTGCTAACCTGCTAAACCACTGTGAAAAGAAGTACTTCAAATAATTATTGGCTACCCCTTTAAGTGCATCACACACACACACACACACACACACACCCCCTAACAGGAGAAATCTGCATAATAAGTGACAATAAGGTCAGTTCTGCAATAAAGTCACACACGTACACACACATTCCTAAAAATCACTGGGCAAAAAATCCTACAGTACTCATCAGAAAAATGGATGCTAAAAACTTCATCAGTGGCCAGGCGTGATGGCTCATGCCTGTAATCCCAGCACTTTGGGTGGCCAAGGCGGGCAGATCACATGAGGCCAGGAGTTCGAGAGCAGCCTGGGCAACATGCCAAAACCCTGTTTCTACTAAAAATACAAAAATTAGCCACACATGGTGGCACAGACCTGTAGTCCCAGCTACTCGGGAGGCTGAGACAGGAGAATTGTTTGAACATGGTAGGTGGAGGTTGCAGTGAGCTGAGATCCTACCACTGCACTCCAGCCTGGGCGACAGAGCAAGACTCCATCTCAAAGAAAAAAAAAACAAAAAAACAAAAACAAAAAAGTCACCAGGGAAACTTTTTTTTAATCTAATAAAAATAACACAGTTTACACATGCTAAATGGTTAAGAGATACATAAATACTACAATAAATACTATATTTTATCTTGAAAAAAGACCTGGAGTTTGCTTGCAGAAGTGAGTGTCAAAAGGCTACAGTTAGTAAGTCATTATGAAGTATGGAAGAAGGGTTATCTGAAGTCAGAAGGAAAGTTCTAACACCAGATGTGGATGGGTGCGGCTCAAAGCGCATGGTGAGCAGAGGTAGCTGGCAGATGTTTGAGGTGTGAGCCTGTGTGCAGTTTGCACATTCCTACACAGCTCTGTTCATCTGGATGCAGTTTTCTGCATTCACCTAGTGTTATCATGGATAAAAATCATGCATAAAAAAACAAGACATTTTCGTTATGCTCAAATTGTTCTCTAATGTATCAAAATGTGTTGGGACAATTTCCAATTTTCAAAATAAGTAGAGTAGAACTGATGGTACCTTGCTTTTAGATCATATACTTTCTACCATTTCTAGGTTATACACAAGGTTGTCTGTGATAGAAAATTTAATTAATTATACAGAAAAAAATCAAATTTGAGACCTCCAGAAAGTGTTCTTAATATCTCTGGTAGCCATTAGGCTAAATATCATCTGCCCTGTTCTTCACTCCTAGTGACCTTCTTCTCTAAAGAAGATTCAGCATCTGCAATCCTCAAGTTTTTGCATCCTCTTCTCCATAAAAATCTGCTTTTGTGAATGAGTGAGATAAACTTATTCTTGCTAAAGTATACATGACTGGTAAGGGTAAATGACTAAGAATAATTTCAAAGCTTTAAGGTAAAGAAATTTGGCATGAGCTTTTAGAATTTTAGGCATTATCAAACTGATGGGGAAGGTCTTGGAAGTAGATTGATCTTCTAAATATTTGATAAATATTAACACACAATGGTTTCCTACTTAGAATAGCTCTTGGAGCCCCCAGTTAGCCTGGTTATGTAAAAAGTGATTATGGCATCAGAAGATCATGCCGATATCTTGCCTCTTTCTTAAACTAATTACTTGAAAGAGTTTTTCAAGGCTCATCCCATCACCCCCAAATACCTTTTGCAGGGTTGTTATAAAGAACAAATGAAAGAACACAGCATCTGACACTGTGCTTGTCACATTAACAGGAGGTGCCATGCATAGTGGTCAAGGGCACCAGTTCTGCAACCAGACTGCCTGAATTAAAATTGTAACCCCAAAATTTTTTCATTGTTGGATCTTGCGTATGTATCTTAGGCTTTCTAAGGTTTAGTCTCATCTATTCAATGGGGACAATGATCCTTTTAAGAAAATAAAATTAAAAACATATCAAAGTGCTCTGCACAATGTCTTGACAGAACTAGTGCTCAACACGTTATTAATAACCATAACTGCAATTCAACAATAGCTAGCTCTATGAACACCTTCTGTACACTGCAATAGAAATGTTAAAGTCATTTAGCTGCATGCAACACATTGCACATATAAGCTGCCCAAATATATTCTGAGTGTTATTGATTACATATTAATTTCAAGAAAACATTTAAGTCTATTCTATAGAATGTGGCCTTAGATTTGTGGTTTCCTGAATACAGTACAGGTTCCTGGTTCCCCAAGTGACTGGCAGTTCAAATTTGCTGGACACTGGGCCTAGGGTGGACTGTGGCCTGTGTATTCTGGGCATTCTGTGGCCCCTGTGCCTGGGCATTCTGGGGCTACTTATAAAGCCAGGTAGCTTGTGTGGAAATTCAAGCCCTTCTTAGCTGTCTTGTCTGGACACTAGAACTAACATACATGTTGTTCATGAATGTGACTTCGATCTTCTGAAAATGCTGAATGAATCCTAGGTTTTCTTTTAGACAATGGTCTTTCTATAGAAATCAAATCACTAAGCTGATTTTGAAATTGCTTTTCTTATTTTGGTGACTTTTGGCAGTTATGTATTTAAGCTTTTCAGTATCTTTTTTTTTTTAAAATAGTGATATATACTGTATGACTGCATTATCATGGTACTGCAAAATTCTGATTCTAAAGCTTCAGCCCGTGGAGAACTCGTGTTCTATAGCTGACAACCCCTGTCCTCCCATTCTTTCCTTGAATAAGATCACCTGGTAAGTCAGTGCTGAGATATGTCCAGCATTATTTTTCCTCCTTTGGACCAGAAAAGAAATGCTCATTTTTCTGGGTGCAGTGGCTCATGCCAGCAATCCCAGCACTTTGAGAAGCCGAGACAGAAAGATCACTTGAGCTCAAGAGTTCAAGACCAGCCTGGGCAATAAAGTGAGACCCTGTCTCTACAAAAAATACAAAAATAACCTGGACATGGTCACACACGCCTGTAGTCTCAGCTACTTAGGAGGCTGAGGTGGGAGGATCACCTGAGCCCAAGAGGTCAAGGCTGCTGTGAGCTGTGATTGCGCCACTGCACTCCAGCCTGGGTGACAGAATGAGACTCTGTCTCAAAAAATAATAATAAAAGTAAAAAATAAATATTTTAAGTAAATTTTTCTTTCCCATTTTGGGACCACTGAGGTTTTTACTTTGAAATTATAATTGAGATGAATTAAAGCTTCTAAAATGTCTATGTTTTAGATTTATTGAAATACAAGCTCCTCAGAACAGGGACTTCATTTTGTTCACTGCTCCATTTCTAATTCCTCAAAATGTTTCTGGAATACTGAGGGTGTTTGTATTAGTTTCCTGTTTCTATATAACAAATTACCATAAACTCGGTGACTTAAAACAACAGAGGCCTAGCATCTCACAGCTTCTGTGGGTCAGGAGTCTGGACACGGCTTCACTGGGTCTCCGGCTAGTGTCTCACCAGGCTGCTAGAAAGGTGTTTTTGGTTGGTGCTGAGGTCTCCTATGGGGCTTGACCGGGAAAGGATCTGCTTTTGTTGGCGGAATTCAGTTCCTAATGGATGTGACCTTGAGGACTTCTATTTCTCACTAGCTGTTGGCTGGAGGCTTCCCTCAGCTCTAAGAGACCACCCTCAGCTCCTGGCTAAGTGGGCTTCCAACACGGGCAGCCCACAGCATGGCAGCTGGCATCTTCAAAGCCAGCAAGGAGAGGCTCCAGCAGGAGGGGCACTGCGATGCTATGTGATGTAACCAAGTACATCCCACTGCCTTTGCCCTCCTCTGTTGTTTTTAAGCAAGTCACAGGCCCCATCCACATTTGAACACCAGGAGGTGGGGGTCATGGGGACCGCCATATGAACCTGCCTACTGCAATGCTCAATATGATGTGTTGGCCAAACAAATGAATGCAGAATCACAGTATCTTGTTAGTGTGATCAGGTAGGGTTAATCTAAATTTTGAGTCCATTATTCAGTTATAATTAGCATATTTTCCATTCCTTGTTCAATGAAAAAAAAAAAAAAAAACCCTGTCTCTCTGAGCAAAAACCATTCGTTAAAAGCCATCTCAGGCTTATAAAGAAGGTTTGAGAGACACCACAATGTACCAAAGAATCATAATGTTATCTTTTTTGTTGTTGAAGAAAGTACTTCCCCAAGCATAAAAGGTTGAAATCCTGTGGTAGGCTAAAATCTGTCAGGCAAAAGGCACTTAATGTGTGCTTCTTCTTCGAGGATGTTTTCCCAGTTTTCTGAACATATAGATAATTGGAGAAGTTTTCTATCCAAACTATCCAATTCCATATGCTTTGACTGAGACACTAGCACAGAAAGCCAAGCATGCATGAGGCAGAGTGAAGATATTTAAGAACTTAGCATATATTTGTAAAATAGCTTATGTTTAAGTAATTTACTAATATGAACATTATAGAGATTTGATTGATTTAAACAGAAGAGCAGAGTGAGTAGAGAAATGAGGAGGAGGCATGGCTCCTAATTCTGTCTCTAGTAACGATTTGTAGATAAGCTACCTACTGGCATAAGCACTCTTAACAAATGAACATATGCTTATGCACTGATCAGGAAGCACTCAAGCATCTGGGGGGCCATGAAAGGAAGGGGTGATCATGAGGGAACTAAGAAAGCTGGAGCCAGAAAGGACATTTGTGCCAATGAGAGCCTGTCTTTGGGGCCAGCCTCAGTGGGTCTGATGCTTCACAACTGTGATTTGGGGCACCTAACTTCTTTATAAATTCATCTTCTCATGTATTAAATAAGGAGAGTAAAGACCTACCTATAGTGGTTGTCATGAGAATTAATTAACCTACTATAGGTGAAGCTTTTTGAATGTGACCAGGAAGATAAATGTGACAAATGAGTTATCTTTTTAATCTGTTCAAGGCCTCCCGTGTGCTGGGAGCCTAGTTCCTCTAAACTAGTTCACTAGGTTGTGACTCATATTTCCCCCTTATAACCTATCCACTTTCCATTTGTAAAACGTTTTTCAATTCTTTATTGTCCCTGAGATGTGTCCAGATGGTTTGGGTTCCAAAGTCTTCTATCAGAACAAACCAGAAACTGCAGATCACAGCCTTCGGTTTTCAATAAGTGACACTTGGTTTTCTTCCCCACTCCGTCCTTGATGTTGCTCCCTTGGGCTCAGAGGTATCTCCTTCTGCTCATCTCCAACCCTCCTCTTCAAAGCTGGAGTTAAGTCTCTGTACTCCTGGAATCAAAACAACTCCAGAAGGGCAAATAGCAAGAAATGCCCCTAAATCGTGACAGGCATCGCTACAATTTAAGTTGGTAGAAGGAATTTATTTGCTTCCTCGAGCTTTGGGGATAACTTTCACCCAATCAATACAGCCAGAGAAAGTTAACCTGAACATTGCCTCTGACTGACTGTAATAGAAGTCTTTACAACAGAAATGCTGCAGTGAAATGGCAGTATAATTCACACTCAGTCAATGAAGACACACCAAAATGATGTTTGTAAACCTCCAGTTTCCTTCTTATTGTATTCTGATTTTGGTAAAATCAGAATTTGGGGCCCACTGATTTTGGTAAAATCAGAATTTGGGGCCCACTCCCTTGTTTTACAGATAGAGAAATTGGAACTCAGGTAGATGGTGTCTTGAATAAAACCACATGGCAAGTTCTAGCAGGAGCTGGAACAGAAGTGCTGGTGTCTGGGGGCTCTCAGAGCTTTACTACAGGACTTTCTTACAGGTAACTAAGATGCATGGAGCATTTTAGTAGATAGGGGTCGGAGATAAACCCACTTCAAACCAAATTCTACTGGACACAGGTTATGTTTTAGCTAACACTGTTATATAGACCAGAACAATTAAACAATAAGCTCTCTTAAGATTCTTACATAAAACTATGGCATAAACCCTAGACTAACTTTCAAAGAAGCTGCACAGTAGGGTTTAATTATATAGATTATTCACATCCTTCTTCATTCCATTTTTTTTCAATTTGCCTAAAGTATTCAGATTAATAAATTAACCATTTTTGGAAGCTTGACACAGAAAAAGGGCTTTCATCCCCATCTCACTGTGCATCTGTAGGAAGATGTTTATTCCATCAAGGTTGATCATGATATTCATATCACATTATTTCAGCTGTTCTCTATGGCAGATTATGTTAATAACATATTTGAATGTCTCCTATTATTGGAGGGTCAAGAAATGCTCCAATTAGTCTCAATACTCTTGGATTACAGTGAAAGACTGTGTAGATATTATTCAAATGACTAGTTACAGAGGTGTAGGCTTTTCTTCTTCTGAAATCACTTATACACCACTGAAAATGTCTACAACATATTGAAACTATGCAAACATTTTGATTCCTATAAATCCACAATTTAGGGGCATTTCTTGCTATTTGCCCTTCTGGAGTTGTGATTCAAGGAGTACAGAGACTTAACTCCAGCTTTGAAGAGGAGGGTTGGAGATGAGCAGAAGGAGATACCTCTGAGCCCAAGGAAGCAGCACAAAAAAAGGCCTCAGAACAGTCAAACACTGTTTATTTTCTGTGTACATTCCATAAGGATTAGACTGTTATTTTATTTATCAATTTATCCACAACATTTCCCAGAGGGCTTGGTAACATCACAGATACTCATGAAATATGCACTAATTGACAAAATGATTTTTAAAAAATTGATTATAGATAATACAAACATGTATTAAAAGGCAAACTGTTAACTATATATAATTTGTCTGAGGGTCTAATAGAGCAGGTGAAATAACATGAAATAGGGAAATGTTGCCTATGCTTGAGGTTGCATGAACACTACAAACACTTATGAGATGTATGAAGACCAGCTTCCAACATTAAACTGGGAGACAATTTCTCAAAATCAGTTTCAAAGGATAGTGAAATGCCACAGATTTCAGTAGATCTTTATTTTACTTGTGTAATTAATTGAGAATTTTAGTCTAAATTTTATTAAAACTGTGGTGTTAATGCCAGATTATTTCTGTAAAAACAAAACGACTGCTAATTAAAATGAGTGCAGGCTCAAGGGGATGGATAGCCCATTCTCCATGAAGTGACTGTCACATACTGCATGCCTGTATCCAAACATGTCATGTAACCTATAACTATATACACCTACTATGTACCCACAAACATTAAAAATAAAAAATTATAAATAAATAATTAAAAATGAGTGCACGGAAATGTTCAAGTCAAGTGATGTCACTACTATGGTATAAAAAGACAAAACAAACCAACTTTCTAGGAAGCAAGAGAAACAACCATTAGCTAAACTGATGATGGTGTCAAGTTGTTATACTCTATCCCATCTTTCAAGCTGTTTGAGAAAACAGATCTGGAAGCTGGGATCTGGACTGGGGGATTTGATCCTTCTGGGGATCCTGACTACCACGTCCTCCACATATACCACCAGATGGCAGAAGCTTCTTGGTAAGTATGGGAGGTCGTTACTGATATGCTGGGATTGAGTCATTTGGAACAAACAAAAATATACAGGTCAGAAAGGGTTAAGAGATGAAATGTACATATGTTAGCAGGATTCTTTTAAAAACACATTCCCATAAATTTGTGGTCTTATTTCTTGTATCAAAAGTGAAGACTTATATAAACAGAATTACTTTTATATTAATATTTCCTATTCTGGAATTTTCATGAACCAGGTGGTTAGGTTTCACAGAAAAACAAAAAATTCTCAGAAAGGCAAAAGTCCAGAGACCACATTCATTTGTGTCTAAGGGCCTAAAACTTAATCCAATGAATTAATGTATCTAAAATATAGTACTGGCCAGACACAGTGGCTCAAGCCTGTAATCCCCACACTTTGGAAGGCCGAAGTGGGTGGATCAGCTGAGGTCAGGAGTTTAAGACCAGCCTGGCCAACAGGGTGAAACCCCGTCTCTACTAAAAATACAAAAATTAGCCAGGTGTGGTAGCAGGCACCTGTAATCCCAGCTACTCGGGAGGCTGAGGCAGGAGAATCACTTGAACCCCGGGAGGCAGAGGTTGCAGTGAGCCAAGATTGCACCATTGCACTCCAGCCTGGGCAACAAGAACGAAACTCCATCTCAAAAAAATAAAATAAAATAAAATATAGTACTGGAAGACCTTCCAACTTTGGACAACAATGCTGCTAAAGGGAAATGCTTCAGTTAGAAAGGGACAGTGGGCTTTATCACAAGGCACTGAAATGTCTCCTTCTACTGCACATGTTAGTTCATTTGTATCCTTTAGTTCCAGTAATTTAAGATCCATTAACTTCCTCTAGATAGCACTAATTGATATGGTTGATCTTGCAGAAGAGGGACCCAGGTTTGAATCAGCATGTGCTTAAACAGCCTCTTCTCTTCAGGAGGTGTCTTTGCAGTAGATTCTGGAGAAACAATGATCAGGCTCTCTGGCAGAACATCTAAACTGCCTGTTGGATTTCTGTCTTCCTTGGCAACATTATATTTTAACTATTTCCCTGTAGAGTAACCAGAAACCTTTGTTTCTCTAACGTAGTGCTATGTAACAGAAATAGACTATTTTGGAAGAGGTATTTTTAAAAGTAGATGTAAACAGGTGAAATTAATTTTAATAATATATTTTATCCACCACAGTATATTCAAAATATTATTGCAGCATGCAATCAGTATAAGAATTTATAAATGAATTATTTCCTTTTTTGTTGTAAGTCTTCAAAACAAATTTGCTGTGTATTTCACACTTATAGCACATCTTAATTCAGACTAGCTACATTTGAAGAGTTTAGTAGTTACCATATTGGAGAGTTACCACAGCTCTAAGGTATCAACATCTCCAAAGAATAATTAACTCCTTTAATAAATCATATCAACCAAATGGTTCTGAAACTTTTTACTATTACAGTTTTGAAGATTATTTTGTTACCTGAAGCTAACTGACCATGTCTATACACTGTGAAATATTGAGCAACTCTTTTTTTGTGGATGATAAGATTTAGATAAAATAAAATTTGAAGATAATAAAATAATATCTTGAAATGAAAATTAGTAAATAAGGGGCTTGCAAGGCACTTCTTCCATGAGGCGTTCCATGTGAAGTGGCAGGAGTGGCAGCTATGGAGCCCCAGGAGGAGAAAGAGGTGCAGGTTGCTCTGTGATTAAAAAAAAAAAAAAAAAAAAATGGAGGTAATCCCATTCCACAGTATGAGGTGAATCTATGAACCAGAGATTTTACACCACCTTTTAGAATGCAAAAAGCTCCAGGACAGGGATATCTACCTGGTAATACATGACTTGAAACAGACAGAAAGCAAGTGAATATGAATCAGAAGCCAAGCCTCTTCAAGACCTTCTCATGGAGAGTGTGAATTTCTCCCTTGCCAATCTCTCCAGCACTGGCTCCAGGTATCTGAATGCTTTGGTTGAGAGCACATGGCCCTTGAAACTAAAGATACCTCACTAGCTAGGTTTATCCCTGCAGTGAATAATTCGACATCTGATCTTTTCAAACAAAATCCCAAACTAAAGAAATCAAGATTGAATGGGAAAATCTTGAAAAAAAATCTAGCCACAACATTAGTATTAGAAAAATGTCAACATGAGGATCTCAAGAAAGTAGAGTTTCCTTTGTCTTTGGAAAGGGTCAAAGTCAACGGTCATCTTCAGAACAGGGATGTTCTAAAAGCAAAGTCAGAGGAGTTCAGATTTGATATCAAAGCTGCAGAGGAGCCACTTTCAGCCAGAGGCATGGATGCTTCTTCTCCATTTCATCAGTCCCTAGTAGCGGTATCAGAGAAACTGGCAGAGTTAAAACGACAGACCATACCTTTGAAGAAAAAAATGGAGTTCTATTTAGATTTAATGCTGAATCCATCTCTTGCTCAAGTGAAAATTGAAGAAGCAAAGAGAGAATTAGGTAGAACTGAAGCTGAACTTACAAAGAAAGTAGACACAATGGAACCGTGACCAGAGTCAAATAAACATCATTTTCCTTAAAAAAGTAAATTGAATAGGACTTTACAGACTTCCTTTTTCCTCTTGTAATTGCTTAATAATGTAATTTCTGTGTTTTTAGAAGATAATAATCCCATAATTGATCAAATCATGGTTTCTTGTTGTGTATAGCAGTTTCTGTGTCCAAATATACAATTTTCATATTAAAATACCTTTTCTCTGAAAAAAATGAGTCACTAAAATTCTTTCACTAGTGTTCTATCTCAATATCAACTGCAAAATAATAAAAATTTATGTTTATTAAAATCTTGTAGTTTTATCAACTAGTTGGATACATGACAACACAGCAAACATATTTTTAAACTAATACTTAGGGTGAATTAATGGGCAAGAAAAAGAAGGAGAGTTTCTCTGACTCTAAGGGTACAAGACCTCAAAAATAATTCGGGGGCACTATTTGGTTTTGATCTTGAGCCTACTTCTCTGTTTCTAGTTCCTACAGAAACCTGAATCATTTGGGATGTTAGTTCTTTGGGATTTTTTTTTTTAACACACATGTGCAGCTTGCAAGGATTATGAGCCAATGTCAATCTATATTGCTATCTCGGTAGGTACTTTTAGCTTCCCCACCATACAGATGCAGCCACACAAGGGGCTGCAGGAGAAACAGCAGTGTGTGTAGGTACCAAGGTGAGCGGGAGGCTGTGCAGCACCAGCAACTGCATAATGAAAGACTCCAGATGTCACTGCCGATGCTCCATGCTGTGAGCCCTGAAGTCGTTCCACCACATAGTTATACCCCTCGCTAAAGAGCTTCAGACGCCGCTTAGATAATATTATGGTGTGTGTTTTCTAAAATAGGCTGTAGACAGCACTTGCCAAAATTTGCTCTATTTTTAATTAGTTGTTTATTTCTTGGGACTGGTGGAGGGGGGTGCGAATTTAGCATCTGGGAAAACCACTAGATGGAGAGTTTATAAGTAAGGGGAAGGCATGCAACCTGGATGACTAAGACAAACAGGGTCAGTTCCAAGTAGCAGTGAAATAGTGACTGAATAATTAAGGGTCTATCGTAAAAATGTTCACTAATCAAAATGAGCTATAGTCTACTGTCATTTTTTTTTTTGCACTTCTGTGATGCTAGCCTATACTGACAAAAATGCACTGGTTTCTGCTCCACGTTGAATAAGTGAGGACCAAATGGAAATTTCAGGGCATGGAAGTTGATCCTGCCACTCAAAGATGAGAGTTCTTCAGGTCTCTCTGGAGTTGGATAGAGAAGGCAGAACAATCTGATTTGGGTGCCAAATCCCTGCCTTTTTAAAACAATGTTCTGTTCCCTCCATCCCAAATCCTGTCCTTGCCTACCTTCCTTTTCTCTCTGCAACATACATCACTGGCTATCTTTGTTTTGGAATTGGAAATAAGAGTGTTTTCTTCCAAAATACTGCTCAGACACTGGGTGGGAAACTATCATGTTGGAAAGATGGGAGGATTGGAGCAACATTAGTATACAGGATTCAGGCAGAAGGTGACATAAGGATACTTCCTAGCTAAGAAAAGTGGAGGAAAGAGAGGGAAATGAAAAGGCACACACCATTTCCCGCTGACCCTGGCCTCATAGATGCATCTGTGACCCTTTATTATTCAGTCACTATTTCACTGCTACTTGGAACTGGCCTGCATAAATCACAATTGTGCAGACACCTGGCTCAAGGTGTGAAGCCACAGAGCATTATGAGAGAGAGGAATTGTGGAAGCTATTTAGTTAAGCAATGTGTAAGAGCCGTGAGATCCATTTAAGCCCCTCCAATCTTCCTCCATCAGATTTCAGTAATAGGCAAAGGACAGAATACAGAGCTCTGAGAAAACTGTGTCTATTATATTAACTCCTCCTCTTCATATATGCAGTAAATATTTATTAATTTTCTCTCTGTGCTCCAGGTATAGCTTCAGGTCCTAGAAAGAGCAATAACCTAAACAGGCAAAAGTCCTTGCTCTGATAACCTTTGCATTCCATGGGAAGAGGAAGACAGTAAATAAATGCATACACAGATAAGAAAATTCCAGACAGTGCTACATGAAATGAAGTGCTTGACAATTCAGACAGTGCTTTGAAAATGAAGCCAAATAAAGTGATAGAGATGAAAGGGGTTCCTTTGCATGGGGTAGTTTGATGAACCCTTAGAAGCACATTTAATATATGAACTGAGACCTGAATGAAAAAAGAAAAAAGCCTAAGAGCTAGAGAATTTTATACAGGCTGAGATGTGGCTGACTTTGGTGATTAAAAAATTTCATAAACATTGGAATAATAAAAGCCTGGTAAGACTAACTCTTAAGACTCATGAGGTTATTATATGTGACACTGTTTCGTTGTTAGCTTCCACTAACCATAAGCAAGCCACTTGCACAATCCAAATCCATATTGATTTTAAAATTACAGCTATAGTTCTACTGCAGATCTAATTTTATAGCAATTCTAAATGGAAGCTTGAATGGGCAAGAAATAAAAGTTGACAATTTGGAAAGGCCCTCCACTTAATTTCAACAAAATGTGCAAACTCAAAAGGAATCCTTCGACTTAAAACCTAAGCGAGAAACGGTGACATGATTGAGAACCTTAAAATGCCTGAATCTCTTCATGTACCTCAGAAAAGCTTTTTTTCCCTTGTCAATAGGTACCCTTGGGTTTCATGAACTGGAGATAGTTAAAGATTGAGATAATCCTGTATAGGGCAGCCAGCATTTCAAAAGCAATAAATTATTTTCTGCTCAACTTAAAGTTAAATTATCTTTTGTTCACTAACTTACAAAACTTATCAAAGCAAATTATGATACTTGCAGCTGAGAGCTTAAAGACTCTACTGAGAATAAATCTGTTGATCTTATCTGACTTTCTTCCTTCATCTATTTATTTCATTCACTCACCTTTAAAAACTGTGCCTCACTTGGGCAAAGAAAACTTTTTTGCCCTATTCAACTTGTTATAAACTTTCCAAATTTTAGAGTACAGTAGAGGTATCAAAGTTTCCAGCCTACAATATATGATTTTCCACATTATTAGCTTTTAGTAATCCCCCAAAACACATCTATCCCCAGTGGTCTGGCCTCTTAAGGGGCAGAACAGCAGTTTTCAAAATGTGGCCCAAGGGACCAACCAGCTCTAACCAATCACCTGTATGTTTGTTTAAAATGCAGATTCCAGGCTCCACCATGGGCCAAATAAACTAGAAACTTATGGGGCAAAACCTTGAAATCTGTATTTTAAACCAGTACCCTAGGGAATTCTCATACAACTGAGAAGCCAAACTACAGAGGATTAAAGGGAGTTTTTGCTTCATCTTGTGCCTCGTATGCCCCTCAGTGTGTGATTTCAGAGCCATGTAGCAGTCGGTATTAAGCAGAACCACAGGTTGCCAAGTGCTTTCACACACAACATCTTGTTTCATTCTCATAACTACCCTGTGAGAGGCAGACAGGTCTGTGATTTTCATTTTGAAGATAAGGGAACTGAGATTCAGAGAAAACAAATGATGTATCCACTATATGTAATTAGTAAAAGGCAGACTTGGGGCTGTTTCACGTCTACGGAGCTCCATGCTCCTGTTTTCTGGACAGGCCTTCTTTCCCTACCCGCTGCAAACATGGAGACCAAGGGCCTGCTCAGGCAGCTGGTGTTATGTGGGGAGGTTTGGTCTCTCCTCATGGTGTGGACTGATGCTGCTTCCTTAGCCACTTCTATCATCTGCTCATAGGGTCCTGCCTCCTAGGGACAATACATAGCCTCTGCTTCTTTGATATTTTTGGTCCCTCAAAAGTATTTCAGCATTTAGCCACCTAGCTCACGTGGGCCATTGTGTGGTTATATATGTAAGTTATGGCATCTCTGAGCCTCCAAGGAAATCATGTCTCCTCTGAACTTTTCTGTCAGGATGGAGTGGGGACAGGAAATTATTTAAGAAATGAAATAAGACGTTTTCAGAAAGGACAGAACCAATGGAAGGTAGACAAAGACTTTGAGCACCTAGTCACAAGATGACAGATTTAAAGCATCCTGAAGCAGTGCTTATTAGAAAAGTCCTATAAGAGCAGGAGCCTTTATAAACACCTACTCTTCAGCAAAGAGAACAAGAGCAATTGTGTCCACTAACTACAACAGTCAGGGACTGCCATCTGTGCTGCACTCAATCCCCCATTTCACTGTGTGATCTCATTTCACTATAAGAACAATACGCTCAGGTGAGGAGGATTCCTTTAACAGCACAAGAAATTGAGTTTCCAATTTAAGAACCTTGTCTACCTTCACAGGGCTATTAGAGTAGAGCTAGGATTTGAACCCAAGTCCTCTCTGATTCCACACCTACCATCATGCATTGACCCTTTAGGATGACAACAAATCCTTCAATGGTAGAAACAAATATAAAGACATCATAGATATCTTCCTGTATGTACAAAATACATACATTTAAAATTAAAAGGTGTTTCCTTGCTGTTTGGCACTCAATCAATATCTAATAAAACGATTTTTACCCAATAAACAGCACTGGGAGAAGAGGTTGTGATGTTATCAGAAACAAGAGCTGCCTACTGCAGATTGTACATTACACTCTTTTTCAGAAAAGGAGCAAAACTAATTTACATCAATGTGTGACTAGCTACGTTTCCTCATCCTTCCTAGCAGAAAGGCAGCATTTCTACAGGAGAATCCACCGCTACCTGACTAAATTTAGATCGTCCACATTTATGCTTTGAGTTGGTGTCATTATCTCAGCAACAGTGTGGGAGTTTAAACCCATAATCTCTGCGTATTGAGAACGGGTAAGATCCCATCTGAATAACTGCAAGAGCTCAAGAAATTCACTCTTTCACGTTACTTCATTCTGGTGATGAATTTTAAATGTGGACCATTCTGAATTTACAGCAGAAGAAAGGAACTCTGCTAATTGAATGCTCAATGTGCCAATGACAGCAACTAACAAGTGCACTGTTTAGCCACATCAAAGGTTTACAATGTGACTACAATGGAGGCGTGAATATGGTTATCGGATACCCCTGAGTGGCTAGGAAAGGCCAATGTGGATTGAAATTTACTTCTGGTAGTACAGCTTAGACTGAGGGATGATGTGTCACCAACTGAACACACTCCACAGATGGTCAGATCTTAATACATAGTGAAACATTAATTTGATATAACAGGGATTTTATTTTTATATTTTGTTTCTTCCAAGTCAAATGCTGCTGAAACATGGAACTACTTAGAAATATCTGTCTAGGTGCATAAGACAAATCTTCATAGTCTGTCAGTGACTCAATGTATATTGGATAACAGTGTGAAAGATATTTAAAACATTATTTTTTGAGGAATATAAATTCATAGTTGTCATAGACATAGTGGCAGGTTCCCTAAGGACTTTCAGAGGCCAGATGTGATTGCCTGCTTTGTTGGTTTTGCTTGTTTGTAGGGTTTTTTTTCTTGCTATGATTGAATTTATCTGGAGATAATTGCCTGTTTGAAATCCACTGTTTTCACTTTTATTTTCAGCTTATCTTTCTAAATTCAGATTCACTCTCTCTGGCCACAGTGTGGAAAACACAATAATGATACAGTGTAACAATAATGTTACATATGGACAGAAACAGACATTCCATATATAACCATGGAGCAGTTCTTGAGCCATTGTTATCTAGTTTTTTTTTATTCCACGACATTTATTTGTGAGATTGTGTGCACGTGTGTGCACATGGTACATGTGTAAATAAAATAATGCTAACTTGATAGAAATGTTATTTCCACAGGAGAGCATATCTTCTAACAATACTGTCATATTTAATTTTCCAAAAATGTTAAAACATAGAAAATCTAACTTTGATATCTACTGAAAAGAACATTCCTGCTGATTTTCTCATGCTGTACTTTATATTAAAAAAAATAATTCTTAGCAAGTTAAAACTTGAAAAAGCTTAGAAGTTCTAAGGACTAAAATCATACTTGCCTCAGGAAAAATCAATTATTTCATCCAGTAGCATTCAGATGTCCATTTTACCTCCACAAAGCCCAAGGCAACTGTTTCTGTTCATCTTGTTCTAGACTTTGACCCTGATGTCTCGGTTCCTAACACTGTCTGCTTCAATGTGTCAAGCTTTATTATGAAGATCTAAATTAGAACCAGATTTTCAGGGGCAAGTGTTTCTAACTACCATAGCATCTTCCATGATATAATTTGCTTAAAAGAGATGGAAAACTTAAAGAAGGAAGAAAGCAGGGCAAAATGTCATCAGAATGAATGACAAAGAACTGGAAGTGATATCTGACTCTAGAAATTCACCAGCAAGTCTTCCATTCAGTTTTATTTTTACTTCCTTATGTTTTCAAAGATTATGTTGCTTATGTTTACATTTACTAAAGTTAAGTACCTGTATAACAAGTCTTTGGTCACTTCTGGACAGGTTAAATGTCGCTCTTCACTGAGAACACTGCATTGTTCAATCCTTTGATTTTAGACCAATAAATCATTTATATGTGTTAATTAAGTTGGAATGGGGCAATAGTCAGGCTTATGATGTTAATGCTTACTATCACTGGAACTGCTGTAAATTAAGAAGTCACAGAATTTATTGATGGTAAGTTTCAAGTAAAATCTTATAATGATTGCATGGGATATACTGTTTGAGAGTATCTGAAGTTTTTATGGAGTTTTTAGGTTTCTATATACTATTTCACTTGAACTCAAGAGTGAGAGAGCTGGCATTATTTTTTCTATTTTAAATAACAGTTTGCATTTAAGGATTTTTTTTGACATGTTTCAGACAAAAATATTAATTAATTGATTAATAGTTATTTAGTCCTTGTCACAAATCCTATTGTTCCCATTTGAAAATGAAGAAAGTGAGGATCCAGAAAAAAAAAAATGGGTTTTTTTAAGGTTGGGCAGCAAGTGGGCTACCTAGGATTTTAAGCCAAACTGGAGTGAGCCAATGCCTGATCTTTTTTATTCTCATGTATCACCAACATAAGGCAAAAAGTTGCAATTGGCAGAACAATACACTTAAAAGGTGCTATGAAATAGAAGGTATCCTTTCCATAGTCCATTGTAAAGAGCTCAGTGTGCCATGCAGTAAACAGCAAAGCCAGTTGCTACACACATCCTCTCTGCCCTCCTGTTCCTAAAACGATCATAGGCAGTCCTCATGGCAAGGGAGTCTTTCTCATCATAGAAAATATAGATCATCGAAAGTCCATATTGCAAGATACAAACATCATAGGTGATTAAAATAACAAGGGAGACGTTGGCAGATTCAGATACCGAACTTCAGTGTGCTGGGGTCACAAATACCCAAGAGTTGCAAGCTTGAAAGCAGTGAGTCAACTCTGTTCCCAGCGGAGCATCTGAAAATACGATGACCCTATCTACATTTAAGATACTTGTTTAGATAATTTTTATTACAAAAGACTTTTTGTGAAAGGTATTGGCAAAATTAATACAGGTATCTATCTTGTAATACTAATCAACTTTAAAAATGATATTTTAACATTATGCATATGCATAACTGTCAGGAATCTATAAGAAAATACTAATAACATTCTGAGGATTAAAAGATGGTCTCAGTTTTAAAATGGATAGCACATAGATTTTCTTTTTCCTTTTCTTCAGTGCTCCCTACTCCCTACAATCCAAGATTCATAAATTTAGATCAATCTCAACATACATGTCTTGATTCATTGACTGAGCCCATTATTTTCATCAGGTCAGTGATAAAGTCAATGTTTTGAAGGTGTTCCCTCAACCCTAGGGCAGGCTGAAAGGTCATTACTGATTGGAGACAAAATCATTTTTTCTGACACATCTGATCTCACTGGATTTCACCTGAGGCCTTTCTGTTACCCCTTCAGTGAGATAAGCTGCCTGTCTTGCTTTTATGTTTTTAATTACCAAAATCCTGTATGTTACGTAAACCACTTGTCTTCTGAATTTACTCATTATAATAGTTATTTGCCTTCATTTTCCTTTAGAATGATTCAGTTTTTAATTTAATGATGTCTGAATTCCTTAACCACATTTTAAAATGAGACTAATAATAAACCTTACATCATAGAGTCAGTTGTGAGGATTAATACGTTACTAAATTTTTTAAGTATTTAGGACAGTGCCTTGCATATAGAAAGTGCTATCTATTTTTTTGGTTGCTATTATTACGAGTGTTATTTTTATTGCATACATAAGAGATCATATCCCTATCCTTTTGTTAGGCATAATTTGTCTTAGAAATTTCAGGAAGAGGCAAACAAATTGCATACCTAGGCTTTAAAAAATACTACTTGGTGAACATAAATAAGAAAAAATATAAGGAAAATCTTCATGTTATCCTAATTCCATTCCTTAAAGTCTAGATTCTGTTTTAAACTTTTTCCTTAACTTAGAGTTCAGTTTTTAAACACATCAGTTGGAGGAAGAAATCCCACTGATTTAAGCAAGAACACTCGAATGTTAAACCCTTGATGCTGAGGGGATTATATTTCAGTACAACATCTACTTTTCAAGAGATGTGATTTGGAGAGCTCTAAGAGTCATTATCTTTTCTATTCTCTCCAACAACTCCCTGCTCTAATCCTTTTCTATTCATTGATTTGAAGATTTTTTTTTTCCTGTTGTCTTATCCCAACCCTGTGGTCAGAAAAGTCACCAAATTTTTTTGAAATATTATTAAGTGATTATACTTTAGTAGGTACAACAAAAATCTATTTTAGGTTTTCAGGATCTTTTACATAAGAAGAAAGAAGACAGCCAGAGCCACAGTTTGTACAACTCCAGGGAGAGCTGTGAAAATATTCCACGTGAACGGCAGCCCCTGAATGCTGGACTTCAATGTAACGACGTCCTGGGTCTGCGCAGTGTGGCAGCACTGAAGATGTCTAGATGATAATGCTTTATTCGACCAGGGACTTTAATGAAAAATGATTTACATAAGTGCACACATAAACATAGTGCTCTGTAGTCTAAAATATTTTACAAATATTCCAAGAACTACAAATAAAATTATACTAAGTTGATCCTAATTGACATTATAATATACAATATTAAACATTTCTTCCTTGGTGTTTTTGCCTGATACCAGATTCTGCTGTAAATTCCAAATCGGATATTATCTATGTCTACTCTAGCTTATGTTCAAGCACAAATAAAAGGCAACAGAAAATTCTAATAATATTCATTGTAGAAAAAACTTTTGTCTCTACACATGCACATGTATGTTTATTGCGGCACTATTCACAATAGCAAAGAGTTGGAACCAACCCAAATGTCCAACAACAATAGACTGGATTAAGAAAATGTGGCACATATACACCATGGAATACTATGCAGCCATAAAAAATTATGAGTTTGTGTCCTTTGTAGGGACATGGATGAAACTGGAAAACATCATTCTCAGTAAACTATCGCAAGGACAAAAAACCAAACACCGCATGTTCTCACTCATAGGTGGGAATTGAACAATGAGAACTCATGGACACAGGAAGGGGAACATCACACTCCGGGGACTGTTGTGGGGTGGGGGGAGGGGGGAGGGACAGCATTAGGAGATATACCTAATGCTAAATGACGAGTTAATGGGTGCAGGAAATCAACATGGCACATGGATACATATGTAACAAACCTGCACATTGTGCACATGTACCCTAAAACCTAAAGTATAATAAAAAAAAAAATTTTGTCTCTAATGAAAATTATAAACTCTAGTGCAGATATCTATTATGCTAATTTTTTGATTCAGAGAGAGTACATTTTTTTCTTCTTCTATGGTTAAATGTAACTCACTTCATAACGGAACTTCTTGAAAAAGAAGTGTTGACTGAAATTTTATGAATCAAATAAAGCTTGAAAATGCTTCAAGAGAGTTTGTTTTTCAGCATTACTCTTAAATCACTTTTGAGAGCAAATAATTATCAACTACTGCTAAATTGTCCTATGTGCTACATGCACTTAGGAGAATGTATGTGTGTGTGAGTGTTAAGGACATACTTGACCTAAGAAACATGGACCAAGGTTCTAGCTTTGAATATTTAATTAGCTACTATATGATGTTGAACAAATTCTCTTCAATACTCTGGGTCTCAGTTTCCTCATCTTTACAAATGAAAGAGATGTTAGATCATAACCTCTCATACTTCTTCTCATTCTAATCCTCTATGAAACAATTCTACTCCTCACTACATCACTCGTGCCTAAGATTATACTTCATCATAGAAAATTACTTGTTATACATAATTGCACTAAATTGTTATCAAGTAAAATCACTTGTTTGAACATCTTAACTCCACCTTGTAACCATCCTTTTATGATCTTTGGATGGTTGACATCAATATGATAACCGTAGAAGCCCAAACTTCACAAGTTGGGCCAAGTTATGAAGCTATGTACTCTTAACTACTAGTTTCGAGTTAATTCGTGTGCCCAGTGGTGGCCTAAATGTGGCTGAACTGATGTCTCATCCCTTGCTTTCTGAGACATTCTTATCTCTCATCTTGGAGAGACTCCATTGTAATTTCTATTCTTTATCAGTTTTCTTTGATGGCCCTCTCCCCCTGCTGGATACCTCACCATTGGTGGTACCCCGAGGCTAGCTCCTTCCCTTGTGTCTTCTCTCTAGCTTCCAGGAGCACACCCACAGGCATCTCTAACTTACAGCTCTCCAGTTCCACAGCCCTCATCCGAGGCATCAGCACCTCTCATGTACCTGTTTCAACAGCCTCCCAACATGTTCTCTGTTTCCCCTCTTGCTACCCTAGACTCTATTTTCCACATAGGGGCTAGAGTAATTTTTTGGAAATAGAAATTGGATAGCATAATACCTCTGTTTTAACCCCTCCATTGCCTGCCCACAGCAGTCAGAACAAGTCCTGCCTCCTCTCCCTGCCTGGTTCCCAGCCTCTGCCTGCCTCTCTGCCCACTCTCACCTCCCTATTCCAGCCAGTCCACTTCCACCTGGAATGCCCACCCCTATCTGCCACATCTGCCACAGATGTGCACAAGGCAGACTCCTTCTCCAAGGGGCTTTCTTCAATCTCAAGATCTGGAGGAGCCACCCAGAAGTCTCTATCACATCACTCTACTTTGAAATCCCCGAAGAGCTCATCAATACCTGAAAAATTTTCAGATCACTATCTCTCGTCCCCCATGAGAATATAAGCTCCATTAGGCAGGACCTTATCTGCTTGGTTCCTGCTCAAACGCTGGCTCTTTGACCAGTGCCTGACATATAGCAGATGGTCAATAAATGTTTAATAATGATGAGTGGATGAATTTCTGTATTTTTAGGTACTAACCCAGTTAAGTAAGTCACTTTTATTTCACAATTATAATTTTTATTTTGTAAGTAAATATGTGATATTCAAAATATGTTAGACAAATTAAATTTTATTTCTAGTGTTTTATATTGTTATTCAAACTTGCTTTAGTCCTAAATTAAGTGCATATATGGGTCTCTATTTTATAACAAATAAAATTTTTTCTAAAAGCAATTATTCAATATGGAAATGATAAAATTTTAGAGACTAGAGGAGAATTTTCTATAGCTATATCTGAAGATTAAAAAACACTTTCTAAACAGATCATAAAATATAAATCACAAAATATTTCCTTGCTTATTGTATTACTGTTAGGCACAGAGACACATGTTTTATCCTCATTATTCTTCATACATTTCAATATATTTGCATTTGCCAGGACATGCCAGCCTGGAAATGCAAAGTAAAGAATGAGTCACTGTAACGGTAACACAATTACATTCTCTAGCTCAGTCTCCAATAAATACATTGCTAAACTTCCAGCCTCCATCTCTCTCCCCGAAATTACTGCATTTGAAACAAGGGGTCCTTGGAGTGCCTTGCAATCATTCTTGAGAAGGATGGTCCTTTCTACTTTAGGAAGCCCACCTTCCTTCCTTCTGCTTCTCATGTGCCTCTCCACTGGCCCCATCCTTGTTCCTCCAACTCCATCCCTCTCCCCACACCAATACTGCTGCTCCTCTGGTTGCCTTTGATATGTGTCACTCTCTTTAGCATTACCACTGCCCATGCGGCTCAAAAACTGTATTGGAAGTAACTCAAAAGGGAACCCAGGAGACATCGGCCCATTTTTGAGGCAGGTACCCAGTTCTTCACCTTTCCTCTCCACATCAACACACAGTACAGTCCACTGCTCTATAACTCATTTTGCCCTGCTCTTTTCTCTAGCCAAGTCTGCACTCTTGGCCACAGATCCCGACTTTAGTCCTCAACACTGATCCCTCAGGTCTGCTCTCCCAGATGCTGAAGCTCAGCTTTTCTCTAGCCTACAGCCCATAGGAGAGACACTCATTCCCCAGCAATGTCTTAGAATCTAGAACCTGGTTCTCATTTCAGATACATTTTTCCTCCTTAACTTTTACTCTCCCTCAGCAAGGTAGAACTCATCTCCTGGTGCTCACAGGTCACAACAGTGAAGGCATGGATATCCATTTGTTTGGGTCTTTTTCTCCGTGGACACCCATCCTGGTGGACTATTCACGATCTCTCCTCCTTGGCTTATCAGACCTTCATGCAAATCACATGCTGGCCCAAATGACCAATGAACTGCCTCCGAAGGGACCAATACCACAGGGGATGTGGAGCTGAGGACCTCTTTCTAATGCCTCCAGGCTGAAAAATTAATGGCCTGTTTGTTTCTGATGGTGAAATAACAATTACTAATTAGTATGATAAATGTTAATAACAATAAAATCACAAATCACCATTATCCTGCCATGCAGAGATAATAATTAGAACTTTGATGCATTTTCCCATTTTTAAAAATATTATGTTATACAATAGTATAATATTCCATCTATAATTCTGTATTTTCTTTTACTTGGATTATGAGTATGTACATATATCATTAAATATTCATCAAAGTGTACAGAATTCCATGGATTTGTCACTGCTATCTAGTCATTCTTCTATAATTGCTTCTAGTTTTTCCCTATTATAATAATTTTATGAGAAGTGTTTATACCTAATACTGTGAATTTCTTATTATTCCTTAGGACTAATTCCTAGAAGTAAAGCTACTGGGTCAAAGAATATAAACATACTGCTAAATTGTTTTCCAGAAAATGATACCAATTTAACTTATTCTAGCGAGATAATGTATTCTGTATACTCACCAGATTTGAGTCCTGTTTTTCAAAATCTTTGCAATCTTTGCCAGTGTACAACTGAAAAAGTAGGTTGTTTCAATTTACTTTTCTTCAATTAATTTGTCAATTTTCTTCCTCCTTTTGTCTTTTTTTTCAATTGCTGGGTTAGTATTCCTCTTGTTTTGAAGATATTAAGGATGTGACATCTTTGCAGCTTCTATCAAAAAGTTAGCTTAAAAAGTATGATTTTTATATTCCTATAAAGATAAATTCTGTTTAATTACCATCTTGTCTATATTTATGCTCACCTGCCACCATTAGAATATTTATTGAACCACATATCTTGACAAAGTTGAAACCGGAAAAAAGATTCATTTGGAATATTTATTTCCAATGAAATTGGTCTAGGACTAAATTATTTTGTGTGCAACTTCAAAGGTTGAAGCACTTTTTACAGCATTAAAAATACTTAAATACAGCCCTCTGTATAACTGTAACATCTAACTGTTGACTTTCCTTTCCTTGCTAATGACTTAGAAAGCTGTCTTAATAAGACCACACGATTCTCACGAAATCCTATTCTCTTTTTCTCCTATGAAAATCCTTTAAAGCCATGCAATGGTTTTCCCCATAGATAAAAATTTTCATGTCTCAGACTGGTAGTAATGACACAAATAGGCCCAAAGAACAAAATCAAAAGCTACCAACACTACAAACCCCTAATGATGTCTAGTGTGGAGCCCCCAGTGTAGCCCAGATATAACCAGCTGCCAAGGAGCAAGCAGGCCTCCATGGCACCCATTGCTAATGCCATGTCCCAGCTATGCTGTGTCAGGCTTGGTAATGAGCACAGCAGTAGTGCGATGGGGCGTTGCATTTCTTCCTGACATTTTCCCCAAGTGACTTTTTATAGCCTACTTCTATTAATTAACTTCATCTCCTAGCCTGGTGCTGCAAATACTTTCTTATTGCATATTTGAGTGGCACACACCATGGTGAACCATGCTTAGGTTGATTGTCTGTCTCCAAAGTGACAGCACAACAGGAACAAAATAAAATATTCTAAGCAAGACTGCTGATAAAGTTATGAGAACAAGAGAAAACCAACTTGGCATCAAGATGCAGTCATGGAAAGCTTGTCAAGAATGTTAAAATCATTTTCTCCTCCTTCACAAAACACAAGAGAAGGTATGATTGATGGATAGTTCATTAAATAATGCAAGATACATTTTTAAAAAATCATGTGCTTCTACTCAGCATTCTAATCCAAGATAGGGATGACCTTTGGAGTCTAAGTAAAAGGACACAAAATTTAAAACCACAAAAACACTTTGCAGAAAAATATAGAGTGAACTGCCAAAAATGTTAATTTAAATGGGTATGAAACAATTAATTTATGATCCAATTAACATCTTTTTGAGCAACTAGTATGTTCATGACACTTCATTAGGTGATTTTGAGGAAGAGTATACAGCTCTAATTATTTGAGTACCTACTATGTGTCAGATACATGTTAATTTTAATTTCCATAAGAACACTGCAAAGTTGACATTATTTGTTTATTTTGCAGATAAGGCAACTGAGGCTCAAATTTAAGTAACTTGTCCAAAATCACATGGTGGCTCTTAAATGCCACACCCCAAACTTGATCTCAAGGTTTTTGTTTTTCTGAGCACTGACTCTTTCTGCTATGTCATAATGCTTCTCAAAAAGGTACAGAAACCAAATAGGACATGATCTCTACCTTAGAGGAGGATTCATACGCATAAGTGTCAGTAATAGATTATAGATGGAGCATTCATTGTGTGTAGGTTGTGTTCTAAGTAGTTACTGCATCTTAACTCGTTTAATGTATATAAAACTCTATGAAGTAGGGTTGATTATTATGACCATTTTACAGATGAGAAAACTGACATACAGAGAGGATGAATAACTTGTTCCAAGTCATACAGCTCATTTATTAATTTCTTAGGCCTGCCATAACAATGTACCACCAACTAGGTAGCTTAAACAGCAACATGTATTCTCTCACAGTTCTGGAGGCTAGACGTCCAAAATCAGGGTGTCAGCAGGGCCAAGCTTTCTCTGAAAGCTCTGGGGGAAAATCAACACCATATCTTTCTCCAATATTCTGGTATCACCACAATACTTGGCATTCCTCGGCTTGTAGATGCATCATGACAATTTCTACCTCCAAGTTCATATGGCATTCTCCCTGTGTCTCTTTACGTTGTGCATGTCTGTCTCTGAATTTTTTTCTTATAAGGATACCAGCAAGTTTGGAGTAAGAGGCCACCCTACTCCAGTATAATCTCATCTTAACTAATGACATCTGCAACAAGCCTATTTCCAAATACAGTCACATTCTGAGGCTTTAGAATGATGAGGACACTAATCAACCCAGTACAGCTAATAAGTTGTGAAACCAGGATTCATTCTGGGACAATCTGGCTCAGAGTCTGTGTTGTTGACCACTCTGCTCTGCATCGCTGACACACAAGAAATGAGTATCAGCAAAAGTGTGATCTGCTCCTGTACTGATGGTGTAAGCACAGTGTTATGGGAGTGCAAGGCAGGTGACATATGAATGAAAATTTGAAAGGTGAATAGGCCACATTAGTAGGTGGATATGGGGAGAAGGGATAATATTCAAAGAGAAAAGAGCTGCTAAGTATATAGTCATGCAAAGGCATGTTGCATTTGGGAAACAGTATAGCCAGAGTGCAATGGAACATGACAGGTAGCAAAGGGGTTTGGGGTGAGCTGGGAAGGGAATGGTGGGTGTCATGGTTAAAAAGAAGACTGGAACCAAATAATGGAAGGCCTCGTGTGCCAGGCTAAGGCCATTGGACTTCGCTTCATAAACCAATAGGAGCCATTGATGAGAAGTGACACAATCACACATGTGCTTTAGTATAATGATTTTGGCAGTAGTGGAGAGGATGCAGGAGACAAGGATACCAGTTAGAAGGCTATGCAAGAGATGTCCTGAGGTTAAATTTGAGAGGTACAACTCAAGATGATAATTTCACTGGCTGTAGAAAGTAAGGGATGAATGAAGTATCATTAGGTTTGTATACATCAGCGGGCATGCTGCCTTTTTTTTTCAGTACTTAACCTCAAAGGAAACTAAGTTGACTAATTCATTCGTGACAGATCAAAGATGGCTATGAATTCCCTGACACGGAGAAGAACTATCCTACTGAAGAGATCATATGGAAAGACTTGGAGATGACATGGGAAGGGAGAGGATCCCACATAAGCCCAGCCTTCCAGCTACTCTCATGAAGGTGTCAGGCTCATGAGCAAAGATCAGCCAACTGTCAGCTGAATTCAACAAGCTGACTTCAGTGCAAGGTCAACTGAAAAGTTGCCAAGCTATGTCCTGCCTGAATTCCCAACCCGTAAAATTGTGAGTCATAGTAAAATGGCTACCGCTGAAGCCACTACATTTTGGCTTCGGCAACAGTCATTTTACTATGCAAAAGATAGTGCCTATCTTTAATACAAAAAATGACTAGAGTCTGCCTATATAATAAGGTAGCATGATTCATTTAATCTCTCACATGGAAATTATATAAAGCTAAATGAACAAATATTGGTAAGAATGATAGAAACTAAAATAATACAAAATGCACAGTCCTCCTTTGACTATTTAGCAGGGCAGCAAAATTCTAGCCATGATTCAGTAGCATCTGCAGCAAAATTCTACTTACTGATTTTATCATGCAACCCTGAAAAAAAGGAGTGAAGACAAACTTGAGGCCACCTACCCAAATTTAGCCTGGTATGATCACAACAGACCACTCAGTGACTGATTCTGATGTTCTGAGAATTAAATGCTCAGGTTTGTTTTCCCTGAATAGATTTTAAAAATGGCTGGAGCTGCCTAATATCAGTTATTAGTATCAAGAATCAAGCTTCTAAGCTAAATAGAATACTTTTCATTTCAGGAATGATAACAAAGCTTTGCCAAGATTTCTTCCCCCTCACTGCCCTCCCCCCTCGCAACCCAGGCACACAGTGAACAGAAATACAACATATCTAGGGAAGCATAATCCTTCAACTACTTGATTGCTCACCAAACTTGAGTTGCAATTCTGAAGATCAAAGCAAGTTAAAATGCATGTGTAAATTTGTGCAGGCCTGTAGTGCTTCGGTTCGTGACTTCATGTCCTCATTAGTTGGCTGCCAACATCACTTAGGCTTGTTCAAATACTGCTTGGATGATATCCTCAATGGATTGTTTTTGTGGTAGAGCGTTCTGTACTAAACTGGCATTTCAAGCCACTCAGGTCAAGAAACCATATTAGTACCTATTTCAAGAGTTTAGATTTACCTTGACAGGATAATAGGTGTATTTCCAGTAACATAGTGACAACTCATCTTGCCTGAATATTTGCCCCTCAAACACTTCACAGTGGAAGTTCAGACATCAATCAAGTTGTAACGAGTCCCATCATCCAGCAATTAATGCAAGATTTAAACTTCACATAAAGGGGGTTAAAGATTCGTTTTTCATGTATATATTACCACCAAAAAGAAACAAATAACATTTGTAACCAGAACTTCTAATATTACTGATGGATGAAAGGCCTGTGCCTCCAATTTTGCCTCCTTTTCTAAACTCAGATGGTTCATGATTCTCCCCTTTCTCTAAATGATGAGGCAAAATGCTAATAGATGAACATCTAATGACAGTATTTCCCATACTCTCCACTGGAATGTACATTAACAACTTAATTACTAAAGTTTTGTCTTTGAAATCATTTCGTGAAAAAATGCTTGTTATTGATAATCCCTTGCTAGCAAATATAAGGCCGATGTTATAAACACAAATGGTGAAAGTCAAGTACGTCAGTTCCTACTGAGAGTTAAAACTAGGGTTAATTAAGAGAACATTAAATGAAATGCTCTTAATTTGCCAACTAAAACATATAAAAAATAATGAACAAGTTTGCTGATACCCTTTTTTTTACAGGTAGCAATACAGTCTTAAGACCAAAACACAGAACTGGCTGTGACTAGAACTTACCATTTTAATTTCTTTTTTTCTTTTTTTGACTTTTATTTCAAGTTCAGAGGCACATGTGCAGGTTTGTTATACAAGCAAACTCATGTCATGGGCGTTTATTGTACAGATTATTTCATTACCCACGTATTAAGCCTAGTACCTATTAGTTATTTTTTCTGATCCTCTCCCTCCTCCCACCCTACACCCCACTGGTAGGCCCTAGTATTTGTTGTTCCCCTCTATGCATCCATGTGTTCTCATAATTTAGCTTCCACTTACAAGTGAGAACACGTGATATTTGATTTTCTGTTCATGTGTTAGTTTGCTAAGGATAATAGTCTCCAGCTCCATCCATGTTCCTGCAAAGGACATGATCTCATCCTTTTTTATGGCTGTATGGTATTCCATGGTGTATACATACCACATTTTCTTTTTGTTAATTTTATTATTATTACACTTTAAGTTTTAGGGTACATGTGCACAACGTACAGGTTTGTTACATATGTATCCATGTGCCATGTTAGTGTGCTGCACCCATTAACTCGTCATTTAGCATTAGGTATATCTCCTAATGCTATCCCTCCCCCCTCCCCCGACCCCACAACAGGCCCCGGAGTGTGATGTTCCCCTTCCTGTGTCCATGTGTTCTCATTGTTCAATTCCCACCTATGAGTGAGAATATGCAGTGTTTGGTATTTTTGTCCTTGTGATAGTTTGCTGAGAATGATGGTTTCTGGCTTCATCCACATCACTACAAAGGACATGAACTCATCATTTTTTATGGCTGCATAGTATTCCATGGTGTATATCTGCCACATTTTCTTAGTCCAGTCTATTGTTGTTGGACATTTGGATTGGTTCCAAGTCTTTGCTATTGTGAATAGTGCCGCAATAAACATACGTGTGCATGTGTCTTTATAGCAGCATGATTTATAATCCTTTGGGTATATACCCAGTAATGGGATGGCTGGGTCAAATGGTATTTCTAGTTCTAGATCCCTGAGGAATCGCCACACTGACTTCCAGACTTCCACAATGCTTGAACTAGTTTACAGTCCCACCAACAGTGTAAAAGTGTTCCTATTTCTCCACATCCTCTCCAGCACCTGTTGTTTCCTTTTTAATGATCACCATTCTAACTGGTGTGAGATGGTATCTCATTGTGGTTTTGATTTGCATTTCTCTGATGGCCAGTGATGATGAGCATTTTTTCATGTGTTTTTTAGCTGCATAAATGTCTTCTTTTGAGAAGTGTCTGTTCATATCCTTCGCTCACTTTTTGATGGGGTTGTTTGTTTTTTCCTGTGAATTTGTTTGAGTTCATTGTAGATTCTGGATATTAGCCCTTTGTCAGATGAGTAGGTTGCAAAAATTTTCTCCCATTCTGTAGGTTGCCTGTTCATTTTGATGGTAGTTTCTTTTGCTGTGCAGAAGCTCTTTAGTTTAATTAGATCCCATTCGTCAATGTTGGCTTTTGTTGCCATTGCTTTTGGTGTTTAGACATGAAGTCCTTGCCCATGCCTATGTCCTGAATGGTACTGCCTAGGTTTTCTTCTAGGGTTTTTATGGTTTTAGGTCTAACATGTAAGTCTTTAATCCAGCTCAAATTAATTTTTGTATAAGGTGTAAGGAAGGGATCCAGTTTGAGCTTTCTACATATGGCTAGCCAGTTTTCCCAGCACCATTTATTAAATAGGGAATCCTTTCCCCATTGCTTGTTTTTGTCAGGTTTGTCAAAGATCAGATAGTTGTAGATATGCGGCATTATTTTGGAGGGCTCTGTTCTGTTCCATTGGTCTATATCTCTGTTTTGGTACCAGTACCATGCTGTTTTAGTTACTGTAGCCTTGTAGTATAGTTTGAAGTCAGGTAGCATGATGCCTCCAGCTTTGTTCTTTTGGCTTAAGATTGACTTGGCAACGCAGGCTCTTTTTTGGTTCCATTTGAACTTTAAAGTAGTTTTTTCCAATTCTGTGAAGAAAGTCATTGGTAGCTTGATGGGGATGGCATTGAATCTATAAATTTTCACGAGATTGATTCTTCCTACCCATGAGCATGGAATGTTCTTCCATTTGTTTGTATCCTCTTTTATTTCATTGAGCAGTGGTTTGTAGTTCTCCTTGAAGAGGTCCTTCACATCCCTTGTAAGTTGGATTCCTAGGTATTCTATTCTCTTTGAAGCAATTGTGAATGGGAGTTCACTCATGATTTGGCTCTCTGTTTGTCTGTTATTGGTGTATAAGAATGCTTGTGACTTTTGCACATTGATTTTGTATCCTGAGACTTTACTGAAGTTGCTTATCAGCTTAAGGAGATTTTGGGCTGAGACGATGGGGTTTTCTAGATATATAATCATGTCATCTGCAAACAAGGACAATTTGACTTCCTCTTTTCCTAATTGAATGCCCTTTATTTCCTTC
Organism: Symphalangus syndactylus; assembly: GCF_028878055.3. Classification (NCBI taxonomy): domain Eukaryota; kingdom Metazoa; phylum Chordata; class Mammalia; order Primates; family Hylobatidae; genus Symphalangus; species Symphalangus syndactylus. The sequence continues at coordinate 70,966,475 of NC_072429.2, read as the reverse complement.
TCCTGCCTGAGTGCCCTGGCCAACACTTCCAACACTATGTTGAATAGGAGTGGTGAAAGAGGGCATCCCTGTCTTGTGCCAGTTTTCAAAGGGAATGCTTCCAGTTTTTTTCCATTCAGTATGATATTGGCTGTGGGTTTGTCATAGATAGCTCTTACTATTTTGAGGTACGTCCCATCAATACCTAATTTATTGAGAGTTTTTAGCATGAAAGGTTGTTGAATTTTGTCAAAGGCCTTTTCTGCATCTATTGAGATAATCATGTGGTTTTTGTCTTTGGTTCTGTTTATATGCTGGATTACGTTTATTGATTTGCATATGTTGAACCAGCCTTGCATCCCAGGGATGAAGCCCACTTGATCATGGTGGATAAGCTTTTTGATGTGCTGCTGGATTCAGTTTGCCAGTATTTTATTCAGGATTTTTGCATCAATGTTTGTCAAGGATATTCGTCTAAAATTATCTTTTTTTGTTGTGTCTCTGCCAGGCTTTGACATACCACATTTTCTTTATCCAGTCTGCCACTGATGGACATTTAGGTTGATTCCATGTCTTTGCTATCATGAATAATGCTGCAGTGAATATATGCATGCATGTGTCTTTATGATAGAATGATTTATATTCCTTTGGGTATATATCCAGTAATGGGATTGCTGGGTCGAATGGTATTTCTGTTCTTAGGTCTTTGCAGAATTAGTACACTGTTTTCCACAATGGTTGAACTAATTTACGCTCCCACCATCAGTATGCAAGCATTCCTTTTTCTCTGCAACCTCACCAGCACTTGTTTAATTTCTTTTTTAGCATTTTTGGGTTGGGACTTCCTGGCTGATAAAGTTAGGGATGAATTCTAGAACCTTGGATCCAGGACAAATTAATATTCCCATATGGGACCAGTACAAACAAACTTAACTACATCATTATGGCTAAACTGTACTCACCTACCCAATAAAGTTAATTCTTCTTCTAACAATGGTTTGAGGAATAAAATGCTCTACCTCTCTGCTAAATTTAACTTTCAAGAAGTTGGGACAGATTTGAAGCAAGACTGTAAAATCAATTTCTTTTTTTTTTTTATTATACTTTAGGTTTTAGGGTACATGTGCACAATGTGCAGGTTTGTTACATATGTATCCATGTGCCATGTTGATTTCCTGCACCCATTAACTCGTCATTTAGCATTAGGTATATCTCCTAATGCTGTCCCTTCCCCCTCCCCTGACCCCACAACAGTCCCCGGAGTGTGATGTTCCCCTTCCTGTGTCCATGAGTTCTCATTGTTCAATTCCCACCTATGAGTGAGAACATGCGGTGTTTGGTTTTGTGTCCTTGCGATAGTTTACTGAGAATGATGTTTTCCAGTTTCATCCATGTCCCTACAAAGGACATGAACTCATCATTTTTTATGGCTGCATAGTATTTCATTGTGTATATGTGCCACATTTTCTTAATCCAGTCTATTGTTGTTGGACATTTGGGTTGGTTCCAACTCTTTGCTATTGTGAATAGTGCCGCAATAAACATACGTGTGCATGTGTCTTTATAGCAGCATGATTTATAATCCTTTGGGTATATATCCAGTAATGGGATGGCTGGGTCAAATGGTATTTCTAGTTCTAGATCCCTGAGGAATCGCCACACTGACTTCCACAATGCTTGAACTAGTTTACAGTCCCACCAACAGTGTAAAAGTGTTCCTATTTCTCCACATCCTCTCCAGCACCTGTTGTTTCCTGATTTTTTAATGATGGCCATTCTAACTGGTGTGAGATGGTATCTCACTGTGGTTTTGATTTGCATTTCTCTGATGGCCAGTGATGATGAGCATTTCTTCATGTGTTTTTTGGCTGCATAAATGTCTTCTTTTGAGAAGTGTCTGTTCATGTCCTTTGCCCACTTTTTGATGGGGTTTGTAAAATCAATTTCTATAATGGCATGGTGAATGGTATTTCCAGTGAGCAGCCATATTTTTACTTTTAAAAAATGCTAATGAAACTTTCTTATGGTTCCTGATAACATGCAGATGCTTCATCTGAAAACAACAAAAAAACAAGAACAACACAAAACCAAAAGCTGTAGACTCCAGACTTTCATATTCCTTTATGCAGTGGGTTGATCCTGTCATTTATAAAAGGTAAAACATGGGCTGGGCGTGGTGGCTCACGCCTGTAATCCCAGCACTTTGGGAGGCTGAGGCTGGCAGATCACGGCTAGGTAGATCAAGACCAAACTGGCCAACATGGTGAAACCCCGTCTCTATTAATGTCTCTACTAAAATACAAAAAATTAGCTGAGTGTAGTAGCGTGCGCCTGCAGTCATAGCTACTTGGGAGGCTGAGGCAGAGGAATTGCTTGAACCCAGAAGGCAAATGTTGCAGTGAGCCGAGATCGTGCCACTGCACTCCAGCCTGGCGACAGAACAAGAGTCGGTCTCAAAAAAAAAAAAGAAAGAAGGAAGAAAGCATGCTGGTTGGCTGTTTCCCAGTGCTTCTGCAATGTCTGGACCAATAGCAGAGGCAATAATATCAGCAGAAAATAAACCAGCAGAAAATCCTTAGGAGGTAAACCACATGCTGATTCAGGCATCACATTTGGCATCATGCATGTGATATTTGGAAAACTCCAAAAAGTAGCCAAAGTTCATGGCAATAATGATGGAAGACGATTTTTTAGCTCATCACAGAAAATAAGATATATACTTTGTGTTCTTTTAATATGGCTATATCTTGAATCACTTCCTTACCTTTATAGAGTATATAGAACACTAGACAAATTATCACTGAAAATCCTCTTTGAAATTAGGTAAAATGTAAGTTATAAATAGAATGCAATTTCTTGAAAATTCTGAAGCTATTAGTAAGGATTTTGAGGCAGCCTTATATAACAATGATGGGCATGTCTTCATTGTTTCATATGTGTCAAGTGCTTCAAACATTGTATGCATAATATCTCATTTAAACTTCACAGCATCCCAGTAAGACACTAAAATCATCGCATTTATCATATGTGGAGACAAAAGGCCAGAGAGGGTAAACAACTTCTTATAGCTGTGGAAAATTAGGCACAGAGCAATTCAATGACTTCCTGGATAAGGTCAGAAAAGTAGTACTCGGTAGAGCCAGTATTTGAATCTTGCATTCTACTGCCAGAGGCTGCTCTTTGCTGATGACATAGTACATAGTCTCTTGACATCAGAATACCTTACTACAAAGGAAATATGAGGTCAAACTCCAGGTAAGCCATTTAAGCTTGGTGACATTTAAGAAATCATTTATTCACCTTCCTTTCAGTTTCTCAACTACAAATTGGGTATAATAATAATGACTTCTTCCTAGGGCTGCTGTGAAGGTTACATGAACACCTAGGACATTGCTTAGGACATAATAGATGCTGACTAATTATCTTAATTTTATTAGATTCAGTGGTGAACATGGTAGACATATTGCTTGTTCTTCAGATCAGGAGTCAGGAAGCTTTTTCTGGAAATGTCCAGATAGGTCTTGGTTTTGTGTGACATACAGTGTCTGTCTCAACTAGTGAACTCTGCCACTGTATCATGAAAAAAGCCATAGAAACAAGCATGATTATGTGCCACTAAAACTTTATTTTCAGAAATAAGCGAGAGCTGGATTTTGTCCGTGAGCTCACCAACCCTGCTTGAGACCATTAAACACGCAATTGCAATATAATGTAGCCTGGGCCAAATACGGTAATACAGGGTGTTATGGGAACACATGACCAGGACTACCTTACTCCGTGAAGGCTTCTCAGAGCTAGTGACATATGAGGTGAGAATTCAAGTATGTTTAGAAATTAGCAATGACAGCCAGGCGCCATGGCTCATGCCTGTAATCCCAGCACTTTGGGAGGCCGAGGTGGGCAGATCACGAGGTCAGGAGTTCAAGATCAGCCTGGTCAATATGGTGAAACTCTGTCTCTACTAAAAATACAAAAATTAGCTGGATGTGGTGGCACATGCCTGTAGTCCCAGTTCCTTGGGAGGCTGAGGCAGAAGAATTGCTTGAACCTGGGAGGCAGAGGTTGCAGTGAGCCAAGATCACGCCACTGCACTCCAGCCTGGGTGACAAAGTGAGACTCTGTCTTAAAAAAAAAAGAAGAAAAAAGAAAAAAGAAATTAGCAAGGATTTCAGGAATTAGCAATCAGAAAGATCCAGAGGCAAGAGACACATGATGCACTTGAGGGCCATGTGAGTGAGTTCAAGGGCTGGAACAGAGTGGGAAATGATGGTGGGCAGGAAGAAGCTTGGCAGTGGGGAGGAGAACAGGAAGGGCTCTGTTAGGGAGTTAGGAGTTGTTGCTAATGGCAAGATGTTGATTGTTCTCCATTGTGTGACAGGATCACACTGCAAGGCTGATCTGTAAAATAGCAAGACCCTCGGGAACTTTCAAACTATGAAGAACAATCCTCTTACCCTAAATGGTCCCAGGTTGCTGAGCCTTTTGTTCTTGTACCAATTCTTGTTTTCTGTCTCCTCTGTTGGCCAGGTGTTTTTTAACCACCACTTTTGACTAATGTGTATACACTAAGGAAGTTTTTCCTAATCTAATTTGGTGCTTTGAATCTGCTATAATATTTAAAACTACTTATTTAAATGCTTTAAAATGGTTTACTATACTGTTTTAAAAAGAGAGTAAGTCAGTTGGCCAAGGAAACTTATAAGTAACATGCAGGGCAGGGATGAGGGGCATCTGTACTCTTTTACTACACGTGTTTACTGAGTTGGATCCGTTGAGTCAATGATTCTCAGGTATGGAAAAGTGCTGCTGTATTATGAGCATAGAGCTTGCTGAAATTTTTATAGCTTTTCCACTGACAGGTTCATCTAGAAATTTTGGTCATTACCAAAAGAAAAGCCAAGGCTACAGCTACCAAAATAAAGTACTCTGCTTCCTTGTTTCTCTAAACATCAAAATATATGTGAAATGTCAACTCCCCAACCCCCTCTCCACACGTTCCCAACCAAATCTCCAAGACTATTCATCACAAGCTAAAGCAGTTTAACAATTCTTCTACCTGATATATCTTAGTGATATAAGCATAACTGGACCAGAGAAGGGGGTGGACCATTTGAATAATGCTCAGTGGCAGGGATTGAGGAGGATAAGGGGGGTGCAAATTGCTTTGCTTCTTGTGGTAGAGGTAAATTTTTAACTTTTTGGAAATTGAAAACAACTTCTTAATAAAAAGGAACTTGTTTTATCTTCTTATTGCCAGTTTCAAATCCTTTGAAGGCTATCATATATATCAATAGAGCTGAGTCATCTGCAATACCAAGATGAGGTATATAAATTATCATTTCCTCAGGTAGACTCTAAATTCCTTGAGATGGAGGCTAGTTTCACTCATCTTTCTACCCTTACGGTATTTAGCATAATATCTGCTCAATTAATTACTGTTGAGTTAAGTGAAACAATCCTCACAGAAACTTAGTGAAAAGTTTGTATTAACTGACATTCTACACAGAAATTTTCTTTTTCTTTCCATCTGAAAAAAAAATCAAATGTTCTTCCTATGAGCCCAACAAACAGAGCAAAGTCATTTGGCAGACTCTGGTTCGTTCAATATTTAAGTCATTAACCATAACCCAGCAGATTCTACCATTTTAAATGCCACAAAAAAATGGCCTTAACAATTGAACACCACAAAATCAATTCAGCCATGGCAGCAGGTTATGGCTCAGATCAAGAAGGGGTTATTGGAAATTCACTCAGCCCCTGAAGTGGCCCTTACTCCCTGTGGTCCTATATCTGACACAGCCTCCTAAAGGATCACAAAATGAGAAACGGGTCAGAGCCTAGTCTGGATCTCACATCAGTTCTAAACTCTCTCCCTAGAGTTGCCCAGGAATTAAAGCAGAGATAAGAGAGAAAACTAGATAGACTAATTTTCTCAATACTGACCTCAGTAGTGACACATTCTGTAAAAGCTAGTCTTTTCTCTCACTGAATTGCCACTTTTCTCTTTAGTTGCTAAAGACTCCAGAGCCAGTTTCTTTTGCCTTTTCCATAACCAAAGAGATAATCTAACACATCATAATGTGTCTACAGCTCCCAAAACAAAATTCAGTGTACCTCAAGGACTTGAAGAATTTAATAAAAGTCTTTGAATAAGTCTTTTATAGTTTTTTATACTTTAAAATACTTCTGTCCACACAAATATTTAGGCTCAGTACATCTTTCTAAAACATAAATATTACACAAACTAAAGGATGTCAACAAACAATCATGAATACTAAATATAGTACTCGCTATTTTCTAATTTAAATTACAACCACTGACTATCAGGCATGCCAAATACTCAATGTAATCAAATCAAACTTCATGTTGTCTGCTCTTATGACAACTTTATAAAAGAAGCCTAAAATAAAAGTCTACCAATTTCAAAGTAGCTCAAATTCAAAGTCTTTTATTTATTTTTATTCCCTTAGATTCTCTTATAAATGCTTACACCAGACCAACTTGCATTTTCTTTCAGGGAAACAAAACAAAAATAACCTGTATGGATATTTTTGGTTGTACCAAGGTATGTTACATTAGGTTAGGTTATGCTGCTATAACAAAAACCCCCAAATTTCAGAAGCTTAGTGCACGAAAGTCTCTGATTCTCACTACATATGTCTAGCATGGACCTTCAGGGTGTTCACTTACCAAAGTCACTGAGAAAGCCTGGCTGAAGGCAGATCCATCTCAACGTACACATTCACATTCACCAAGACAAGAAAAAGGAAATGTGTAAATTGCACACTGATTCTTGAAGTGTCTTTCCAGCAGTGGCACCCACTACGATATTCATATTTCACTAGCCAATGTAAATCAGGTAGCCATGCCTCACATAAAAAAATATACTTGTGAGCAGCCCCAAAGACAACATAATTTTAGGTAGACTTTACGTGCAGAAATGAACCATTTACACACACACACACACACACACAGACACAGACACACACAAAGTTGATAATTCTAACCCCTTAAATCATTTTTCTGTTTTTAACTCCAAGTCTTAATTGTTTTCAGCTAACCCCTATGACATGCAGATATATACTGATGTATTGTTTGAGATATTAGGTTAGGAAAAAGAAAAACCATTCTTAAATTTAGTATTAATGCAAGCACTTACTCTACTATATTTAACTCCATTTTTTCTCTTTTAGAGTGTAGAGGAAAATCACAAAGTCATTCTTAACCAAGTACAGATTTCACAATTTCCTTATCATGAAACAGAGAGAAGATGACTCTCTCTTTCTATGTTTCTATGTATCAAAGCATGAAGCAGATGAATAATCCATTGAATCTTTCAATTTGGCTCATAAGAGCCTAAATATATCCAGTACTTGAGCAGATGGACATAGCATAATTCAATAATAATGTGAATCTCCTAAGCCAAAATGTAAATTTCTTATGCTTTAAGTTTTGCATGTATACTTTATGTAGCTAAATATTCATTTCAAGAGATTATCTAGTTTTTAGTTATGTAAACTTATGTAGGATTATTCTCAGTGATACTATTCTTATAATTCAAAAGGCTAACATTATAAATGAAAAACTTTGCATAAAATAATAGCCAAAATAATCTATATTTGCTAAATATTCACTGAATGTCTACTAGGACCCATGCTACGTACACAGGATCCAAAGTTGAATGAGATATGACAATATCTTCAATCCATTGGTAATCTGGTCTGATTACCCTTCAGTGAATTTTCTCTATTATGTATAGGAATCTCATCTTTCTTGAATCCGCTCCTTAAAATCTTGAGAATTCAAGTCTAGTGAACAGGAAAATTTGAGGAGAATAAGCAATGGATCCAGAAATAGAAATATATAACTCTTGACTTTTTCTTCACTGATACCTAAACACATCATGAAATTCTATGGTTTTGCCATTAGGATTACTAGAATAAAATTTCACTCCCATAGTAGATAGCAGGTTTAATTTTCCATGACTTGTGAAAGAAGTCCACAGTCTTTTATGCCTGCATCAGTTTCCAGCTCAGTCCCAGACTGTTAAGGTATATTAGGCTGATTTACATATTTGTAAAGAAATCTTTAAGCTCCAAAACAATTAATATCCTATTGGATGCCCTGAAAGAAGCAGATCAGTGTCTGGCTATAGAAATCTGTGCTTATTTGAGTCATCGGATTTGAAGCTATGCAGCGCCTTAAGGGACTTATTAAACCTCTGAATGCCTAAGAAACTAGATCAACTGAATATAAAGTGTCTTAGCATTGGGAAAGTACACTTAGGAGGTACTACAGTTACAAGAGATTTTCAAAGGAGTTAACGAAAAAGAGCTGACTGAACAAAAGGTGTCTCCAAGCAAAAAGGGTAAAGGATTTTTAAAAGTTGAGTGAAATATTTTCATTTTTACCTCTCCCAAGGTGTGACGCATACTTATGAAAGGATTTCCTCTTCCTTTCCTTCATTAGTCCTTTGTTAAATGTCAAATTTAAATCAGAACCAAAGGTTTTAGCTACTATAATTAAAAGAAAGCAGTGGCTATGGTAATATTATGCTTAGCTGCGATTTTAACTTTTGTTTTTGTTTTAACTGGAGTACGTAAGCAGCTACAAATACACATCCTGAGAAATCGAATGAATCCCAGAATTTTTGCTTGTTTGTGACACAGGAAAAGGGAACGTGCCATTTCTAAGACTCAATAGAATGCATTCATCTTGTGCTCATAGCTTATGGTTCACTTTCATTAAGCATTTTAAAAAATGAAATAGTAGTGTTACCTCTTGCAAACTGCAAATAAATTGTTACAAGACATCACAGGAATGATTTGACCCAAATCAACCTAAGGTGTCACCTTATTCTAGTCCTTGCTATACTCATATGAAAGCTCATTATGCTCTGATAGAAATACATTTCTGAAAGGATTCATATTTCACGAGCCATGTGGCATGTATGTCATATGATATGCTGGTTACCATGGTGAAAAATGAGCTTTTCTTTTAAAAGAAGTAACTTTGCCCTTTTGCTCAATGGTATTAGCTCCTTTTTGATTCCAATGTTCTTTCAGAGAGGAGCTTAAAAAAAAAAAGGCAGCAGGGAAATGAGAACTATCTCAGGAAGATACTTCCATTCTTATTTTGTTTTTGGATTTGGTAAAATTCAAACCAATTACAAAGCAGGTAGATGGTATACATATATATCTTTGCTGTACCACATGATACCTAAAAAGGAAGTAATTCTCAGGTCATTAAATTACTTATGGTTAAAATTGCTTTAAAATTTTGAAGAGTAAAATGACTCTGGGTGTCTATGGCTCCAAATGGAATTGAACCCAGGAATTCTGAATTCTATCACTTGTAACACCTCCTTTGAAAAGCATCATTTTGTGTGGCCTCTTTTACTATACTTTAGTGAAATTTGTGGACAATCTACACATACACTTTAAAAATCATTATAAGAGCCTAATGAGCTATAATATAAAAGTGATAAAAGGAAAATAAGTTGTAGTAAAGTAATCTGTATTTCCAGAATGTAAATGCTCAGGCTAGACAACCAGAATAAAGTGGTCACATGCCTGCCCTTAGTTGTATAATCACCATGAAAGCAGTATCTGCAGATGTATGTTATTAATGATTCAGACAACATAAGCAGTGTTGCAACTGATATGCAATTTCTCAGAAAGACTGAACATCCCTATAAAATTCAGAGCAAAAGAAAGTACAATCAGCCTTAGATTTACACTTTTGTTGTATTCCTGAAAAATTCAGTGTTTACTAAAACTCAGTTTAAAAATATGTCAACAGAATTAGGTTCTAGGGTTAGATAATTACACATGCTTTTGAAGTCTATCAGCTCCTCCTTCTGTAGGATGGCTGTAAGCATGGCAGGAGGTAGAGTATCCCAGTCCCCACTACCAAGCACTGATAGTGCCACAGTCACTGAGACGATCCCCCTACACACACACTGCCTCCTTATAGAGACGTGCCACTCCTATTGAGAGGCATTGTTCTAACTCATATACTGAACCAACAGGACAGCATATGCTGAAAAGCTAAATATACACTTTTCTC